>NC_136625.1:35000-485000 GCF_933228915.1 Telmatherina bonti | reverse complement strand
TAGCTCGTCTGCCAACTGCTCTTTTCCGCTGTCTTCCATCCTACAGCTTAATAACCAGGAACAGCAGTCAGCCCACACATCCTCCTTGACTGCAGAGCCAAATGGGGGCCGGACGGTTGCCGCCCAGGTCCACTTTGGGCCAACTAACCAGGTCAATAACCCAGAAAATCAAAATCTTGAAACCATCCCTTTATCCAAATCCAACCCTTCCGTGATCTCTAATGTCTCCATCAAATTTAATGATTTAATCTCCTTTGACTCTCCCCCAGCAGAGGAGGCATCGGGGCGACTGACACCTCACGGGCGAATGGACTCTCGGAGCCGTGGGAGCCCTGGGGGGGAAAAACACATGATGACAGGGCCTGAGAAGGTCGACATGGCCACAAAAGCCCTTTCTGAGCCCCCCTCTGGACCTATCCCCGACTCCTCTCCGTTGCCCGACGCGGCCGCCCCTGCTTCCTCTGCTTCCTCTGCTACCTCTCACACTATCCCACTCCCTGTGGACCTGGCCGGGGGCCGTCCGGGCCCCCCGATCTTGCAGTCTACCTTACTTTCCCCGCCCAAATTCAAAGCCACAACTCACCTAGCCAGGCCCCACAGGAAGCTACAGGACTGGTCTTTCAGACCCAAAAAGCCTGTAGTCTTCCTGGGGGACTCAAATATTAAACGGATCCCTCACTACACAAACCCTAATATCCAACTTGACAGTTACCCCGGAGCTAACATCTACCACTTTCTTAAAATATGCGAAAAAACACCGTGCAACCCAGCTACCAAAATCGTCATTTTCTCCATAGGTATCAACAATAAGGATCAAGATCCAAAACAAACATCCATCAAACAACTTAAAGCTTTGTACAGACAGGCACGGTCTACCTTCCCTAATGCAGACATCTACTTCCCCATCCTCAACTTTTCACCCCATCTCACACCAAGACAACAGGACAACCTGAAACTTCTCAATAATACCATTGCAACACATTTTCCATTCCTTATGGAAATCCCTCATGACATTTTTCACACGGCTGATGACAACATTCACTGGACAACCGCAACAGCACAGACTATCTTCCAACATTGGTGTAGGCAGCTAAATTTATAGATCCTCCTCAAACCAAGTCGGTTATCGCACATACTCGCACATCACAACCAGACATCCGCCATTATCTGCTACCCAAGAAACACTTCCATCAGGACACCACCATGGCCCCCATCCCCCCGCCAACAACTTCTAACAGGCCCACTCCATCGGACATCCCCTCCCACACATCCCCTAACCTGGGATGGGACTCTACCTCAACGGTTTTAAACCTATCCAAACTATTCACTCCCTCAGCCGCTCAGATCTCACTCTTGGAAAAGGGACTCTCCTTCGTCCCCAGACCTAAGCTTTTAGATCGGGAGGAGCTTCAAAGGGACCTCCACAAATATCATAGACGCTTAAAAATCATTGACCACTTCCGCAACTCGAGTAACACCCATGAGACCCCTTTCACATCCCCCTCCACCTGGGAACCACCCTTCTCCCAGGTGACAGGGGCGGTCCAATCCCTCATACGTTCAGACAGACACACCCTTCTCTCATACCGGCCACAACCTGACATTCTTGACAACCTAACATCCATAGAACGCAGAGCCCTAAAACAACTATCCAAAAATCCTAATATTATCATAAAACCAGCGGACAAAGGTTCCAAGATCATCATCTTGGACAGACAACAATACCTTTTAGAATCTAATAGACAGCTCACTAACTCCATGTATTACAAACCCATCCCCGAAACATTACAACCACAGACCCAATCCCTGATCAGAAACATAGTTCGTTCCCTTCATCATCGCAAATTAATCACAGCCAAACAGAGAGATTTCCTATTTGGTCCAGACCAACCTCGCCCCCGACAATTTTATCTCTTACCCAAGATCCATAAAGACCCCTCTGACTGGACTGTTCCCTTTGAAGTTCCTCCCGGACGCCCGATTGTCTCCGACTGCGGGAGCTCCACCTACAACATTTCACAATACATAGATCATTTCTTAGGACCCCTTTCAACTAAGCACCCCAGTTACATTAAGGACACCTACCATTTCCTCAGTATTATCAGACCCATGGCTGTCCCCAATAATGCTTATCTGTTTACCCTGGATATTGACAGTCTTTACACCAACATCAACACACAACATGGCCTAGAAACAGTTTCATCCATTTTCCACAGATTTCCAGATCCTAAAAGACCAGATGCCGATATCCTGGAATTACTCAAAATTTGTCTCACCAATAATGATTTTACCTTCAATAACAAACACTTCCTTCAAGTCCATGGGACAGCCATGGGTCAGAGATTTGCACCCTCCTATGCCAACATCTACATGAGCGAGTGGGAGCGAGAGGCATTAGCCAAATGTCCCCTCAAACCCTTTCTGTACCTCCGATACCTAGATGACATCATAGGCATATGGCATCATGACATCTCCCTTTTTCAGCCCTTCTTGGACCTTCTCAATAACCATCACTCTTCAATCAAACTAAAACACACAATACATCCCTATCAAGTCCATTTTCTTGACACTACTGTGTACTTCGAAAATTTCAACAATACACACAAACACATTCACACCAAAGTCTATTTCAAAGCAACAGATACACACGCCCTTCTTCATAAATCCAGTTACCACCCAAAACATACCTTCCGAGGCATAATCAAGTCCCAAATCATCCGTTTTTTCCGCATTTCATCTAAACATTCGGACTTCCAACATGCCACTCAAACACTGTTCAAAGCTCTCAGATACAGGGGCTATTCCAAAAGATTTCTCCGCTCAGTAAAAAATACCACTTTGGCTGCTCTTGCTCCCACTCGCTCCAATATTGTGGCACAGCATCCTTATCCTCCACAGCCCTGCAGTCGGGGACAACCAATTCTTCACTCCCCTTCCCCTCTTCCCCTTTCCAATCTCAACCAATCCCTCCTGCCCCGCTCCTCTCCAGTTTCCGCCCACCCTCACCCACAGCCCCCCTTCTCTTGTTCCAACCTTAACCCTCCCCCACCCCTTTCTCCCAACCCCAACCATCTTCCATCCCAGCCCGCCTCCCCCAATCCTAACCTGAGCCCCCCCAATCCTTACCCCCCTTCTAACCTTGCCCCTTCCCCCCTCCCCTATCTTAACCCCAACCATCTTCCATCCCAGCCCGCCTCCCCTAACCCTAACCCTAGCCCCCCTATCCTTTACCTCCCTTCTAACCTTACCCCTTCCCCTCTACTCTATCCTAACCCTAACCATCTTCCATCCCAGCCCGCCTCCCCCAATCTTAACCTGAGCCCCCCCAACCCTTACCTCCCTTCTAACCTTAACCCTTCCCCTCTCCTCTATCCTAACCCTAACCATCTTCCATCCCAGCCCGCCTCCCCCAATCCTAACCTGAGCCCCCCCAATCCTTACCTCCCTTCTAACCTTGCCCCTTCCCCCCTCCTCTATCTTAACCCTAACCATTTTCCATCCCAGCCCGCCTCCCCTAACCCTAACCCTAGCCCCCCTATCCTTTACCTCCCTTCTAACCTTACCCCTTCCCCTCTACTCTATCCTAACCCTAACCATCTTCCATCCCAGCCCGCCTCCCCTAATCTTAACCTGAGCCCCCCCAACCCTTACCTCCCTTCTAACCATAACCCTTCCCCTCTCCTCTATCCTAACCCTAACCATCTTCCATCCCAGCCCGCTTCCCCCAATCTTAACCTCAGCCCCCCTATCCCTTACCTCCCTTCTAACCCTAACCCTTCCCCACTCCTCTATCCTAACCCTAACCATCTTCCATCCCAGCCCCCATTCCCCAATCTTTACCCGAGTCCCCCTAAACCTTACCTCCCTTCTAACCCTAACTTTTCCCGACTCCTCTATTCTAACCATAACCATCCTCGACCCTTGTCCCCCTTCTCCCCTGGTTCTAACTCTAACCCTTCCCCTCCCCTCTTTTCCACACCTAATCATTCCCCACACATGCTCCTCCTTCCGAACTCTAACCCTCTCTCCAACCCCTTCTCCTTCCCTGACCCCAAACATTCTCCCCCCTCTCCCTTACCCTCCTTGTCCATTCATCTTTCCCCCTACCCCCCTACTCCTCACCCATCCCATGCTACTATACCACCTACTTCTCCCATCCTCCCCCTTGGAAAGGCCACCCACGCTCCCCTTACACAACCCGCTTCAGCACCTAGACCCCTCCCCTTCATTAGCACTTTCTCTCACAGATTCACCCCTCTTCATAAGGCAATCAAAAGTAACTTTCAGAATCTAAAACCTAAACACCCACCTTTCCATAACCATAGATTCATCACAGCATACAGAAGGAACCCCAATCTTTACGACATCTTAGTTCATTCAGCTTTCACTGAACATAAACACCCCCACCATCAACTCGATCACCTATTCATCCCAAGGAAATTCATCACCAACTCTCACAGTGGCAAAAGCCTCCCCGTACTAGCTGCCTACTCGCTTTCTTCCAGGAACATAGTCTATGCCATCACCTGCACGGCCTGCAATAAACTCTATATTGGCGAAACTCAACACTCCATACTCACCCGTCTCAAACAACATCTGTATAACATTGGGGAAGGTCGACTGTCCACCCCCCTGGTCAATCATTTTCAGCTTCATTCCATAGAACATCTCACCATTTCTGGATTAGAATCAAATGAGAGATGGACCATCAGACAGCGGAAAAGAGCAGAAAGACATTGGATTCATACACTGGTTACACTCACCCCATATGGCCTCAACATGGCCCCCTAATAACCCCAGTAACTCTTTTTTTCCCCATTCAGGCCTTTTTTTTTTTATTTTTTTTTTTTTTTTTTTTTTTTTTTTTTTTTTTTTTTCCTATTTTTCCATAAGCAAATTTTCCCTTTATGTTCAGTTAACAGCATTCCATGTCCCAACATCTTTCACAAACATTCTCTGGGGTTGGCATTGCTCGCCGTGCTGGGGAATCGAGCTGTTCCCTCTTGCGTGGCGGGCAGATGTCAGCCCCTTTTTGCCAATCACACTGCTGACCTGCACACACCCAACCTGGTATTCATTGTTCCCCTTGCCCCTTTTTTTCCCCCATTTTTTTTTTTTTTTTTTTTTTTTTGGTTTTTTTTTTTTTTTTTTTTTTTTTTTTTTTTTTTTTTTTTTTTTTTTTCTTTCTTTCAAAAACATTCGCCTTCTTCAGCTCTCTGGGGCTGGCATTGCCAGCTGCACTGGGGAGTCGAACCGCTCCCAGCCGTGTGGCTGGCAGATGTCAGCCCCACTTTGCCACCAACATTGTTGACACATATACACCCAATATGGTATTCATTGTTTCCTTTTTTTATCCCATTTTTTTCTCAATAATCAGCTATTTCTCATCTTTACACAACCCAAAATAACCTCCAAGTCAGTAGGCCAGCGCAAAAAAACCATAATTGTGGTAACCCTAAACCCCAACCCCAACCCCAACCCTAACCCAGCCCGTGCCACTGACTTGGACCCGGTTTTGATCACAACTCATCATTTTCCATAAAATCAGTTTCACTCTTATTACCCCTGATCCCTCTAGTGCTTCAGTCCCCCCCCCCCCTTTTTGATCTTTGTTGTGGAGGCCTGTCATTTATCATGATTTTTTTATTCACTCTAGGAATTTGTTTTGTGTCTGGGGTGGGCATCCCTGGCTGCACCGGGGTATCGAACCAGTTCCCCTGGCTCCGCTGTTGGATGCCCTCCCCACGACACCGCCAACACTGTTGAGATGCTCACATGGACTTACTCACCACCTCCTCTCTTTCTTCCCTGTTTTTTTTTTTTTTTTTTTTTTTTTTTTTTTTTTTTTTTTTTTTTTTTTTTTTTTCCTGCCAACCAATCCCTCCTCATCATTTTCCCTCCAAAATTTGAATCTGATCAATTATCCTATAGCCTTTCATCCTTAACCCCTGCCCCTCCCGGGAATTCCTTCTCCTCCAATCATTCTGGAGTGGGGATGGGTCATGGGGACATGGCCCTTCCCCACTCTAGACACCATATATATCAGTCACTGAGGCCAGCGATCCCCTTATACCTCTGATGAAGCAGCACCCCTGCGAAACGTCAGGTCTACACTGCTCTACTGGACCCTCAACCTTGGTCTTTTATAGTTCTTTTAGCGTTTTTAGTGTGCTTGTCACACTGTTATCTTAAATTGTTTTATTACCCTTGTTGGTTTTATTTGGTCTTTTTATGGTTTAATCAATAAAGCTAGTTTTTAATCGTTGGTGGGGCTCGGCCTCCTGGGCCTCCCCTGCTCTATTTTTCAACATCCCTCGCGGGCTCCTTCCAGCCTCACTAAATTTTTTTGAGTGCCAGCCTGTCAACGCAGCCTAACATCAGCGGACAACATCTCCCTGACAGTCTGGTATGCCGAGCCCAAAGGAAGAGGACGACAGACCCATGTTCCACTAAGGTAGGCCACCCCACACAACGATTGATGATTTCTTGCAGGACCAGGGCGGGGCAGCTGAGCAGTGGGGGGATCGCTGCGCAGCCTCAGCCTCACAATCCAGCTTCACAACGTCAAACACTCTTACCCCCACCATCATTAATGTCTTTACAGTTAAATCCGCATTCACGTTCCAATACACAAAATGGAGGCCATCCACTAGTCACTCACCACTACCGACAACAGAACTCATCACATCAACCTAGACAGGCTACACATACCCCTTATCAAGCAGCAGATCCAGTCACACGCAGTATTAGCAAAAAATATTTCAAACTTATACAAGCAGTTCATCACAAACACATAGCTGACATTTCTATCACATCGCAAACATTCCCCACAGGCATGATGCGTCAGGTTAATAGACTCACTGACTTTATCAAACCATCGACACCCAGTGAAGCCACACGTCTCAAGATACAGCGCAACACAATGGAATGGATGCATAGGAACATGGTCACACTCTCAGAACACTATACAACAGTTATTTCATCTTTGGAAGACACACCCAAGAACTCATTAGCCCTTCAGATAGCCACCATCTGGGCTAAGAAAAGGTATCAGAGCCGTCTTTCATCCACAACCCTTGAAAGAGTCGGCAACATTCTAAACATTCACCCCTCAGATACACAAGGAGCATCAAACACTCCTCAGAACCCCTCTGAGTCCCCCTCAACCCCAGCAGTTACCATGATCACACATTTTCCATCATGCCCACCAGCTGTTAGCACCCACTCTGATAGACCCCTGACTCCTATCTTAGAAGAGGAGGAGGAATTCCCGGTACTTCCTCAACCAAAAGCCCCCCACAAACTATCCTTATACCTGGGCCCCAAACCCTCCCTCTTGGAAGACATCACCCGTCACTCCAATCAGTTTGAACGGGAGCATTCCAATCCGCGCCCATCTGCTACCTTGACCATTGGAACTGCCAAGCCTCCACAACAAACTTCGTTTCATCCATTGCCTATATACAGTAAAACCCCCCACAGCTCTTTCCATTGGCCTACTAACTCCACCAAACTTAAACCCTCTGTTGTTCCCCACTCAACTCCCCCCAAACCACAGGCCTCCACACCCCTACCACAGAGACCCAGACGTTCCACCTCCCTCTTATCTTCCCAAAAACCGGTTGACCACTCCCATCTGGATCCAGAACTTTCCCCCATCTTTCCTATCACCAACCATATAACAACACTCACACCTAGCTCGTCTGCCAACTGCTCTTTTCCGCTGTCTTCCATCCTACAGCTTAATAACCAGGAACAGCAGTCAGCCCACACATCCTCCTTGACTGCAGAGCCAAATGGGGGCCGGACGGTTGCCGCCCAGGTCCACTTTGGGCCAACTAACCAGGTCAATAACCCAGAAAATCAAAATCTTGAAACCATCCCTTTATCCAAATCCAACCCTTCCGTGATCTCTAATGTCTCCATCAAATTTAATGATTTAATCTCCTTTGACTCTCCCCCAGCAGAGGAGGCATCGGGGCGACTGACACCTCACGGGCGAATGGACTCTCGGAGCCGTGGGAGCCCTGGGGGGGAAAAACACATGATGACAGGGCCTGAGAAGGTCGACATGGCCACAAAAGCCCTTTCTGAGCCCCCCTCTGGACCTATCCCCGACTCCTCTCCGTTGCCCGACGCGGCCGCCCCTGCTTCCTCTGCTTCCTCTGCTACCTCTCACACTATCCCACTCCCTGTGGACCTGGCCGGGGGCCGTCCGGGCCCCCCGATCTTGCAGTCTACCTTACTTTCCCCGCCCAAATTCAAAGCCACAACTCACCTAGCCAGGCCCCACAGGAAGCTACAGGACTGGTCTTTCAGACCCAAAAAGCCTGTAGTCTTCCTGGGGGACTCAAATATTAAACGGATCCCTCACTACACAAACCCTAATATCCAACTTGACAGTTACCCCGGAGCTAACATCTACCACTTTCTTAAAATATGCGAAAAAACACCGTGCAACCCAGCTACCAAAATCGTCATTTTCTCCATAGGTATCAACAATAAGGATCAAGATCCAAAACAAACATCCATCAAACAACTTAAAGCTTTGTACAGACAGGCACGGTCTACCTTCCCTAATGCAGACATCTACTTCCCCATCCTCAACTTTTCACCCCATCTCACACCAAGACAACAGGACAACCTGAAACTTCTCAATAATACCATTGCAACACATTTTCCATTCCTTATGGAAATCCCTCATGACATTTTTCACACGGCTGATGACAACATTCACTGGACAACCGCAACAGCACAGACTATCTTCCAACATTGGTGTAGGCAGCTAAATTTATAGATCCTCCTCAAACCAAGTCGGTTATCGCACATACTCGCACATCACAACCAGACATCCGCCATTATCTGCTACCCAAGAAACACTTCCATCAGGACACCACCATGGCCCCCATCCCCCCGCCAACAACTTCTAACAGGCCCACTCCATCGGACATCCCCTCCCACACATCCCCTAACCTGGGATGGGACTCTACCTCAACGGTTTTAAACCTATCCAAACTATTCACTCCCTCAGCCGCTCAGATCTCACTCTTGGAAAAGGGACTCTCCTTCGTCCCCAGACCTAAGCTTTTAGATCGGGAGGAGCTTCAAAGGGACCTCCACAAATATCATAGACGCTTAAAAATCATTGACCACTTCCGCAACTCGAGTAACACCCATGAGACCCCTTTCACATCCCCCTCCACCTGGGAACCACCCTTCTCCCAGGTGACAGGGGCGGTCCAATCCCTCATACGTTCAGACAGACACACCCTTCTCTCATACCGGCCACAACCTGACATTCTTGACAACCTAACATCCATAGAACGCAGAGCCCTAAAACAACTATCCAAAAATCCTAATATTATCATAAAACCAGCGGACAAAGGTTCCAAGATCATCATCTTGGACAGACAACAATACCTTTTAGAATCTAATAGACAGCTCACTAACTCCATGTATTACAAACCCATCCCCGAAACATTACAACCACAGACCCAATCCCTGATCAGAAACATAGTTCGTTCCCTTCATCATCGCAAATTAATCACAGCCAAACAGAGAGATTTCCTATTTGGTCCAGACCAACCTCGCCCCCGACAATTTTATCTCTTACCCAAGATCCATAAAGACCCCTCTGACTGGACTGTTCCCTTTGAAGTTCCTCCCGGACGCCCGATTGTCTCCGACTGCGGGAGCTCCACCTACAACATTTCACAATACATAGATCATTTCTTAGGACCCCTTTCAACTAAGCACCCCAGTTACATTAAGGACACCTACCATTTCCTCAGTATTATCAGACCCATGGCTGTCCCCAATAATGCTTATCTGTTTACCCTGGATATTGACAGTCTTTACACCAACATCAACACACAACATGGCCTAGAAACAGTTTCATCCATTTTCCACAGATTTCCAGATCCTAAAAGACCAGATGCCGATATCCTGGAATTACTCAAAATTTGTCTCACCAATAATGATTTTACCTTCAATAACAAACACTTCCTTCAAGTCCATGGGACAGCCATGGGTCAGAGATTTGCACCCTCCTATGCCAACATCTACATGAGCGAGTGGGAGCGAGAGGCATTAGCCAAATGTCCCCTCAAACCCTTTCTGTACCTCCGATACCTAGATGACATCATAGGCATATGGCATCATGACATCTCCCTTTTTCAGCCCTTCTTGGACCTTCTCAATAACCATCACTCTTCAATCAAACTAAAACACACAATACATCCCTATCAAGTCCATTTTCTTGACACTACTGTGTACTTCGAAAATTTCAACAATACACACAAACACATTCACACCAAAGTCTATTTCAAAGCAACAGATACACACGCCCTTCTTCATAAATCCAGTTACCACCCAAAACATACCTTCCGAGGCATAATCAAGTCCCAAATCATCCGTTTTTTCCGCATTTCATCTAAACATTCGGACTTCCAACATGCCACTCAAACACTGTTCAAAGCTCTCAGATACAGGGGCTATTCCAAAAGATTTCTCCGCTCAGTAAAAAATACCACTTTGGCTGCTCTTGCTCCCACTCGCTCCAATATTGTGGCACAGCATCCTTATCCTCCACAGCCCTGCAGTCGGGGACAACCAATTCTTCACTCCCCTTCCCCTCTTCCCCTTTCCAATCTCAACCAATCCCTCCTGCCCCGCTCCTCTCCAGTTTCCGCCCACCCTCACCCACAGCCCCCCTTCTCTTGTTCCAACCTTAACCCTCCCCCACCCCTTTCTCCCAACCCCAACCATCTTCCATCCCAGCCCGCCTCCCCCAATCCTAACCTGAGCCCCCCCAATCCTTACCCCCCTTCTAACCTTGCCCCTTCCCCCCTCCCCTATCTTAACCCCAACCATCTTCCATCCCAGCCCGCCTCCCCTAACCCTAACCCTAGCCCCCCTATCCTTTACCTCCCTTCTAACCTTACCCCTTCCCCTCTACTCTATCCTAACCCTAACCATCTTCCATCCCAGCCCGCCTCCCCCAATCTTAACCTGAGCCCCCCCAACCCTTACCTCCCTTCTAACCTTAACCCTTCCCCTCTCCTCTATCCTAACCCTAACCATCTTCCATCCCAGCCCGCCTCCCCCAATCCTAACCTGAGCCCCCCCAATCCTTACCTCCCTTCTAACCTTGCCCCTTCCCCCCTCCTCTATCTTAACCCTAACCATTTTCCATCCCAGCCCGCCTCCCCTAACCCTAACCCTAGCCCCCCTATCCTTTACCTCCCTTCTAACCTTACCCCTTCCCCTCTACTCTATCCTAACCCTAACCATCTTCCATCCCAGCCCGCCTCCCCTAATCTTAACCTGAGCCCCCCCAACCCTTACCTCCCTTCTAACCATAACCCTTCCCCTCTCCTCTATCCTAACCCTAACCATCTTCCATCCCAGCCCGCTTCCCCCAATCTTAACCTCAGCCCCCCTATCCCTTACCTCCCTTCTAACCCTAACCCTTCCCCACTCCTCTATCCTAACCCTAACCATCTTCCATCCCAGCCCCCATTCCCCAATCTTTACCCGAGTCCCCCTAAACCTTACCTCCCTTCTAACCCTAACTTTTCCCGACTCCTCTATTCTAACCATAACCATCCTCGACCCTTGTCCCCCTTCTCCCCTGGTTCTAACTCTAACCCTTCCCCTCCCCTCTTTTCCACACCTAATCATTCCCCACACATGCTCCTCCTTCCGAACTCTAACCCTCTCTCCAACCCCTTCTCCTTCCCTGACCCCAAACATTCTCCCCCCTCTCCCTTACCCTCCTTGTCCATTCATCTTTCCCCCTACCCCCCTACTCCTCACCCATCCCATGCTACTATACCACCTACTTCTCCCATCCTCCCCCTTGGAAAGGCCACCCACGCTCCCCTTACACAACCCGCTTCAGCACCTAGACCCCTCCCCTTCATTAGCACTTTCTCTCACAGATTCACCCCTCTTCATAAGGCAATCAAAAGTAACTTTCAGAATCTAAAACCTAAACACCCACCTTTCCATAACCATAGATTCATCACAGCATACAGAAGGAACCCCAATCTTTACGACATCTTAGTTCATTCAGCTTTCACTGAACATAAACACCCCCACCATCAACTCGATCACCTATTCATCCCAAGGAAATTCATCACCAACTCTCACAGTGGCAAAAGCCTCCCCGTACTAGCTGCCTACTCGCTTTCTTCCAGGAACATAGTCTATGCCATCACCTGCACGGCCTGCAATAAACTCTATATTGGCGAAACTCAACACTCCATACTCACCCGTCTCAAACAACATCTGTATAACATTGGGGAAGGTCGACTGTCCACCCCCCTGGTCAATCATTTTCAGCTTCATTCCATAGAACATCTCACCATTTCTGGATTAGAATCAAATGAGAGATGGACCATCAGACAGCGGAAAAGAGCAGAAAGACATTGGATTCATACACTGGTTACACTCACCCCATATGGCCTCAACATGGCCCCCTAATAACCCCAGTAACTCTTTTTTTCCCCATTCAGGCCTTTTTTTTTTATTTTTTTTTTTTTTTTTTTTTTTTTTTTTTTTTTTTTTTCCTATTTTTCCATAAGCAAATTTTCCCTTTATGTTCAGTTAACAGCATTCCATGTCCCAACATCTTTCACAAACATTCTCTGGGGTTGGCATTGCTCGCCGTGCTGGGGAATCGAGCTGTTCCCTCTTGCGTGGCGGGCAGATGTCAGCCCCTTTTTGCCAATCACACTGCTGACCTGCACACACCCAACCTGGTATTCATTGTTCCCCTTGCCCCTTTTTTTCCCCCATTTTTTTTTTTTTTTTTTTTTTTTGGTTTTTTTTTTTTTTTTTTTTTTTTTTTTTTTTTTTTTTTTTTTTTTTTTCTTTCAAAAACATTCGCCTTCTTCAGCTCTCTGGGGCTGGCATTGCCAGCTGCACTGGGGAGTCGAACCGCTCCCAGCCGTGTGGCTGGCAGATGTCAGCCCCACTTTGCCACCAACATTGTTGACACATATACACCCAATATGGTATTCATTGTTTCCTTTTTTTATCCCATTTTTTTCTCAATAATCAGCTATTTCTCATCTTTACACAACCCAAAATAACCTCCAAGTCAGTAGGCCAGCGCAAAAAAACCATAATTGTGGTAACCCTAAACCCCAACCCCAACCCTAACCCTAACCCTAACCCTAACCCTAACCTTTTAGAACTAACTACCTTGCCCAATAATTCTTTCCTAACCCTAACCAACTCCACCCTCATAACTCACCTTTTTAGAACTAACTACCTGGCCCGATAAACCTTTCCTAACCCTAACCAACTCCACCCTAATAAACTTTTCTAGAACTTACAACCTTACCCTGTAATACTTTCCTAAACCTAACAAACTTTCATCAGTTAGTTACCTTAGTAACGTTTGCATAACCCTAAGTACTCATCCTTGTGCAAACTAAGAAAAAGACACATAGAATGTGTATTTGAAAGACTTTAAAGCAACACAAGAAGATGTGTAACTTTAAAACAACTCTAACCCCAATTGGCGATTGGACACACTCCGGGGCTTGATCAACCTCGGCAGGGCCTTCCTTGGGGGAGGGTGTCTAGTGATAATGGCCGAAACACCCTGTGATCCCGAGGTCCACTACTGATGATGTGTCCTAAAACTAAGGTAGTAGAAATCCAATTTTAATAACTAGAAACTAAATCAAGAGACAAAAAATACTTACCAATGTCTAGCAATGGAAAAAGAACATGAAAACAGACAAAATACTCACCCAAAACAGCAAAACTCACCTTATACTGGCCAAAATACTAAATATTGCACTCCTTAAAAACAACAAAAGAAAGGTCCGACACAATCATAATATGCTCCTTGTTGAACCACACAGAGAAATGGAGCCCAGAGTGACAAGCGACGGCCCGTGCATTGCCTTTGGCTCCCTACTTAAACTGTTTCGGTTAATAAACTGACTCAGGGGGAGTCATCGAGAAATACTCCAATCCCTAACCCTAACCCCCTAACCCTAACCCTAACCCTAACCCTAACCCTAAAATTTACTATCTTGCCCAATAAGGTTTTCCTAACCCTAACCAATTCCACCCTCATAACTCACCTTTTAGAACTTACCCAATAATGTTTTCCTAACCCTAACCCTAGCTCACCTTTTTAGAACTTACTACCTTGCCGATAATGTTTTCCTAACCCTAACCAATTCAACCCTCATAGCCCAACCTTTTAGAACTAACTACCTTGCCCAATAATTCTTTCCTAACCCTAACCAACTCCACCCTCATAACTCACCTTTTTGGAACTAACTACCTGGCCCGATAAACCTTTCCTAACCCTAACCCTAACCAACTCCACCCTAATAAACTTTTCTAGAACTTACAACCTTACCCTGCAATACTTTCCTAAACCTAACAAACTTTCATCAATTAGTTACCTTAGTAACGTTTGCATAACCCTAAGTACTCATCCTTGTGCAAACTAAGAAAAAGACACATAGAATGTGTATTTGAAAGACTTTAAAGCAACACAAGAAGATGTGTAACTTTAAAACAACTCTAACCCCAATTGGCGATTGGACACACTCCGGGGCTTGATCAACCTCGGCAGGGCCTTCCTTGGGGGAGGGTGTCATCCCCAAAAGGGCAAAAACTAATTGGACTCCTTCAAATTGTCAAACTCCCCCTAAAATGGCCATCCCCTAGCTCGTCACCCTAAAATTTACTATCTTGCCCAATAAGGTTTTCCTAACCCTAACCAATTCCACCCTCATAACTCACCTTTTAGAACTTACCCAATAATGTTTTCCTAACCCTAACCCTAGCTCACCTTTTTAGAACTTACTACCTTGCCGATAATGTTTTCCTAACCCTAACCAATTCAACCCTCATAGCCCAACCTTTTAGAACTAACTACCTTGCCCAATAATTCTTTCCTAACCCTAACCAACTCCACCCTCATAACTCACCTTTTTGGAACTAACTACCTGGCCCGATAAACCTTTCCTAACCCTAACCCTAACCAACTCCACCCTAATAAACTTTTCTAGAACTTACAACCTTACCCTGCAATACTTTCCTAAACCTAACAAACTTTCATCAATTAGTTACCTTAGTAACGTTTGCATAACCCTAAGTACTCATCCTTGTGCAAACTAAGAAAAAGACACATAGAATGTGTATTTGAAAGACTTTAAAGCAACACAAGAAGATGTGTAACTTTAAAACAACTCTAACCCCAATTGGCGATTGGACACACTCCGGGGCTTGATCAACCTCGGCAGGGCCTTCCTTGGGGGAGGGTGTCTAGTGATAATGGCCGAAACACCCTGTGATCCCGAGGTCCACTACTGATGATGTGTCCTAAAACTAAGGTAAAAGAAAACCAATTTTAATAGCTAGAAACTGAACCAAGAGACCAAAAAATACTTAACCAATGTTGAGCAATGGAAAAAGAACCTGAAAAAAGAAAAGATACTCACCCAAAACAACAAAACTTACCTTATACTGACCAAAATAATAAACAATATGCTCCTTGTTGAACCACACAGAGTGATAATGGCCGAAACACCCTGTGATCTCGAGGTCCACTACTGAGGATGTGTCCTAAAACTAAGGTAAAAGAAAACCAATTTTAATAACTAGAAACTGAACCAAGAGACCAAAAAATACTTACCAATGTTGAGCAATGGAAAAAGAACCTGAAAAAAGAGAAAATTCTCACCCAAAACAACAAAACTCACCTTATACTGACCAAAATAATAAATATTGCACTTCCTAAAAACAAAAAAAGCAAGTCCAACACAATCATAATATGCTCCTTGTTGAACCACACAGAGTCATAATGGCCGAAACACCCTGTGATCCCGAAGTCCACTACTGATGATGTGTCCTAAAACTAAGGTAAAAGAAAACCAACTTTAATAACCAGAAACTGAACCAAGAGACCAAAAATACTTACCAATGTTGAGCAATGGAAAAAGAACCTGAAACAAGAGAAAATACTCACCCAACACAACAAAACTCACCTTTTACTGAATATTGCACTTCTTAAAAACAAAAAAAAGCAAATCCATCACAATCATAATATGCTCCTTGTTGAACCACACAGAGAAATGGAGCCCAGAGTGACAAGCGACGGCCCGTGCATTGCCTTTGGCTCCCTACTCAAACTGTTTCGGTTAATAAACTGACTCAGGGGGAGTCATCGAGAAATACTCCAATCCCTAACCAGCCTGAGCCTTTCGGACTACCAAGTTCCTTTTACTCTAAGGTGGTTCAATAGTCCAAACTGATAAAACACCTCCTCCAACCCCTTGTTTCTTTACAGAGTCGAGGGGATGGTAGGATACAGGGTATGCCTAATCCGGCACGGTGATGGTTGATAGATGTAACCACATCTCCCACCACTGATCCCTGTCTCTACTTGAACAACCTCGACTTCGACTCTTCTCACACTTTTTCCTCTCTACACCTCCTCCAACCCCTTGTTTCTTTACAGAGTCGAGGGGATGGTAGGATACAGGGTATGCCTAATCCGGCACGGTGATGGTTGATAGATGTAACCACATCTCCCACCACTGTTCCCTGTCTCTACTTGAACAACCTCGACTTCAACACTTCTCACACTTTTTCCTCTCTACACCTCCTCCAACCCCTTGTTTCTTCACAGAGTCGAGGGGATGGCAGGATGCAGGGTATGCCTAATCCGGCACGGTGATGGTTGATAGATGTAACCACATCTCCCACCACTGATCCCTGTCTCTGCTTGAACAACCTCGACTTCAACTCTTCTCTCACTTTTTCCCCTCTACACCTCCTCCAACCCCTTGTTTCTTCACAGAGTCGAGGGGATGGCAGGATGCAGGGTATGCCTAATCCGGCACGGTGATGGTTGATAGATGTAACCACATCTCCCACCACTGATCCCTGTCTCTGCTTGAACACCTCGACCTCAACACTTCTCACACTTTCTCCTCTCTGCTCCCCATTCCAGATTAACGATCCCAAAAACATCATCTGTGAAGAAAGACAGAACCAATATCTTCAGCCCTGCTTGGGCAGATCGGAGTAACCTTACGGTGTCAACAACCGATCTGTTTACTGAAGGGTTCCGAGCAGGGAGTAAGTATGCGGCCCCCCTGGGTTCCGACTCCAGGAACAGCACGCAGGGTGTGGTGGTCCAGGGCATCAGGACCTGAAACGTAGCCAAGTCTTCTATGAGGTTTAGCCTCACCCATACACAGCCCATTTACACCACACACGACACCCATTTGACCCTTTCCCTAAACCCCTAAGGGCACGGGGGGCCGTAACGACCTGAGGGCACACGGAAGGCAACAGCTTGCTGGGGCTGGTCCAAACTGCTTTTCGGGGGGGCCCCTCAATCCCCAAAAGGGCAAAAACTAATTGGACTCCTTCAAATTGTCAAACTCCCCCTAAAATGGCCATCCCCTAGCTCGTCACCCTAAAATTTACTATCTTGCCCAATAAGGTTTTCCTAACCCTAACCAATTCCACCCTCATAACTCACCTTTTAGAACTTACCCAATAATGTTTTCCTAACCCTAACCCTAGCTCACCTTTTTAGAACTTACTACCTTGCCGATAATGTTTTCCTAACCCTAACCAATTCAACCCTCATCGCCCAACCTTTTAGAATTAACTACCTTGCCCAATAATTCTTTCCTAACCCTAACCAACTCCACCCTCATAACTCACCTTTTTAGAACTAACTACCTGGCCCGATAAACCTTTCCTAACCCTAACCAACTCCACCCTAATAAACTTTTCTAGAACTTACAACCTTACCCTGTAATACTTTCCTAAACCTAACAAACTTTCATCAGTTAGTTACCTTAGTAACGTTTGCATAACCCTAAGTACTCATCCTTGTGCAAACTAAGAAAAAGACACATAGAATGTGTATTTGAAAGCAACACAAGAAGATGTGTAACTTTAAAACAACTCTAACCCCAATTGGCGATTGGACACACTCCGGGGCTTGATCAACCTCGGCAGGGCCTTCCTTGGGGGAGGGTGTCTAGTGATAATGGCCGAAACACCCTGTGATCCCGAGGTCCACTACTGATGATGTGTCCTAAAACTAAGGTAAAAGAAAACCAATTTTAATAGCTAGAAACTGAACCAAGAGACCAAAAAATACTTAACCAATGTTGAGCAATGGAAAAAGAACCTGAAAAAAGAAAAGATACTCACCCAAAACAACAAAACTTACCTTATACTGACCAAAATAATAAACAATATGCTCCTTGTTGAACCACACAGAGTGATAATGGCCGAAACACCCTGTGATCTCGAGGTCCACTACTGGGGATGTGTCCTAAAACTAAGGTAAAAGAAAACCAATTTTAATAACTAGAAACTGAACCAAGAGACCAAAAAATACTTACCAATGTTGAGCAATGGAAAAAGAACCTGAAAAAAGAGAAAATTCTCACCCAAAACAACAAAACTCACCTTATACTGACCAAAATAATAAATATTGCACTTCCTAAAAACCAAAAAAGCAAGTCCAACACAATCATAATATGCTCCTTGTTGAACCACACAGAGTCATAATGGCCGAAACACCCTGTGATCCCGAAGTCCACTACTGATGATGTGTCCTAAAACTAAGGTAAAAGAAAACCAACTTTAATAACCAGAAACTGAACCAAGAGACCAAAAATACTTACCAATGTTGAGCAATGGAAAAAGAACCTGAAACAAGAGAAAATACTCACCCAACACAACAAAACTCACCTTTTACTGAATATTGCACTTCTTAAAAACAAAAAAAAGCAAATCCATCACAATCATAATATGCTCCTTGTTGAACCACACAGAGAAATGGAGCCCAGAGTGACAAGCGACGGCCCGTGCATTGCCTTTGGCTCCCTACTCAAACTGTTTCGGTTAATAAACTGACTCAGGGGGAGTCATCGAGAAATACTCCAATCCCTAACCAGCCTGAGCCTTTCGGACTACCAAGTTCCTTTTACTCTAAGGTGGTTCAATAGTCCAAACTGATAAAACACCTCCTCCAACCCCTTGTTTCTTTACAGAGTCGAGGGGATGGTAGGATACAGGGTATGCCTAATCCGGCACGGTGATGGTTGATAGATGTAACCACATCTCCCACCACTGATCCCTGTCTCTACTTGAACAACCTCGACTTCGACTCTTCTCACACTTTTTCCTCTCTACACCTCCTCCAACCCCTTGTTTCTTTACAGAGTCGAGGGGATGGTAGGATACAGGGTATGCCTAATCCGGCACGGTGATGGTTGATAGATGTAACCACATCTCCCACCACTGTTCCCTGTCTCTACTTGAACAACCTCGACTTCAACACTTCTCACACTTTTTCCTCTCTACACCTCCTCCAACCCCTTGTTTCTTCACAGAGTCGAGGGGATGGCAGGATGCAGGGTATGCCTAATCCGGCACGGTGATGGTTGATAGATGTAACCACATCTCCCACCACTGATCCCTGTCTCTGCTTGAACAACCTCGACTTCAACTCTTCTCTCACTTTTTCCCCTCTACACCTCCTCCAACCCCTTGTTTCTTCACAGAGTCGAGGGGATGGCAGGATGCAGGGTATGCCTAATCCGGCACGGTGATGGTTGATAGATGTAACCACATCTCCCACCACTGATCCCTGTCTCTGCTTGAACACCTCGACCTCAACACTTCTCACACTTTCTCCTCTCTGCTCCCCATTCCAGATTAACGATCCCAAAAACATCATCTGTGAAGAAAGACAGAACCAATATCTTCAGCCCTGCTTGGGCAGATCGGAGTAACCTTACGGTGTCAACAACCGATCTGTTTACTGAAGGGTTCCGAGCAGGGAGTAAGTATGCGGCCCCCCTGGGTTCCGACTCCAGGAACAGCACGCAGGGTGTGGTGGTCCAGGGCATCAGGACCTGAAACGTAGCCAAGTCTTCTATGAGGTTTAGCCTCACCCATACACAGCCCATTTACACCACACACGACACCCATTTGACCCTTTCCCTAAACCCCTAAGGGCACGGGGGGCCGTAACGACCTGAGGGCACACGGAAGGCAACAGCTTGCTGGGGCTGGTCCAAACTGCTTTTCGGGGGGGCCCCTCAATCCCCAAAAGGGCAAAAACTAATTGGACTCCTTCAAATTGTCAAACTCCCCCTAAAATGGCCATCCCCTAGCTCGTCACCCTAAAATTTACTATCTTGCCCAATAAGGTTTTCCTAACCCTAACCAATTCCACCCTCATAACTCACCTTTTAGAACTTACCCAATAATGTTTTCCTAACCCTAACCCTAGCTCACCTTTTTAGAACTTACTACCTTGCCGATAATGTTTTCCTAACCCTAACCAATTCAACCCTCATCGCCCAACCTTTTAGAATTAACTACCTTGCCCAATAATTCTTTCCTAACCCTAACCAACTCCACCCTCATAACTCACCTTTTTAGAACTAACTACCTGGCCCGATAAACCTTTCCTAACCCTAACCAACTCCACCCTAATAAACTTTTCTAGAACTTACAACCTTACCCTGTAATACTTTCCTAAACCTAACAAACTTTCATCAGTTAGTTACCTTAGTAACGTTTGCATAACCCTAAGTACTCATCCTTGTGCAAACTAAGAAAAAGACACATAGAATGTGTATTTGAAAGCAACACAAGAAGATGTGTAACTTTAAAACAACTCTAACCCCAATTGGCGATTGGACACACTCCGGGGCTTGATCAACCTCGGCAGGGCCTTCCTTGGGGGAGGGTGTCTAGTGATAATGGCCGAAACACCCTGTGATCCCGAGGTCCACTACTGATGATGTGTCCTAAAACTAAGGTAAAAGAAAACCAATTTTAATAGCTAGAAACTGAACCAAGAGACCAAAAAATACTTAACCAATGTTGAGCAATGGAAAAAGAACCTGAAAAAAGAAAAGATACTCACCCAAAACAACAAAACTTACCTTATACTGACCAAAATAATAAACAATATGCTCCTTGTTGAACCACACAGAGTGATAATGGCCGAAACACCCTGTGATCTCGAGGTCCACTACTGAGGATGTGTCCTAAAACTAAGGTAAAAGAAAACCAATTTTAATAACTAGAAACTGAACCAAGAGACCAAAAAATACTTACCAATGTTGAGCAATGGAAAAAGAACCTGAAAAAAGAGAAAATTCTCACCCAAAACAACAAAACTCACCTTATACTGACCAAAATAATAAATATTGCACTTCCTAAAAACCAAAAAAGCAAGTCCAACACAATCATAATATGCTCCTTGTTGAACCACACAGAGTCATAATGGCCGAAACACCCTGTGATCCCGAAGTCCACTACTGATGATGTGTCCTAAAACTAAGGTAAAAGAAAACCAACTTTAATAACCAGAAACTGAACCAAGAGACCAAAAATACTTACCAATGTTGAGCAATGGAAAAAGAACCTGAAACAAGAGAAAATACTCACCCAACACAACAAAACTCACCTTTTACTGAATATTGCACTTCTTAAAAACAAAAAAAAGCAAATCCATCACAATCATAATATGCTCCTTGTTGAACCACACAGAGAAATGGAGCCCAGAGTGACAAGCGACGGCCCGTGCATTGCCTTTGGCTCCCTACTCAAACTGTTTCGGTTAATAAACTGACTCAGGGGGAGTCATCGAGAAATACTCCAATCCCTAACCAGCCTGAGCCTTTCGGACTACCAAGTTCCTTTTACTCTAAGGTGGTTCAATAGTCCAAACTGATAAAACACCTCCTCCAACCCCTTGTTTCTTTACAGAGTCGAGGGGATGGTAGGATACAGGGTATGCCTAATCCGGCACGGTGATGGTTGATAGATGTAACCACATCTCCCACCACTGATCCCTGTCTCTACTTGAACAACCTCGACTTCGACTCTTCTCACACTTTTTCCTCTCTACACCTCCTCCAACCCCTTGTTTCTTTACAGAGTCGAGGGGATGGTAGGATACAGGGTATGCCTAATCCGGCACGGTGATGGTTGATAGATGTAACCACATCTCCCACCACTGTTCCCTGTCTCTACTTGAACAACCTCGACTTCAACACTTCTCACACTTTTTCCTCTCTACACCTCCTCCAACCCCTTGTTTCTTCACAGAGTCGAGGGGATGGCAGGATGCAGGGTATGCCTAATCCGGCACGGTGATGGTTGATAGATGTAACCACATCTCCCACCACTGATCCCTGTCTCTGCTTGAACAACCTCGACTTCAACTCTTCTCTCACTTTTTCCCCTCTACACCTCCTCCAACCCCTTGTTTCTTCACAGAGTCGAGGGGATGGCAGGATGCAGGGTATGCCTAATCCGGCACGGTGATGGTTGATAGATGTAACCACATCTCCCACCACTGATCCCTGTCTCTGCTTGAACACCTCGACCTCAACACTTCTCACACTTTCTCCTCTCTGCTCCCCATTCCAGATTAACGATCCCAAAAACATCATCTGTGAAGAAAGACAGAACCAATATCTTCAGCCCTGCTTGGGCAGATCGGAGTAACCTTACGGTGTCAACAACCGATCTGTTTACTGAAGGGTTCCGAGCAGGGAGTAAGTATGCGGCCCCCCTGGGTTCCGACTCCAGGAACAGCACGCAGGGTGTGGTGGTCCAGGGCATCAGGACCTGAAACGTAGCCAAGTCTTCTATGAGGTTTAGCCTCACCCATACACAGCCCATTTACACCACACACGACACCCATTTGACCCTTTCCCTAAACCCCTAAGGGCACGGGGGGCCGTAACGACCTGAGGGCACACGGAAGGCAACAGCTTGCTGGGGCTGGTCCAAACTGCTTTTCGGGGGGGCCCCTCAATCCCCAAAAGGGCAAAAACTAATTGGACTCCTTCAAATTGTCAAACTCCCCCTAAAATGGCCATCCCCTAGCTCGTCACCCTAAAATTTACTATCTTGCCCAATAAGGTTTTCCTAACCCTAACCAATTCCACCCTCATAACTCACCTTTTAGAACTTACCCAATAATGTTTTCCTAACCCTAACCCTAGCTCACCTTTTTAGAACTTACTACCTTGCCGATAATGTTTTCCTAACCCTAACCAATTCAACCCTCATCGCCCAACCTTTTAGAATTAACTACCTTGCCCAATAATTCTTTCCTAACCCTAACCAACTCCACCCTCATAACTCACCTTTTTAGAACTAACTACCTGGCCCGATAAACCTTTCCTAACCCTAACCAACTCCACCCTAATAAACTTTTCTAGAACTTACAACCTTACCCTGTAATACTTTCCTAAACCTAACAAACTTTCATCAGTTAGTTACCTTAGTAACGTTTGCATAACCCTAAGTACTCATCCTTGTGCAAACTAAGAAAAAGACACATAGAATGTGTATTTGAAAGACTTTAAAGCAACACAAGAAGATGTGTAACTTTAAAACAACTCTAACCCCAATTGGCGATTGGACACACTCCGGGGCTTGATCAACCTCGGCAGGGCCTTCCTTGGGGGAGGGTGTCTAGTGATAATGGCCGAAACACCCTGTGATCCCGAGGTCCACTACTGATGATGTGTCCTAAAACTAAGGTAGTAGAAATCCAATTTTAATAACTAGAAACTAAATCAAGAGACAAAAAATACTTACCAATGTCTAGCAATGGAAAAAGAACATGAAAACAGACAAAATACTCACCCAAAACAGCAAAACTCACCTTATACTGGCCAAAATACTAAATATTGCACTCCTTAAAAACAACAAAAGAAAGGTCCGACACAATCATAATATGCTCCTTGTTGAACCACACAGAGAAATGGAGCCCAGAGTGACAAGCGACGGCCCGTGCATTGCCTTTGGCTCCCTACTTAAACTGTTTCGGTTAATAAACTGACTCAGGGGGAGTCATCGAGAAATACTCCAATCCCTAACCAGCCTGAGCCTTTCGGACTACCAAGTTCCTTTTACTCTAAGGTGGTTCAATATTCCAAACTGATAGAACACCTCCTCCAACCCCTTGTTTCTTCAGAATCGAGGGGATGGTAGAATACAGGGTATGCCTAATCCGGCACGGTGATGGTTGATAGATGTAACCACATCTCCCACCACTGATCCCTGTCTCTGCTTGAACAACCTCGACTTCAACTCTTCTCTCACTTTTTCCCCTCTACACCTCCTCCAACCCCTTGTTTCTTCAGAATCGAGGGGATGGTAGAATACAGGGTATGCCTAATCCGGCACGGTGATGGTTGATAGATGTAACCACATCTCCCACCACTGATCCCTGTCTCTGCTTGAACAACCTCGACTTCAACTCTTCTCTCACTTTTTCCCCTCTACACCTCCTCCAACCCCTTGTTTCTTCACAGAGTCGAGGGGATGGCAGGATGCAGGGTATGCCTAATCCGGCACGGTGATGGTTGATAGATGTAACCACATCTCCCACCACTGATCCCTGTCTCTGCTTGAACAACCTCGACTTCAACTCTTCTCTCACTTTTTCCCCTCTACACCTCCTCCAACCCCTTGTTTCTTCACAGAGTCGAGGGGATGGCAGGATGCAGGGTATGCCTAATCCGGCACGGTGATGGTTGATAGATGTAACCACATCTCCCACCACTGATCCCTGTCTCTGCTTGAACACCTCGACCTCAACACTTCTCACACTTTCTCCTCTCTGCTCCCCATTCCAGATTAACGATCCCAAAAACATCATCTGTGAAGAAAGACAGAACCAATATCTTCAGCCCTGCTTGGGCAGATCGGAGTAACCTTACGGTGTCAACAACCGATCTGTTTACTGAAGGGTTCCGAGCAGGGAGTAAGTATGCGGCCCCCCTGGGTTCCGACTCCAGGAACAGCACGCAGGGTGTGGTGGTCCAGGGCATCAGGACCTAAAACGTAGCCAAGTCTTCTATGAGGTTTAGCCTCACCCATACACAGCCCATTTACACCACACACGACACCCATTTGACCCTTTCCCTAAACCCCTAAGGGCACGGGGGGCCGTAACGACCTGAGGGCACACGGAAGGCAACAGCTTGCTGGGGCTTGTCCAAACTGCTTTTCGGGGGGGCCCCTCAATCCCCAAAAGGGCAAAAACTAATTGGACTCCTTCAAATTGTCAAACTCCCCCTAAAATGGCCATCCCCTAGCTCGTCACCCTATAATTTACTATCTTGCCCAATAAGGTTTTCCTAACCCTAACCAATTCCACCCTCATAACTCACCTTTTAGAACTTACCCAATAATGTTTTCCTAACCCTAACCCTAGCTCACCTTTTTAGAACTTACTACCTTGCCGATAATGTTTTCCTAACCCTAACCAATTCAACCCTCATCGCCCAACCTTTTAGAACTAACTACCTTGCCCAATAATTCTTTCCTAACCCTAACCAACTCCACCCTCATAACTCACCTTTTTAGAACTAACTACCTGGCCCGATAAACCTTTCCTAACCCTAACCAACTCCACCCTAATAAACTTTTCTAGAACTTACAACCTTACCCTGTAATACTTTCCTAAACCTAACAAACTTTCATCAGTTAGTTACCTTAGTAACGTTTGCATAACCCTAAGTACTCATCCTTGTGCAAACTAAGAAAAAGACACATAGAATGTGTATTTGAAAGACTTTAAAGCAACACAAGAAGATGTGTAACTTTAAAACAACTCTAACCCCAATTGGCGATTGGACACACTCCGGGGCTTGATCAACCTCGGCAGGGCCTTCCTTGGGGGAGGGTGTCTAGTGATAATGGCCGAAACACCCTGTGATCCCGAGGTCCACTACTGATGATGTGTCCTAAAACTAAGGTAGTAGAAATCCAATTTTAATAACTAGAAACTAAATCAAGAGACAAAAAATACTTACCAATGTCTAGCAATGGAAAAAGAACATGAAAACAGACAAAATACTCACCCAAAACAGCAAAACTCACCTTATACTGGCCAAAATACTAAATATTGCACTCCTTAAAAACAACAAAAGAAAGGTCCGACACAATCATAATATGCTCCTTGTTGAACCACACAGAGAAATGGAGCCCAGAGTGACAAGCGACGGCCCGTGCATTGCCTTTGGCTCCCTACTTAAACTGTTTCGGTTAATAAACTGACTCAGGGGGAGTCATCGAGAAATACTCCAATCCCTAACCAGCCTGAGCCTTTCGGACTACCAAGTTCCTTTTACTCTAAGGTGGTTCAATATTCCAAACTGATAGAACACCTCCTCCAACCCCTTGTTTCTTCAGAATCGAGGGGATGGTAGAATACAGGGTATGCCTAATCCGGCACGGTGATGGTTGATAGATGTAACCACATCTCCCACCACTGATCCCTGTCTCTGCTTGAACAACCTCGACTTCAACTCTTCTCTCACTTTTTCCCCTCTACACCTCCTCCAACCCCTTGTTTCTTCAGAATCGAGGGGATGGTAGAATACAGGGTATGCCTAATCCGGCACGGTGATGGTTGATAGATGTAACCACATCTCCCACCACTGATCCCTGTCTCTGCTTGAACAACCTCGACTTCAACTCTTCTCTCACTTTTTCCCCTCTACACCTCCTCCAACCCCTTGTTTCTTCACAGAGTCGAGGGGGTGGCAGGATGCAGGGTATGCCTAATCCGGCACGGTGATGGTTGATAGATGTAACCACATCTCCCACCACTGATCCCTGTCTCTGCTTGAACAACCTCGACTTCAACTCTTCTCTCACTTTTTCCCCTCTACACCTCCTCCAACCCCTTGTTTCTTCACAGAGTCGAGGGGATGGCAGGATGCAGGGTATGCCTAATCCGGCACGGTGATGGTTGATAGATGTAACCACATCTCCCACCACTGATCCCTGTCTCTGCTTGAACACCTCGACCTCAACACTTCTCACACTTTCTCCTCTCTGCTCCCCATTCCAGATTAACGATCCCAAAAACATCATCTGTGAAGAAAGACAGAACCAATATCTTCAGCCCTGCTTGGGCAGATCGGAGTAACCTTACGGTGTCAACAACCGATCTGTTTACTGAAGGGTTCCGAGCAGGGAGTAAGTATGCGGCCCCCCTGGGTTCCGACTCCAGGAACAGCACGCAGGGTGTGGTGGTCCAGGGCATCAGGACCTAAAACGTAGCCAAGTCTTCTATGAGGTTTAGCCTCACCCATACACAGCCCATTTACACCACACACGACACCCATTTGACCCTTTCCCTAAACCCCTAAGGGCACGGGGGGCCGTAACGACCTGAGGGCACACGGAAGGCAACAGCTTGCTGGGGCTTGTCCAAACTGCTTTTCGGGGGGGCCCCTCAATCCCCAAAAGGGCAAAAACTAATTGGACTCCTTCAAATTGTCAAACTCCCCCTAAAATGGCCATCCCCTAGCTCGTCACCCTATAATTTACTATCTTGCCCAATAAGGTTTTCCTAACCCTAACCAATTCCACCCTCATAACTCACCTTTTAGAACTTACCCAATAATGTTTTCCTAACCCTAACCCTAGCTCACCTTTTTAGAACTTACTACCTTGCCGATAATGTTTTCCTAACCCTAACCAATTCAACCCTCATCGCCCAACCTTTTAGAACTAACTACCTTGCCCAATAATTCTTTCCTAACCCTAACCAACTCCACCCTCATAACTCACCTTTTTAGAACTAACTACCTGGCCCGATAAACCTTTCCTAACCCTAACCAACTCCACCCTAATAAACTTTTCTAGAACTTACAACCTTACCCTGTAATACTTTCCTAAACCTAACAAACTTTCATCAGTTAGTTACCTTAGTAACGTTTGCATAACCCTAAGTACTCATCCTTGTGCAAACTAAGAAAAAGACACATAGAATGTGTATTTGAAAGACTTTAAAGCAACACAAGAAGATGTGTAACTTTAAAACAACTCTAACCCCAATTGGCGATTGGACACACTCCGGGGCTTGATCAACCTCGGCAGGGCCTTCCTTGGGGGAGGGTGTCTAGTGATAATGGCCGAAACACCCTGTGATCCCGAGGTCCACTACTGATGATGTGTCCTAAAACTAAGGTAGTAGAAATCCAATTTTAATAACTAGAAACTAAATCAAGAGACAAAAAATACTTACCAATGTCTAGCAATGGAAAAAGAACATGAAAACAGACAAAATACTCACCCAAAACAGCAAAACTCACCTTATACTGGCCAAAATACTAAATATTGCACTCCTTAAAAACAACAAAAGAAAGGTCCGACACAATCATAATATGCTCCTTGTTGAACCACACAGAGAAATGGAGCCCAGAGTGACAAGCGACGGCCCGTGCATTGCCTTTGGCTCCCTACTTAAACTGTTTCGGTTAATAAACTGACTCAGGGGGAGTCATCGAGAAATACTCCAATCCCTAACCAGCCTGAGCCTTTCGGACTACCAAGTTCCTTTTACTCTAAGGTGGTTCAATATTCCAAACTGATAGAACACCTCCTCCAACCCCTTGTTTCTTCAGAATCGAGGGGATGGTAGAATACAGGGTATGCCTAATCCGGCACGGTGATGGTTGATAGATGTAACCACATCTCCCACCACTGATCCCTGTCTCTGCTTGAACAACCTCGACTTCAACTCTTCTCTCACTTTTTCCCCTCTACACCTCCTCCAACCCCTTGTTTCTTCAGAATCGAGGGGATGGTAGAATACAGGGTATGCCTAATCCGGCACGGTGATGGTTGATAGATGTAACCACATCTCCCACCACTGATCCCTGTCTCTGCTTGAACAACCTCGACTTCAACTCTTCTCTCACTTTTTCCCCTCTACACCTCCTCCAACCCCTTGTTTCTTCACAGAGTCGAGGGGATGGCAGGATGCAGGGTATGCCTAATCCGGCACGGTGATGGTTGATAGATGTAACCACATCTCCCACCACTGATCCCTGTCTCTGCTTGAACAACCTCGACTTCAACTCTTCTCTCACTTTTTCCCCTCTACACCTCCTCCAACCCCTTGTTTCTTCACAGAGTCGAGGGGATGGCAGGATGCAGGGTATGCCTAATCCGGCACGGTGATGGTTGATAGATGTAACCACATCTCCCACCACTGATCCCTGTCTCTGCTTGAACACCTCGACCTCAACACTTCTCACACTTTCTCCTCTCTGCTCCCCATTCCAGATTAACGATCCCAAAAACATCATCTGTGAAGAAAGACAGAACCAATATCTTCAGCCCTGCTTGGGCAGATCGGAGTAACCTTACGGTGTCAACAACCGATCTGTTTACTGAAGGGTTCCGAGCAGGGAGTAAGTATGCGGCCCCCCTGGGTTCCGACTCCAGGAACAGCACGCAGGGTGTGGTGGTCCAGGGCATCAGGACCTAAAACGTAGCCAAGTCTTCTATGAGGTTTAGCCTCACCCATACACAGCCCATTTACACCACACACGACACCCATTTGACCCTTTCCCTAAACCCCTAAGGGCACGGGGGGCCGTAACGACCTGAGGGCACACGGAAGGCAACAGCTTGCTGGGGCTTGTCCAAACTGCTTTTCGGGGGGGCCCCTCAATCCCCAAAAGGGCAAAAACTAATTGGACTCCTTCAAATTGTCAAACTCCCCCTAAAATGGCCATCCCCTAGCTCGTCACCCTATAATTTACTATCTTGCCCAATAAGGTTTTCCTAACCCTAACCAATTCCACCCTCATAACTCACCTTTTAGAACTTACCCAATAATGTTTTCCTAACCCTAACCCTAGCTCACCTTTTTAGAACTTACTACCTTGCCGATAATGTTTTCCTAACCCTAACCAATTCAACCCTCATCGCCCAACCTTTTAGAACTAACTACCTTGCCCAATAATTCTTTCCTAACCCTAACCAACTCCACCCTCATAACTCACCTTTTTAGAACTAACTACCTGGCCCGATAAACCTTTCCTAACCCTAACCAACTCCACCCTAATAAACTTTTCTAGAACTTACAACCTTACCCTGTAATACTTTCCTAAACCTAACAAACTTTCATCAGTTAGTTACCTTAGTAACGTTTGCATAACCCTAAGTACTCATCCTTGTGCAAACTAAGAAAAAGACACATAGAATGTGTATTTGAAAGACTTTAAAGCAACACAAGAAGATGTGTAACTTTAAAACAACTCTAACCCCAATTGGCGATTGGACACACTCCGGGGCTTGATCAACCTCGGCAGGGCCTTCCTTGGGGGAGGGTGTCTAGTGATAATGGCCGAAACACCCTGTGATCCCGAGGTCCACTACTGATGATGTGTCCTAAAACTAAGGTAGTAGAAATCCAATTTTAATAACTAGAAACTAAATCAAGAGACAAAAAATACTTACCAATGTCTAGCAATGGAAAAAGAACATGAAAACAGACAAAATACTCACCCAAAACAGCAAAACTCACCTTATACTGGCCAAAATACTAAATATTGCACTCCTTAAAAACAACAAAAGAAAGGTCCGACACAATCATAATATGCTCCTTGTTGAACCACACAGAGAAATGGAGCCCAGAGTGACAAGCGACGGCCCGTGCATTGCCTTTGGCTCCCTACTTAAACTGTTTCGGTTAATAAACTGACTCAGGGGGAGTCATCGAGAAATACTCCAATCCCTAACCCTAACCCTAACCCTAACCCTTAACCCTAACCCTAACCCTAACCCTAACCCTAACCCCTAACCCCTAACCCTAACCCTAACCCTAACCCTAACCCTAACCCTAACCCCTAACCCTAACCCTAACCCTTCCCTTTCTCCTCCACCCCCACACACTCTCTTGACCTACCACCCCCCTTCTCTAACCCTAACCATTCCCCACCCCTTCAATCCATCCCTGACCCCAACCCCCTCCCTTTCCTCCCTCTCTTTTCCATCCCCACACACTCCCCTGACCTACCTTCCCCCTTTTCTAACCCTAACCACTCCCCACCCCCTTCTTGCTCCCCTAACCCCCTCCCGTCCCTACCTCTCCTTTCCATGCCCCAACACTCCCCTGACCTGCCTCCCTCTTCAAACCTTAACCATCCCCCACCCCCTTCTTCCTCCCCTAACCCTAACCCTTCCCTACCTTTTCTTTCCATCCCCCAACACTCCCCTGACCTGCCCCCCTCTTCTAACCCTAACCACCCCCCACCCCTTTCTTCCTCTCCTAACCCCGTGCCTTCCTTACCTCTCCTTTCCATCCCCCAACACTCCCCTGATCAGGCCCCCTCTTCTAGTCCTAACCATTCCTCGCTCCCTCTTTCCTCCCCCAACCCCAATTATTCCCCTCCTTTACCTTCTCTATCTGTGCACCTTACCACTGACCCCTTCCTTGCAGAACCTGACCTGGACCCATCCCACTCCCCAACACAACCTACCCCTATTGCCCTCACCCTTACTAGCTGCTCCCCAGCACAAGGGATCGGCCCCATTCCTCAGCACTCCACCTCCCCGCTCAAACTTCTTCCGTTTGTCAGCACCTTCTCTCACAGATTCACAACCCTTCACAAAACTATTAAGTCCCACTTCCAGGACCTGAGACTCCAATTTCCACCAGTCCATAATTATAGATTCATCACAGCCTATAGGAAAAACTCAAATCTCCAAAACATTCTGGTTCACTCAGCTTTCACTGAAAATAGAAAAACGGCCCCCACACAATATGAGCACTTATACATTTCTCGTAAATTTATTTCCAACCCCCATAGTGGCAAAAGTCTACCCGTATCTCTCACCCATTCCTTGCAATCTAGAAATACAGTCTATGCCATCATCTGCACAGTCTGCAATAAACTTTACATAGGGGAAACCCGACATTCCATCCTCACCCGTCTCAAACAGCACCTGTACAACATTGGGGAAGGTAGACTATCCACCCCCTTAGTCAATCATTTTCAGCTACACCCAGTTCACAATCTCAGAATCTCCGGCTTGGAATCTAATGACAGATGGTCTACATACCAACGGAAAAGAGCAGAAAAACACTGGATCCACACACTAGCAACACTCACCCCACATGGACTGAACCTAACATCATAACATCTTCTGATATCTCCATTACTTCAACAGTGCCTTCCTTTGGTCATTCCTTTTTTCTCCTCTCAGCATTTCTTTCTCCTCCACTTTGCCCCTCCCCTCAGGGGTGGACATCTCCCGCTGCGCCGGGGGACCAAAACATCCCCTCTGGTGCACCTGGGAGAGGTCCACCCCACATTCTCCCTTCCATTTGGCCCCTTTTTTTTTTTTTTTTTTTTTTTTTTTTTTTTTTCCTCTTACAGTACAGCTCTCTGGGGCAGGTGTCCTCCACTGTGCCAGGGGATTGAACCAGGTCCTTCTGGCTCACCTGGCGGGCACCTGCCCCATTTGGCCAACAACATTGCTCCCTTACCACAATCACTCACATTATAATTCCTCTCCCCTTCTTTACAGATAAAACATTGTTTATTTCTTTTGATGCAGTGCCCCCCCTTTTCTTTCGGTGCGGCTCTCTGGGGCGGGCTTCCGCCACGGTGCCGGGGGATCGAACCAGGTCCCTCTGGCTCTCTTGGCGGGCGCCCGCCCCATTCTGCCACCAACATGGTCAACAGCTCCACCTATTAAATATCAACCACTACACAACTACTACAACCCTTGCAATAATTTCCAAGTCAGTAGGCCAGTGCCATAAACCATAAACATGGTAACCCTGAACCCCAACCCCAACCCCAACCCTAACCTAGCCCGTGCCACTGACTTGGACCTGGTTCATACCACTATTTATCATCTTTTCCATAAATAGAAACCTCAACTCCTGTATATTCTACCTGAAAGTTCTGGATCCATGCCTCTCAGTTTAATAACCTTGACTTGGGGAAATTGCACCAGTGATGAATGTCTTTCCCACTGTGCCATCAGCTTCCTTTCCCCCCCCCCCTCCCTCCCTCCCTCCCTCCCAAACCTTTTTTTTTTTTTTTTTTTTTTTTTTTTTTTTTTTTGTCGTCACCTATAACCTCCACCATCCTGGATTTTTCCAAAATTGTTCTTCCTCACTCCCCCCCCCCCCCTTTTTTTTCCCTTTTTTTTGAGGGGGAGGGCATCCCATGCCAGGCATGGGGATCGATCCAGTCCTGCCCGCTTGGCAGGCGGATGTCTTCCCCATCTTACCACGTGCATTGCTTATTGAGTATACATCTCCAAATTACCATTTTCCGTTCCAATCCCCCCCCTTTTTTCCCAAAACCCCCCCTCCCCCCCCTTTTTTCCTTTTTAACCAATCCCTCCCCACCATTTTCCCTCCAAAATTCAAACTGGTTCAATTATCCTATGGCCTTCTTGCCTGAACCACGGCTCCGCCCGGGAATTCTTCCTCCTCCAATCATCATAGTTCGGGGATGGGTATCACTATGATTTCCCATCCCTGGGCTATATATATCAGTTACTGAGGCCAGCATTCCCTTTAATACCTCTGATGAAGCAGCATCTCTGCGAAACGTCAGGTTTCACACTGCTCAACTGACCCTCACCCTTGGTTTTTTTATAGCCTTTTAGTGTGTTTCACCACACACTATTTTAAATTGTTTTAATACTTTGTTTTTACCAGTTTTTTACCTTTTTTAATTAATAAAGATAGTTTTTAATTGCTAGTGGGGGTTTCGGCCTCCTTGGGCCCCCGGGCTCCTCCCTGTGGGATCTACATCTGCCTCACTAATCCTCTTTTGAGTATCAGTCTGCTGCAATAGCCTACAACCATCAGCCATCAACTCCATCTACGACCTGGAATGTTGACCCGACCAAAAGAGGACAACGCACCGACTCCGTGCTAAGGTAGGCCACCCCCTAGCAACTAACATGTTTTTTTCCAGGACCAGGGCAGGCCAGGTGAGCAGTGGGGGGACCAATGCTCGGCCTCAGACACACTCACCACCAACACGACGCGAACCACTGTTACCACCACCACCGCTCATGTCACTACACCCAAACCCCCACTCACACTCTAGTACAGTGAATAGATACCATCAGAAAAATACTTACCATCACCAACATTCCTCGTCACACCATCTTAGACATACCATACACACACCCTATCAAACACTTGACCCAGCCACACGAAACATCACCAAACAATACTTCAAACTCATCCAGGCAGTTCACCACAAAGAAATCATAGACACTTCCATTACATCCCAAACATTCCCTGTAGGAATGATGCGTCAGGTCCATAAACTCACGGACTTCATTAAACCATCTACGCCCTGCGAAGCCACTCAAGCTAAGGTAAAACAAAACACAACAGTATGGATGCGTAACAATATGACTATATTACATGAACATTATACTTCTGTCATCTCATCCCTGATAGACACACCACGGAACCCACTAGCCCTCCAGATAGCCATCAGCTGGGCTAGGAAACGATACTACACTCGCCTCACATCTGCAACCATAAAAACAGTGGAAGACATTCTCAACATTCACCCTGCGGACACACAACCTGTAATCAACACTGCGCACACATTACCGGATCCACCTCATAACCCAGCAGTTTCTAGGATTATATCCAACCCACCACCTCCTCTCCGCACAGGCACCCGCTCAGACAGACCCCTCACCCCCATTTTGGAAGAGGAGGAAGAATTCCCGGCACTCCCACGAGCAAAAATTCCCCATAAACTGTCCCTATATCTTGGCCCCAAACCAACCCTCACAGAGGATTTCACCCGCCATTTTAGACAAACAGAACTGGATCAGAACCCATTATCTCGACCCACAGCCCTGACAGATCTCCCCAGATGCTCCTCCCATCACCTCTCACCCATAGCGAAGTTAAAGCCACCTCAGGACCATACTGATACAGTTAAGGCCCCACGGCAGACCCCATCACATCAATTACCCATATATAGGGAGACCTCTCAAAGCCTCCCTCACCAGACCATCAACCCTACCAGACCCAGAATTACAGCAACATCTCCCCCAGTTCCTTCCATGCCACAGGCTTCTACACCCCTACCCCAGAGACCTAGGCGCCTCACATTCTCTTTACATACACAGAAACCGCCTGAGTCTACCTATTTGGATCCAGAACTTTCTCCCATCTCCCCCGCAACCAACCACATTACAGTACTTACACCTTCTTCATCTATAAACTGCTCTTTTCCGCCATCTTCTGTTCCACAGCCCAATAACCAGGAACCACAGCCAGACTCCAACCATTCCTTTATCACAGAGCCAACTAGGGCCCGGGCGGTTGCAGCCCAGGTCCATGAAAGGTCCACAAAACAGGTTAAATTCATACAGAATCAAATCTTGGACACCATTTCATTGTCAAAATCCACCCCTTCTGTAATATCTAATGTTTCCACAACAGCTAATGATCTCATCTCCTTTGATTCACCCCCAACAGAGGTGGCGGAGGACCGGATGACTGTGCATGGGCAAACAGATTCCCGGGGCTACAACAACCGCAGGGGAGGGGAAACACATATGATGATTGGGCCCATGAAGGTCAGAATGACCACCCATGCCCACTCTGAACCCTCCCCTGCGACTAGCCCTGGTCCTGTCCCAGTGCCCGGTCGGACTGCCCCTGCCTCCTCTGGCCCCTCCCACACTGATCAACCCGTGCCGGACCTGGCCGGCAACCGCCCGGGCCCCCCCATTTTACAGTCCACACTACTTTCCTCCCCTCCAAAATTCAAAACAACAACACACTTGGCCAGACCCCACAGGAAGCTACAGGACTGGTCCTTCAGGGTGAGGAGGCCTGTAGTCTTCCTGGGGGACTCCAATATTAAACGGATTCCATATTACACCAACCCCAACCTTCAACTGGACAGTTATCCCGGAGCAAACCTCTATCATTTCGTAAAGATATGTGAAAAGACAGTACCCAATCCAGCCACCAAAATTGTAATATTTTCCATAGGAATTAACAACAAGGATCAGGACCCTAAACAAACATCTATAAAACAGCTTAAAGCTCTCTACAAACAGGCACAGTCTACCTTCCCCAATGCAGATATCTACTTCCCAATACTTAACTTTTCACCTCACCTTACAGACAGACAACAGGAAAACCTCAAGCTAATCAACAATACCATTGCAACCCACTTTCCGTTCTTGGCTGAAATTCCCCACGATACATTCCAGACTGCCGACGACAATATCCACTGGACTACCGCAACTGCCCAAGCCATCTTCCAGCACTGGTGCAAACAGCTAAATTTATAGATACTTCCCAAACCAATCCGGTCACTATTCATGCTCACACTTCACAGTCTGATATACGGCATTTCTTTCCACCCCAAAAACCCACCCACCAGGGCACCGTCGTTACCCCCCATCCAACAACTCCAGTCTCAACCAATACAGTCTCAAACAGGACCCCACCCCTTGCACCCCTCAATTTAGGATGGGATTCCACTTCAACAGTCTTGAATTTGTCAAAATTATTCACCCCTTCATCCACTCAGGTCTCCGTCCTGGAAAGGGGACTTTCTTTTATTCCCAAACCTAAGCACGCAGACTGGGAGGAACTTCAGAGGGACCTCCATAAATATCACAGGCGCTTGAAAATCATTGATCACTTCCACAAATCAGCTAATAGCAATAAAACTCTGTTCACATCACCATCCACCTGGGAACCAGCCTTATCCCAGGTCAACAAAGCCATCCAAACTCTCATTCTATCTGACAGGCAGTCATTTCATTCGTACCACCCCCAAAGGGACATTCCGGATAATTTGACACCCCATGAGCGGAGAGCTCTGAAAGAGCTTTCCCATAACCCCAACATAATCATAAAACCGGCAGATAAAGGTTCTAAAATTGTTATTTTAGATAGACAACAATACCTTTTCGAAGCCAATAGACAACTCACGGATTCAAAATACTATAAACCCATCACAGAAACCGTACAATTACACGCCCAGTCACAAATCAGAAGCATCATTCATTCCCTCTATCAGCGCAAACTCATTACAGCCAAACAGAGGGATTATCTATTTGGACCAGATCAACCACGCCCCCGACAGTTTTACCTTCTACCAAAAATCCATAAAGACCCCTCCACTTGGACCATTCCCTCTGAGGTTCCTCCCGGCCGTCCCATTGTCTCGGACTGTGGTAGCTCCACTTACAACATCTCTCAGTACATAGACCACTTTTTAGGCCCCCTCTCCACAAAACATCCCAGTTATATAAAGGACACCTATCATTTTCTCAACATAATCAGACCCATGGCGGTCCCAAATAAGGCCTTCTTGTTTACCCTGGATATTGATAGCCTTTACACAAACATAAATACTCAACACGGCCTACAAACCATTCATTCTATTTTCCACAGATACCCAGACCACAATAGACCAGACAGACATATTTTGGACCTCCTCAAAATTTGTCTTACCAACAACGACTTCACGTTCAATAATAAACTATACTTACAGATTCATGGGACCGCCATGGGCCAAAGATTTGCACCTTCATATGCAAACATCTACATGAGTGAGTGGGAGCGAGGAGCACTCGCCAAGTGTCCCCATAAACCTCTGCTCTTTCTTAGATTTCTAGATGATATCATAGGTATATGGCATCATGACATTTCTCTCTTCCAACAGTTTTTGGACATCCTCAATAACCATCATCCATCCATCAAACTCAAATCCACCATTGATCCCCACCAAGTTAATTTTCTTGACACTACAGTATATTTCGAACCCTCCAATAATTCATACAATCGCCTATTTACAAAAGTTTTCTTCAAGGCTACGGACACACATGCACTTCTCCATAAATCCAGTTATCATCCCAAACACACCTTCCGGGGTATCATCAAATCTCAGATCATCCGTTTTCACCGCATCTGTTCCAAACCCTCGGATTTCTCACACGCCACTCAAACTCTCTTCAAAGCCCTCAGACACAGAGGCTATTCCAAACGGTTTCTGCGAAAAATAAAAAACGCCACTTTGGCAGCACTCGCTCCCATTCACTCTCCCAACTCTTCACAACACTCATACCCCCCCAGGGGGAGGCAACCACTACCCAACGATTCCACACCCTTTTCCACTAACCCCAACCATTTCCCATCCCTTTTCTCTGTCCCTAACCCTAAGCCCCTCCCTCTCTTTTCCACTCCCACACACTCTGCTGACCCATCGTCCCTCTTCTCCAACCCCAACCCCAACCTCCCGCCTTCCTTCCCTTTCTCTTCCACCCCCACACACTCTCTTGACCTACCGCCCCCCTTCTCTAACCCTAACCCTAACCCACCCCTTCCATCCATCCCTAACCCCAACCTCCTGCCTTCCTTCCCTTTCTCTTCCACCCCCACACACTCTCTTGACCTACCGCCCCCCTTCTCTAACCCTAACCCTAACCCACCCCTTCCATCCATCCCTAACCCCAACCTCCCACCTTCCTTCCCTTTCTCCTCCACCCCCACACACTCTCTTGACCTACCACCCCCCTTCTCTAACCCTAACCATTCCCCACCCCTTCAATCCATCCCTGACCCCAACCCCCTCCCTTTCCTCCCTCTCTTTTCCATCCCCACACACTCCCCTGACCTACCTTCCCCCTTTTCTAACCCTAACCACTCCCCACCCCCTTCTTGCTCCCCTAACCCCCTCCCGTCCCTACCTCTCCTTTCCATGCCCCAACACTCCCCTGACCTGCCTCCCTCTTCAAACCTTAACCATCCCCCACCCCCTTCTTCCTCCCCTAACCCTAACCCTTCCCTACCTTTTCTTTCCATCCCCCAACACTCCCCTGACCTGCCCCCCTCTTCTAACCCTAACCACCCCCCACCCCTTTCTTCCTCTCCTAACCCCGTGCCTTCCTTACCTCTCCTTTCCATCCCCCAACACTCCCCTGATCAGGCCCCCTCTTCTAGTCCTAACCATTCCTCGCTCCCTCTTTCCTCCCCCAACCCCAATTATTCCCCTCCTTTACCTTCTCTATCTGTGCACCTTACCACTGACCCCTTCCTTGCAGAACCTGACCTGGACCCATCCCACTCCCCAACACAACCTACCCCTATTGCCCTCACCCTTACTAGCTGCTCCCCAGCACAAGGGATCGGCCCCATTCCTCAGCACTCCACCTCCCCGCTCAAACTTCTTCCGTTTGTCAGCACCTTCTCTCACAGATTCACAACCCTTCACAAAACTATTAAGTCCCACTTCCAGGACCTGAGACTCCAATTTCCACCAGTCCATAATTATAGATTCATCACAGCCTATAGGAAAAACTCAAATCTCCAAAACATTCTGGTTCACTCAGCTTTCACTGAAAATAGAAAAACGGCCCCCACACAATATGAGCACTTATACATTTCTCGTAAATTTATTTCCAACCCCCATAGTGGCAAAAGTCTACCCGTATCTCTCACCCATTCCTTGCAATCTAGAAATACAGTCTATGCCATCATCTGCACAGTCTGCAATAAACTTTACATAGGGGAAACCCGACATTCCATCCTCACCCGTCTCAAACAGCACCTGTACAACATTGGGGAAGGTAGACTATCCACCCCCTTAGTCAATCATTTTCAGCTACACCCAGTTCACAATCTCAGAATCTCCGGCTTGGAATCTAATGACAGATGGTCTACATACCAACGGAAAAGAGCAGAAAAACACTGGATCCACACACTAGCAACACTCACCCCACATGGACTGAACCTAACATCATAACATCTTCTGATATCTCCATTACTTCAACAGTGCCTTCCTTTGGTCATTCCTTTTTTCTCCTCTCAGCATTTCTTTCTCCTCCACTTTGCCCCTCCCCTCAGGGGTGGACATCTCCCGCTGCGCCGGGGGACCAAAACATCCCCTCTGGTGCACCTGGGAGAGGTCCACCCCACATTCTCCCTTCCATTTGGCCCCTTTTTTTTTTTTTTTTTTTTTTTTTTTTTTTTTTCCTCTTACAGTACAGCTCTCTGGGGCAGGTGTCCTCCACTGTGCCAGGGGATTGAACCAGGTCCTTCTGGCTCACCTGGCGGGCACCTGCCCCATTTGGCCAACAACATTGCTCCCTTACCACAATCACTCACATTATAATTCCTCTCCCCTTCTTTACAGATAAAACATTGTTTATTTCTTTTGATGCAGTGCCCCCCCTTTTCTTTCGGTGCGGCTCTCTGGGGCGGGCTTCCGCCACGGTGCCGGGGGATCGAACCAGGTCCCTCTGGCTCTCTTGGCGGGCGCCCGCCCCATTCTGCCACCAACATGGTCAACAGCTCCACCTATTAAATATCAACCACTACACAACTACTACAACCCTTGCAATAATTTCCAAGTCAGTAGGCCAGTGCCATAAACCATAAACATGGTAACCCTGAACCCCAACCCCAACCCCAACCCTAACCTAGCCCGTGCCACTGACTTGGACCTGGTTCATACCACTATTTATCATCTTTTCCATAAATAGAAACCTCAACTCCTGTATATTCTACCTGAAAGTTCTGGATCCATGCCTCTCAGTTTAATAACCTTGACTTGGGGAAATTGCACCAGTGATGAATGTCTTTCCCACTGTGCCATCAGCTTCCTTTCCCCCCCCCCCTCCCTCCCTCCCTCCCTCCCTCCCAAACCTTTTTTTTTTTTTTTTTTTTTTTTTTTTTTTTTTTGTCGTCACCTATAACCTCCACCATCCTGGATTTTTCCAAAATTGTTCTTCCTCACTCCCCCCCCCCCCCTTTTTTTTCCCTTTTTTTTGAGGGGGAGGGCATCCCATGCCAGGCATGGGGATCGATCCAGTCCTGCCCGCTTGGCAGGCGGATGTCTTCCCCATCTTACCACGTGCATTGCTTATTGAGTATACATCTCCAAATTACCATTTTCCGTTCCAATCCCCCCCCTTTTTTCCCAAAACCCCCCCTCCCCCCCCTTTTTTCCTTTTTAACCAATCCCTCCCCACCATTTTCCCTCCAAAATTCAAACTGGTTCAATTATCCTATGGCCTTCTTGCCTGAACCACGGCTCCGCCCGGGAATTCTTCCTCCTCCAATCATCATAGTTCGGGGATGGGTATCACTATGATTTCCCATCCCTGGGCTATATATATCAGTTACTGAGGCCAGCATTCCCTTTAATACCTCTGATGAAGCAGCATCTCTGCGAAACGTCAGGTTTCACACTGCTCAACTGACCCTCACCCTTGGTTTTTTTATAGCCTTTTAGTGTGTTTCACCACACACTATTTTAAATTGTTTTAATACTTTGTTTTTACCAGTTTTTTACCTTTTTTAATTAATAAAGATAGTTTTTAATTGCTAGTGGGGGTTTCGGCCTCCTTGGGCCCCCGGGCTCCTCCCTGTGGGATCTACATCTGCCTCACTAATCCTCTTTTGAGTATCAGTCTGCTGCAATAGCCTACAACCATCAGCCATCAACTCCATCTACGACCTGGAATGTTGACCCGACCAAAAGAGGACAACGCACCGACTCCGTGCTAAGGTAGGCCACCCCCTAGCAACTAACATGTTTTTTTCCAGGACCAGGGCAGGCCAGGTGAGCAGTGGGGGGACCAATGCTCGGCCTCAGACACACTCACCACCAACACGACGCGAACCACTGTTACCACCACCACCGCTCATGTCACTACACCCAAACCCCCACTCACACTCTAGTACAGTGAATAGATACCATCAGAAAAATACTTACCATCACCAACATTCCTCGTCACACCATCTTAGACATACCATACACACACCCTATCAAACACTTGACCCAGCCACACGAAACATCACCAAACAATACTTCAAACTCATCCAGGCAGTTCACCACAAAGAAATCATAGACACTTCCATTACATCCCAAACATTCCCTGTAGGAATGATGCGTCAGGTCCATAAACTCACGGACTTCATTAAACCATCTACGCCCTGCGAAGCCACTCAAGCTAAGGTAAAACAAAACACAACAGTATGGATGCGTAACAATATGACTATATTACATGAACATTATACTTCTGTCATCTCATCCCTGATAGACACACCACGGAACCCACTAGCCCTCCAGATAGCCATCAGCTGGGCTAGGAAACGATACTACACTCGCCTCACATCTGCAACCATAAAAACAGTGGAAGACATTCTCAACATTCACCCTGCGGACACACAACCTGTAATCAACACTGCGCACACATTACCGGATCCACCTCATAACCCAGCAGTTTCTAGGATTATATCCAACCCACCACCTCCTCTCCGCACAGGCACCCGCTCAGACAGACCCCTCACCCCCATTTTGGAAGAGGAGGAAGAATTCCCGGCACTCCCACGAGCAAAAATTCCCCATAAACTGTCCCTATATCTTGGCCCCAAACCAACCCTCACAGAGGATTTCACCCGCCATTTTAGACAAACAGAACTGGATCAGAACCCATTATCTCGACCCACAGCCCTGACAGATCTCCCCAGATGCTCCTCCCATCACCTCTCACCCATAGCGAAGTTAAAGCCACCTCAGGACCATACTGATACAGTTAAGGCCCCACGGCAGACCCCATCACATCAATTACCCATATATAGGGAGACCTCTCAAAGCCTCCCTCACCAGACCATCAACCCTACCAGACCCAGAATTACAGCAACATCTCCCCCAGTTCCTTCCATGCCACAGGCTTCTACACCCCTACCCCAGAGACCTAGGCGCCTCACATTCTCTTTACATACACAGAAACCGCCTGAGTCTACCTATTTGGATCCAGAACTTTCTCCCATCTCCCCCGCAACCAACCACATTACAGTACTTACACCTTCTTCATCTATAAACTGCTCTTTTCCGCCATCTTCTGTTCCACAGCCCAATAACCAGGAACCACAGCCAGACTCCAACCATTCCTTTATCACAGAGCCAACTAGGGCCCGGGCGGTTGCAGCCCAGGTCCATGAAAGGTCCACAAAACAGGTTAAATTCATACAGAATCAAATCTTGGACACCATTTCATTGTCAAAATCCACCCCTTCTGTAATATCTAATGTTTCCACAACAGCTAATGATCTCATCTCCTTTGATTCACCCCCAACAGAGGTGGCGGAGGACCGGATGACTGTGCATGGGCAAACAGATTCCCGGGGCTACAACAACCGCAGGGGAGGGGAAACACATATGATGATTGGGCCCATGAAGGTCAGAATGACCACCCATGCCCACTCTGAACCCTCCCCTGCGACTAGCCCTGGTCCTGTCCCAGTGCCCGGTCGGACTGCCCCTGCCTCCTCTGGCCCCTCCCACACTGATCAACCCGTGCCGGACCTGGCCGGCAACCGCCCGGGCCCCCCCATTTTACAGTCCACACTACTTTCCTCCCCTCCAAAATTCAAAACAACAACACACTTGGCCAGACCCCACAGGAAGCTACAGGACTGGTCCTTCAGGGTGAGGAGGCCTGTAGTCTTCCTGGGGGACTCCAATATTAAACGGATTCCATATTACACCAACCCCAACCTTCAACTGGACAGTTATCCCGGAGCAAACCTCTATCATTTCGTAAAGATATGTGAAAAGACAGTACCCAATCCAGCCACCAAAATTGTAATATTTTCCATAGGAATTAACAACAAGGATCAGGACCCTAAACAAACATCTATAAAACAGCTTAAAGCTCTCTACAAACAGGCACAGTCTACCTTCCCCAATGCAGATATCTACTTCCCAATACTTAACTTTTCACCTCACCTTACAGACAGACAACAGGAAAACCTCAAGCTAATCAACAATACCATTGCAACCCACTTTCCGTTCTTGGCTGAAATTCCCCACGATACATTCCAGACTGCCGACGACAATATCCACTGGACTACCGCAACTGCCCAAGCCATCTTCCAGCACTGGTGCAAACAGCTAAATTTATAGATACTTCCCAAACCAATCCGGTCACTATTCATGCTCACACTTCACAGTCTGATATACGGCATTTCTTTCCACCCCAAAAACCCACCCACCAGGGCACCGTCGTTACCCCCCATCCAACAACTCCAGTCTCAACCAATACAGTCTCAAACAGGACCCCACCCCTTGCACCCCTCAATTTAGGATGGGATTCCACTTCAACAGTCTTGAATTTGTCAAAATTATTCACCCCTTCATCCACTCAGGTCTCCGTCCTGGAAAGGGGACTTTCTTTTATTCCCAAACCTAAGCACGCAGACTGGGAGGAACTTCAGAGGGACCTCCATAAATATCACAGGCGCTTGAAAATCATTGATCACTTCCACAAATCAGCTAATAGCAATAAAACTCTGTTCACATCACCATCCACCTGGGAACCAGCCTTATCCCAGGTCAACAAAGCCATCCAAACTCTCATTCTATCTGACAGGCAGTCATTTCATTCGTACCACCCCCAAAGGGACATTCCGGATAATTTGACACCCCATGAGCGGAGAGCTCTGAAAGAGCTTTCCCATAACCCCAACATAATCATAAAACCGGCAGATAAAGGTTCTAAAATTGTTATTTTAGATAGACAACAATACCTTTTCGAAGCCAATAGACAACTCACGGATTCAAAATACTATAAACCCATCACAGAAACCGTACAATTACACGCCCAGTCACAAATCAGAAGCATCATTCATTCCCTCTATCAGCGCAAACTCATTACAGCCAAACAGAGGGATTATCTATTTGGACCAGATCAACCACGCCCCCGACAGTTTTACCTTCTACCAAAAATCCATAAAGACCCCTCCACTTGGACCATTCCCTCTGAGGTTCCTCCCGGCCGTCCCATTGTCTCGGACTGTGGTAGCTCCACTTACAACATCTCTCAGTACATAGACCACTTTTTAGGCCCCCTCTCCACAAAACATCCCAGTTATATAAAGGACACCTATCATTTTCTCAACATAATCAGACCCATGGCGGTCCCAAATAAGGCCTTCTTGTTTACCCTGGATATTGATAGCCTTTACACAAACATAAATACTCAACACGGCCTACAAACCATTCATTCTATTTTCCACAGATACCCAGACCACAATAGACCAGACAGACATATTTTGGACCTCCTCAAAATTTGTCTTACCAACAACGACTTCACGTTCAATAATAAACTATACTTACAGATTCATGGGACCGCCATGGGCCAAAGATTTGCACCTTCATATGCAAACATCTACATGAGTGAGTGGGAGCGAGGAGCACTCGCCAAGTGTCCCCATAAACCTCTGCTCTTTCTTAGATTTCTAGATGATATCATAGGTATATGGCATCATGACATTTCTCTCTTCCAACAGTTTTTGGACATCCTCAATAACCATCATCCATCCATCAAACTCAAATCCACCATTGATCCCCACCAAGTTAATTTTCTTGACACTACAGTATATTTCGAACCCTCCAATAATTCATACAATCGCCTATTTACAAAAGTTTTCTTCAAGGCTACGGACACACATGCACTTCTCCATAAATCCAGTTATCATCCCAAACACACCTTCCGGGGTATCATCAAATCTCAGATCATCCGTTTTCACCGCATCTGTTCCAAACCCTCGGATTTCTCACACGCCACTCAAACTCTCTTCAAAGCCCTCAGACACAGAGGCTATTCCAAACGGTTTCTGCGAAAAATAAAAAACGCCACTTTGGCAGCACTCGCTCCCATTCACTCTCCCAACTCTTCACAACACTCATACCCCCCCAGGGGGAGGCAACCACTACCCAACGATTCCACACCCTTTTCCACTAACCCCAACCATTTCCCATCCCTTTTCTCTGTCCCTAACCCTAAGCCCCTCCCTCTCTTTTCCACTCCCACACACTCTGCTGACCCATCGTCCCTCTTCTCCAACCCCAACCCCAACCTCCCGCCTTCCTTCCCTTTCTCTTCCACCCCCACACACTCTCTTGACCTACCGCCCCCCTTCTCTAACCCTAACCCTAACCCACCCCTTCCATCCATCCCTAACCCCAACCTCCTGCCTTCCTTCCCTTTCTCTTCCACCCCCACACACTCTCTTGACCTACCGCCCCCCTTCTCTAACCCTAACCCTAACCCACCCCTTCCATCCATCCCTAACCCCAACCTCCCACCTTCCTTCCCTTTCTCCTCCACCCCCACACACTCTCTTGACCTACCACCCCCCTTCTCTAACCCTAACCATTCCCCACCCCTTCAATCCATCCCTGACCCCAACCCCCTCCCTTTCCTCCCTCTCTTTTCCATCCCCACACACTCCCCTGACCTACCTTCCCCCTTTTCTAACCCTAACCACTCCCCACCCCCTTCTTGCTCCCCTAACCCCCTCCCGTCCCTACCTCTCCTTTCCATGCCCCAACACTCCCCTGACCTGCCTCCCTCTTCAAACCTTAACCATCCCCCACCCCCTTCTTCCTCCCCTAACCCTAACCCTTCCCTACCTTTTCTTTCCATCCCCCAACACTCCCCTGACCTGCCCCCCTCTTCTAACCCTAACCACCCCCCACCCCTTTCTTCCTCTCCTAACCCCGTGCCTTCCTTACCTCTCCTTTCCATCCCCCAACACTCCCCTGATCAGGCCCCCTCTTCTAGTCCTAACCATTCCTCGCTCCCTCTTTCCTCCCCCAACCCCAATTATTCCCCTCCTTTACCTTCTCTATCTGTGCACCTTACCACTGACCCCTTCCTTGCAGAACCTGACCTGGACCCATCCCACTCCCCAACACAACCTACCCCTATTGCCCTCACCCTTACTAGCTGCTCCCCAGCACAAGGGATCGGCCCCATTCCTCAGCACTCCACCTCCCCGCTCAAACTTCTTCCGTTTGTCAGCACCTTCTCTCACAGATTCACAACCCTTCACAAAACTATTAAGTCCCACTTCCAGGACCTGAGACTCCAATTTCCACCAGTCCATAATTATAGATTCATCACAGCCTATAGGAAAAACTCAAATCTCCAAAACATTCTGGTTCACTCAGCTTTCACTGAAAATAGAAAAACGGCCCCCACACAATATGAGCACTTATACATTTCTCGTAAATTTATTTCCAACCCCCATAGTGGCAAAAGTCTACCCGTATCTCTCACCCATTCCTTGCAATCTAGAAATACAGTCTATGCCATCATCTGCACAGTCTGCAATAAACTTTACATAGGGGAAACCCGACATTCCATCCTCACCCGTCTCAAACAGCACCTGTACAACATTGGGGAAGGTAGACTATCCACCCCCTTAGTCAATCATTTTCAGCTACACCCAGTTCACAATCTCAGAATCTCCGGCTTGGAATCTAATGACAGATGGTCTACATACCAACGGAAAAGAGCAGAAAAACACTGGATCCACACACTAGCAACACTCACCCCACATGGACTGAACCTAACATCATAACATCTTCTGATATCTCCATTACTTCAACAGTGCCTTCCTTTGGTCATTCCTTTTTTCTCCTCTCAGCATTTCTTTCTCCTCCACTTTGCCCCTCCCCTCAGGGGTGGACATCTCCCGCTGCGCCGGGGGACCAAAACATCCCCTCTGGTGCACCTGGGAGAGGTCCACCCCACATTCTCCCTTCCATTTGGCCCCTTTTTTTTTTTTTTTTTTTTTTTTTTTTTTTTTTCCTCTTACAGTACAGCTCTCTGGGGCAGGTGTCCTCCACTGTGCCAGGGGATTGAACCAGGTCCTTCTGGCTCACCTGGCGGGCACCTGCCCCATTTGGCCAACAACATTGCTCCCTTACCACAATCACTCACATTATAATTCCTCTCCCCTTCTTTACAGATAAAACATTGTTTATTTCTTTTGATGCAGTGCCCCCCCTTTTCTTTCGGTGCGGCTCTCTGGGGCGGGCTTCCGCCACGGTGCCGGGGGATCGAACCAGGTCCCTCTGGCTCTCTTGGCGGGCGCCCGCCCCATTCTGCCACCAACATGGTCAACAGCTCCACCTATTAAATATCAACCACTACACAACTACTACAACCCTTGCAATAATTTCCAAGTCAGTAGGCCAGTGCCATAAACCATAAACATGGTAACCCTGAACCCCAACCCCAACCCCAACCCTAACCCCTAACCCTAACCCTAACCCTAACCCTAACCCTAACCCCTAACCCTAACCCTAACCCAGTACACTCAGGGGGACTCCAAACCATGGGGGAAATTATTATTTTAGCAGTTTTACTCACTTTGACTCAGAAAAACAACAATCGCATACAAATTCCAACTTCCAAGTCCTATTATATCCAATGGGGTATAATTTGGAAGATGGTCAGAATTGACTTTAACCATGCCTAGTACACTCAGGGGGACTCCACACTATGGGGGAAATTGTTATTTTAGCAGTTTTACTCACTTTGACTCAGAAAAAAACAATCGCATACAAATTCCAACTTCCAAGTCCTATTATATCCAATGGGGTATAATTTGGAAGATGGTCAGAATTGACTTTAACCATGCCCAGTACACTCAGGGGGACTCCAAACCATGGGGAAAATTGTTATTTTAGCAGTTTTACTCACTTTGACTCAAAAAAAAAATCACATACAAATTCCAACTTCCAAGTCCTATTATATCCAATGGGGTATAATTTGGAAGATGGTCAGAATTGACTTTAACCATGCCCAGTACACTCAGGGGGACTCCAAACCATGGGGAAAATTGTTATTTTAGCAGTTTTACTCACTTTGACTCAAAAACAACAATCACATACAAATTCCAACTTCCAAGTCCTTATTATATCCAATGGGGTATAATTTGGAAGATGGTCAGAATTGACTTTAACCATGCCCAGTACACTCAGGGGGACTCCAAACCATGGGTGAAATTATTATTTTAGCAGTTTTACTCACTTTGACTCAGAAAAAAACAATCGCATACAAATTCCAACTTCCAAGTCCTATTATATCCAATGGGGTATAATTTGGAAGATGGTCAGAATTGACTTTAACCATGCCCAGTACACTCAGGGGGACTCCAAACCATGGGGAAAATTGTTATTTTAGCAGTTTTACTCACTTTGACTCAAAAAAAAAAAATCACATACAAATTCCAACTTCCAAGTCCTATTATATCCAATGGGGTATAATTTGGAAGATGGTCAGAATTGACTTTAACCATGCCCAGTACACTCAGGGGGACTCCACACTATGGGGAAAATTGTTATTTTAGCAGTTTTACTCACTTTGACTCAGAAAAAAACAATCACATACAAATTCCAACTTCCAAGTCCTATTATATCCAATGGGGTATAATTTGGAAGATGGTCAGAATTGACTTTAACCATGCCCAGTACACTCAGGGGGACTCCAAACCATGGGGAAAATTGTTATTTTAGCAGTTTTACTCACTTTGACTCAAAAAAAACAATCGCATACAAATTCCAACTTCCAAGTCCTATTATATCCAATGGGGTATAATTTGGAAGATGGTCAGAATTGACTTTAACCATGCCCAGTACACTCAGGGGGACTCCAAACCATGGGGAAAATTGTTATTTTAGCAGTTTTACTCACTTTGACTCAAAAAAAACAATCACATACAAATTCCAACTTCTAAGTCCTATTATATCCAATGGGGTATAATTTGGAAGATGGTCAGAATTGACTTTAACCATGCCCAGTACACTCAGGGGGACTCCAAACCATGGGGAAAATTGTTATTTTAGCAGTTTTACTCACTTTGACTCAAAAAAAAAAAATCTCATACAAATTCCAACTTCCAAGTCCTATTATATCCAATGGGGTATAATTTGGAAGATGGTCAGAATTGACTTTAACCATGCCCAGTACACTCAGGGGGACTCCAAACCATGGGTGAAATTATTATTTTAGCAGTTTTACTCACTTTGACTCAGAAAAAAACAATCGCATACAAATTCCAACTTCCAAGTCCTATTATATCCAATGGGGTATAATTTGGAAGATGGTCAGAATTGACTTTAACCATGCCCAGTACACTCAGGGGGACTCCAAACCATGGGTGAAATTATTATTTTAGCAGTTTTACTCACTTTGACTCAGAAAAAAACAATCGCATACAAATTCCAACTTCCAAGTCCTATTATATCCAATGGGGTATAATTTGGAAGATGGTCAGAATTGACTTTAACCATGCCCAGTACACTCAGGGGGACTCCAAACCATGGGGAAAATTGTTATTTTAGCAGTTTTACTCACTTTGACTCAAAAAAAAAAAATCACATACAAATTCCAACTTCCAAGTCCTATTATATCCAATGGGGTATAATTTGGAAGATGGTCAGAATTGACTTTAACCATGCCCAGTACACTCAGGGGGACTCCACACTATGGGGAAAATTGTTATTTTAGCAGTTTTACTCACTTTGACTCAGAAAAAAACAATCACATACAAATTCCAACTTCCAAGTCCTATTATATCCAATGGGGTATAATTTGGAAGATGGTCAGAATTGACTTTAACCATGCCCAGTACACTCAGGGGGACTCCAAACCATGGGGAAAATTGTTATTTTAGCAGTTTTACTCACTTTGACTCAAAAAAAACAATCGCATACAAATTCCAACTTCCAAGTCCTATTATATCCAATGGGGTATAATTTGGAAGATGGTCAGAATTGACTTTAACCATGCCCAGTACACTCAGGGGGACTCCAAACCATGGGGAAAATTGTTATTTTAGCAGTTTTACTCACTTTGACTCAAAAAAAACAATCACATACAAATTCCAACTTCTAAGTCCTATTATATCCAATGGGGTATAATTTGGAAGATGGTCAGAATTGACTTTAACCATGCCCAGTACACTCAGGGGGACTCCAAACCATGGGGAAAATTGTTATTTTAGCAGTTTTACTCACTTTGACTCAAAAAAAAAAAATCTCATACAAATTCCAACTTCCAAGTCCTATTATATCCAATGGGGTATAATTTGGAAGATGGTCAGAATTGACTTTAACCATGCCCAGTACACTCAGGGGGACTCCAAACCATGGGTGAAATTATTATTTTAGCAGTTTTACTCACTTTGACTCAGAAAAAAACAATCGCATACAAATTCCAACTTCCAAGTCCTATTATATCCAATGGGGTATAATTTGGAAGATGGTCAGAATTGACTTTAACCATGCCCAGTACACTCAGGGGGACTCCAAACCATGGGTGAAATTATTATTTTAGCAGTTTTACTCACTTTGACTCAGAAAAAAACAATCGCATACAAATTCCAACTTCCAAGTCCTATTATATCCAATGGGGTATAATTTGGAAGATGGTCAGAATTGACTTTAACCATGCCCAGTACACTCAGGGGGACTCCAAACCATGGGGAAAATTGTTATTTTAGCAGTTTTACTCACTTTGACTCAAAAAAAAAAATCACATACAAATTCCAACTTCCAAGTCCTATTATATCCAATGGGGTATAATTTGGAAGATGGTCAGAATTGACTTTAACCATGCCCAGTACACCCAGGGGGACTCCACACTATGGGGAAAATTGTTATTTTAGCAGTTTTACTCACTTTGACTCAGAAAAAAACAATCACATACAAATTCCAACTTCCAAGTCCTATTATATCCAATGGGGTATAATTTGGAAGATGGTCAGAATTGACTTTAACCATGCCCAGTACACTCAGGGGGACTCCAAACCATGGGGAAAATTGTTATTTTAGCAGTTTTACTCACTTTGACTCAAAAAAAACAATCGCATACAAATTCCAACTTCCAAGTCCTATTATATCCAATGGGGTATAATTTGGAAGATGGTCAGAATTGACTTTAACCATGCCCAGTACACTCAGGGGGACTCCAAACCATGGGGAAAATTGTTATTTTAGCAGTTTTACTCACTTTGACTCAAAAAAAACAATCACATACAAATTCCAACTTCTAAGTCCTATTATATCCAATGGGGTATAATTTGGAAGATGGTCAGAATTGACTTTAACCATGCCCAATACACTCAGGGGGACTCCACACTATGGGGAAAATTGTTATTTTAGCAGTTTTACTCACTTTGACTAAAAAAAAAACAATCACATACAAATTCCAACTTCCAAGTCCTATTATGTCCAATGGGGTATAATTTGGAAGATGTTAATAATTGACTTAAACCATGCCCAGTTCACTCAGGAGGACATCAAACTGTAGGGGAAATTGTTATTTTAGCAGTTTTTTCAGTTCATATTTATTTTGCCACATTTGTGGTGTCCAAAAATTCCCAATTTTTTCATGTCTGACCTTTCTTCCATATTCCTATTTAACTGTTTTTGTCTCCCAAAATTCCAAATTCCTATTTATCCCAAACCTTTAACGGATATTCATTTCATTCTGCTGCAATCATGTTCTGCAAAAAATCCAAATTCCTATTTATCCCTATCTTTTCTTCCATATTCCTATTTATTCTGCTTCATTCACGTTCTGCAAAAATTCCAGATGCCTATATATCCATAACCTTTCTTCCATATTCCTATTTATTCTGCTTCATTCACGTTCTGCAAAAATTCCAAATTCCTATTTATTCCTAACCTTTCTTCCATATTCCCATTTATTCTGTTCCATTCACATTCTGCAAAAATTCCAAATTCCTATCTAAAATGGTTAGGGATGACGCATTGATCTTGAATAAATAGGAAAATGGAATGTGGATTTGGGGTAATACCGTCCGACAGGAAGCAGTCAGAGGGCTGAATTTTGGTGCATTGGTAGAGGACATACTGTGGACCAACATATCTCAAGCACACAGGCCTGGCTCACAGTGTGTGAGAGCTGGACATGGTGACATGGTGTTTATGTGGTGTGATTATGGGGGGCGTGCAGACAACTTTTGCCAAACTTTGAGCTATGCTCAGAGGCCCTAAATATGTTGTAGGGGGCCTTTCCACGATTGCATAGATGCCTCCGTTGTGCTCTTGCGTCCTTCCTTTAAGGAGATATGCCCCCTCAAAATTTGGACAAATTTAGGCTTTGGCACCACCTAGCGTCTGAATGGTACACTGCAGAGGCCCCATTCTTACATGTTCGGATTCAGGGTCCCAAGACCTTTCCAACCAACCAAGTGAAGGCGAGTGTCTGGGATATGTGTTCGAGGCATTTGTCCCCTTTCCATAGACACCTCATATACATGTTTCGGTCAAATGGTTCAAAAGTTACACACCCCCAAAAGTGGGCGTTTTCACTTGATAGGGTGTAACTCTGGGACTGTTTGTCATACACCAATGTCCATGTGACCGCTGCGATCGGGTTATGGAGCCTAACAGGATTGGTGTGTTTTTTACTAGAAAAAGTATCATTTTCACAATTCCAAATGCCTATCTAAAAAGGTTAGGGATGACGCACTGATCTTGAATAAATAGGAAAATGGAATGTGGATGTGGGGCAATACCACCTGACAGGAAGGAGTCAGAGGGATGAATTTTGGTGCATTGGTAGAGGACATATTGTGCACCAACATATCTCAAGCACACAGGCCTGGCTCACAGTGTGTGAGAGCTGGACATGGTGACATGGTGTTTATGTGGTGTGATTATGGGGGGCGTGCAGACAACTTTTGCCAAACTTTGAGCTATGCTCAGAGGCCCTAAATATGTTGTAGGGGGCCTTTCCACGATTGCATAGATGCCTCCGTTGTGCTCTTGCGTCCTTCCTTTAAGGAGATATGCCCCCTCAAAATTTGGACAAATTTAGGCTTTGGCACCACCTAGCGTCTGAATGGTACACTGCAGAGGCCCCATTCTTACATGTTCGGATTCAGGGTCCCAAGACCTTTCCAACCAACCAAGTGAAGGCGAGTGTCTGGGATATGTGTTCGAGGCATTTGTCCCCTTTCCATAGACACCTCATATACATGTTTCGGTAAAATGGTTCAAAAGTTACACGCCCCCAAAAGTGGGCGTTTTCACTTGATAGGGTGTAACTCTGGGACTGTTTGTCATACACCAATGTCCATGTGACCGCTGCGATCGGGTTATCGAGCCTAACAGGATTGGTGTGTTTTTTTACTAGAAAAAGTAGCATTTTCACAATTCCAAATGCCTATCTAAAAAGGTTAGGGATGACGCCCTGATCTTGAATAAATAGGAAAATGGAATGTGGATGTGGGGCCATACCACCTGACAGGAACGAGTCAGAGGGATGAATTTTGGTGTATTGGTAGAGGACTTACTGTGCACCAACATATCTCAAGCACACAGGCCTGGCTCAAAGAGTGTGAGAGCTGGAGTGTGATTTCTCAGGAGGAAACTTGGGGGGCGTGTGGCCCATGACTGCGCTCACAGTGACATGGTGTATATGTGGTGTGATTTTGGGGGGCGAGCAGACAACTTTTGCCAAAACTTTGAGCTATGCTCAGTGGCCCTAAATATGTTGTAGGGGGCCTTGCCACGATCGCATAGATGCTTCCGGTGTGCTCTTGCGACCCTCCTTTAAGGAGATATGCCCCCTCAAAATTTGGACAATTTTAGGCTTTGGCACCACCTAGCGTCTGAATGGTACACTGCAGAGGCCCCATTCTTACATGTTCGGATTCAGGGTCCCAAGACCTTTCCAACCAACCAAGTGAAGGCGAGTGTCTGGGATATGTGTTCGAGGCATTTGTCCCCTTTCCATAGACACCTCATATACATGTTTCGGTCAAATGGTTCAAAAGTTACACACCCCCAAAAGTGGGCGTTTTCACTTGATAGGGTGTAACTCTGGGACTGTTTGTCATACACCAATGTCCATGTGACCGCTGCGATCGGGTTATCGAGCCTAACAGGATTGATGTGTTTTTTTACTAGAAAAAGTAGCATTTTCACAATTCCAAATGCCTATCTAAAAAGGTTAGGGATGACGCACTGATCTTGAATAAATAGGAAAATGGAATGTGGATGTGGGGCAATACCACCTGACAGGAAGGAGTCAGAGGGATGAATTTTGGTGTATTGGTAGAGGACTTACTCTGCACCAACATATCTCAAGCACACAGGCCTGGCTCACAGGGTGTGAGAGCTGGAGTGTGATTTCTCAGGAGGAAACTTGGGGGGCGTGTGGCCCATGACTGCGCTCACAGTGACATGTTGTTTATGTGGTGTGATTTTGGGGGGTGTGAAGAACACTTTTGCCAAAACTTTGAGCTATTCTCAAAGGCCCTTACTTAATAGGTCCCTCACAAACCTTTTTCAAATCCCCCAACCAGTACTTTGCCAAGAATTGCAACTTCCAAGTCCTATTATTTCCAATGGGGCAAGATTTGGAAGATGCTCAGATTCAACTTTGACCACACCCAGTAGACTCAGGGGGACTCCAAACTATAGGGAAAATTGTTATTTTGCAGTTTTACACATTTTAAATCAACAACCAGCTCATAGATATAGTATGGCAATAAGTCTATGTACCCCTTCAATCTTCTTTGTATGGGGGACTCCCCCAATTCCAACTGCAATGTGGGGTCCTATCGACTCTAAATCATTCAAAATGTGTTCCTAAATAGGTCCCTCACAAACCTTTTTCAAGTTCCCCCACCAGTACTTTACCACACATTTGAACTTCCAGGTCCTATTATTTCCAATGGTGCAAGATTTGGAAGATGCTAAGAATTGGCTTAAACCATGCCCAGTTAACTCAGGAGGACCCCAAACTATGGGGACAATTGTTATTTTAGCAGTCTTATCAGTTCAGTATTTATTCTGCTTCATTCACATTCTGCAAAAATTCCAAATTTCTATTTATCCCTAACCTTTCTTCCATATTCCTATTTATTCTGCTTCATTCACGTTCTGCAAAAATTCCAAATTCCTATTTATCCCTAACCTTTCTTCCATGTTCTGCAAAAATTCCAAATTCCTATTTATCCCTAACCTTTATTCCATATTTCTATTTATTGTGTTTCATTCATGTTCTGCAAAAATTCCAAATTCCTATTTATCCCTAACCTTTCTTCCATATTCCTATTTATTCTGCTTCATTCACGTTCTGCAAAAATTCCAAATTCCTATTTATCCCTAACCTTTCTTCCATGTTCTGCAAAAATTCCAAATTCCTATTGATCCCTAACCTTTATTCCATATTTCTATTTATTGTGTTTCATTCATGTTCTGCAAAAATTCCAAATTCCTATTTATCCCTAACCTTTCTTCCATATTCCTATTTATTCTGCTTCATTCACGTTCTGCAAAAATTCCAAATTCCTATTTATCCCTAACCTTTCTTCCATATTCCTATTTATTCTGCTTCATTCACGTTCTGCAAAAATTCCAAATTCCTATTTATCCCTAACCTTTCTTCCATATTCCTATTTATTCTGCTTCATTCACGTTCTGCAAACATTCCAAATTCCTATTTATTCCTAACCTTTCTTCCATATTCCCATTTATTCTGTTCCATTCACATTCTGCAAAAATTCCAAATTCCTATCTAAAATGGTTAGGGATGACGCATTGATCTTGAATAAATAGGAAAATGGAATGTGGATTTGGGGTAATACCGTCCGACAGGAAGCAGTCAGAGGGCTGAATTTTGGTGCATTGGTAGAGGACATATTGTGCACCAACATATCTCAAGCACACAGGCCTGGCTCACAGTATGTGAGAGCTGGACATGGTGACATGGTGTTTATGTGGTGTGATTATGGGGGGCGTGCAGACAACTTTTGCCAAACTTTGAGCTATGCTCAGAGGCCCTAAATATGTTGTAGGGGGCCTTTCCACGATTGCATAGATGCCTCCGTTGTGCTCTTGCGTCCTTCCTTTAAGGAGATATGCCCCCTCAAAATTTGGACAAATTTAGGCTTTGGCACCACCTAGCGTCTGAATGGTACACTGCAGAGGCCCCATTCTTACATGTTCGGATTCAGGGTCCCAAGACCTTTCCAACCAACCAAGTGAAGGCGAGTGTCTGGGATATGTTGTCGAGGCTTTTGCTCCCTTTCCATAGACACCTCATATTCATGTTTCGGTCAAATGGTTCAAAGGTTACACGCCCCCAAAAGTGGGCGTTTTCACTTGATAGGGTGTAACTCTGGGACTGTTTGTCATACACCAATGTCCATGTGACCGCTGCGATCGGGTTATCGAGCCTAACAGGATTGGTGTGTTTTTTACTAGAAAAAGTATCATTTTCACAATTCCAAATGCCTATCTAAAAAGGTTAGGGATGACGCCCTGATCTTGAATAAATAGGAAAATGGAATGTGGATGTGGGGCAATACCACCTGACAGGAAGGAGTCAGAGGGATGAATTTTGGTGTATTGGTAGAGGACTTACTGTGCACCAACATATCTCAAGCACACAGGCCTGGCTCACAGGGTGTGAGAGCTGGAGTGTGATTTCTCAGGAGGAAACTTGGGGGGCGTGTGGCCCATGACTGCGCTCACAGTGACATGTTGTTTATGTGGTGTGATTTTGGGGGGTGTGAAGAACACTTTTGCCAAAACTTTGAGCTATTCTCAAAGGCCCTTACTTAATAGGTCCCTCACAAACCTTTTTCAAATCCCCCAACCAGTACTTTGCCAAGAATTGCAACTTCCAAGTCCTATTATTTCCAATGGGGCAAGATTTGGAAGATGCTCAGATTCAACTTTGACCACACCCAGTAGACTCAGGGGGACTCCAAACTATAGGGAAAATTGTTATTTTGCAGTTTTACACATTTTAAATCAACAACCAGCTCATAGATATAGTATGGCAATAAGTCTATGTACCCCTTCAATCTTCTTTGTATGGGGGACTCCCCCAATTCCAACTGCAATGTGGGGTCCTATCGACTCTAAATCATTCAAAATGTGTTCCTAAATAGGTCCCTCACAAACCTTTTTCAAATTCCCCCACCAGTACTTTACCACACATTTGAACTTCCAGGTCCTATTATTTCCAATGGTGCAAGATTTGGAAGATGCTAAGAATTGGCTTAAACCATGCCCAGTTAACTCAGGAGGACCCCAAACTATGGGGACAATTGTTATTTTAGCAGTCTTATCAGTTCAGTATTTATTCTGCTTCATTCACATTCTGCAAAAATTCCAAATTTCTATTTATCCCTAACCTTTCTTCCATATTCCTATTTATTCTGCTTCATTCACGTTCTGCAAAAATTCCAAATTCCTATTTATCCCTAACCTTTCTTCCATGTTCTGCAAAAATTCCAAATTCCTATTTATCCCTAACCTTTATTCCATATTTCTATTTATTGTGTTTCATTCATGTTCTGCAAAAATTCCAAATTCCTATTTATCCCTAACCTTTCTTCCATATTCCTATTTATTCTGCTTCATTCACGTTCTGCAAAAATTCCAAATTCCTATTTATCCCTAACCTTTCTTCCATGTTCTGCAAAAATTCCAAATTCCTATTGATCCCTAACCTTTATTCCATATTTCTATTTATTGTGTTTCATTCATGTTCTGCAAAAATTCCAAATTCCTATTTATCCCTAACCTTTCTTCCATATTCCTATTTATTCTGCTTCATTCACGTTCTGCAAAAATTCCAAATTCCTATTTATCCCTAACCTTTCTTCCATATTCCTATTTATTCTGCTTCATTCACGTTCTGCAAAAATTCCAAATTCCTATTTATCCCTAACCTTTCTTCCATATTCCTATTTATTCTGCTTCATTCACGTTCTGCAAACATTCCAAATTCCTATTTATTCCTAACCTTTCTTCCATATTCCCATTTATTCTGTTCCATTCACATTCTGCAAAAATTCCAAATTCCTATCTAAAATGGTTAGGGATGACGCATTGATCTTGAATAAATCGGAAAATGGAATGTGGATTTGGGGTAATACCGTCCGACAGGAAGCAGTCAGAGGGCTGAATTTTGGTGCATTGGTAGAGGACATATTGTGCACCAACATATCTCAAGCACACAGGCCTGGCTCACAGTATGTGAGAGCTGGACATGGTGACATGGTGTTTATGTGGTGTGATTATGGGGGGCGTGCAGACAACTTTTGCCAAACTTTGAGCTATGCTCAGAGGCCCTAAATATGTTGTAGGGGGCCTTTCCACGATTGCATAGATGCCTCCGTTGTGCTCTTGCGTCCTTCCTTTAAGGAGATATGCCCCCTCAAAATTTGGACAAATTTAGGCTTTGGCACCACCTAGCGTCTGAATGGTACACTGCAGAGGCCCCATTCTTACATGTTCGGATTCAGGGTCCCAAGACCTTTCCAACCAACCAAGTGAAGGCGAGTGTCTGGGATATGTTGTCGAGGCTTTTGCTCCCTTTCCATAGACACCTCATATTCATGTTTCGGTCAAATGGTTCAAAGGTTACACGCCCCCAAAAGTGGGCGTTTTCACTTGATAGGGTGTAACTCTGGGACTGTTTGTCATACACCAATGTCCATGTGACCGCTGCGATCGGGTTATCGAGCCTAACAGGATTGGTGTGTTTTTTACTAGAAAAAGTATCATTTTCACAATTCCAAATGCCTATCTAAAAAGGTTAGGGATGACGCCCTGATCTTGAATAAATAGGAAAATGGAATGTGGATGTGGGGCAATACCACCTGACAGGAAGGAGTCAGAGGGATGAATTTTGGTGTATTGGTAGAGGACTTACTGTGCACCAACATATCTCAAGCACACAGGCCTGGCTCAAAGAGTGTGAGAGCTGGAGTGTGATTTCTCAGGAGGAAACTTGGGGGGCGTGTGGCCCATGACTGCGCTCACAGTGACATGGTGTATATGTGGTGTGATTTTGGGGGGCGAGCAGACAACTTTTGCCAAAACTTTGAGCTATGCTCAGTGGCCCTAAATATGTTGTAGGGGGCCTTGCCACGATCGCATAGATGCTTCCGGTGTGCTCTTGCGACCCTCCTTTAAGGAGATATGCCCCCTCAAAATTTGGACAATTTTAGGCTTTGGCACCACCTAGCGTCTGAATGGTACACTGCAGAGGCCCCATTCTTACATGTTCGGATTCAGGGTCCCAAGACCTTTCCAACCAACCAAGTGAAGGCGAGTGTCTGGGATATGTGTTCGAGGCATTTGTCCCCTTTCCATAGACACCTCATATACATGTTTCGGTCAAATGGTTCAAAAGTTACACACCCCCAAAAGTGGGCGTTTTCACTTGATAGGGTGTAACTCTGGGACTGTTTGTCATACACCAATGTCCATGTGACCGCTGCGATCGGGTTATCGAGCCTAACAGGATTGATGTGTTTTTTTACTAGAAAAAGTATCATTTTCACAATTCCAAATGCCTATCTAAAAAGGTTAGGGATGACGCCCTGATCTTGAATAAATAGGAAAATGGAATGTGGATGTGGGGCAATACCACCTGACAGGAAGGAGTCAGAGGGATGAATTTTGGTGTATTGGTAGAGGACTTACTGTGCACCAACATATCTCAAGCACACAGGCCTGGCTCAAAGAGTGTGAGAGCTGGAGTGTGATTTCTCAGGAGGAAACTTGGGGGGCGTGTGGCCCATGACTGCGCTCACAGTGACATGGTGTATATGTGGTGTGATTTTGGGGGGCGAGCAGACAACTTTTGCCAAAACTTTGAGCTATGCTCAGTGGCCCTAAATATGTTGTAGGGGGCCTTGCCACGATCGCATAGATGCTTCCGGTGTGCTCTTGCGACCCTCCTTTAAGGAGATATGCCCCCTCAAAATTTGGACAATTTTAGGCTTTGGCACCACCTAGCGTCTGAATGGTACACTGCAGAGGCCCCATTCTTACATGTTCGGATTCAGGGTCCCCAGACCTTTCCAACGAGCCCTCACTTGTCCCGATCGGCCTTGAAACAAAGACATGTCATCCCCAGAACTGCGATTTATGTAGGCAGTGGACGCCATTAGATCTTTACTGCATTTTTTGGGCAAAATGAGTCATTGGTCAGAAAGAAGGAGGGATCCGATGGAGCTGATGTTTATATCTGTTGGTTGGGGTCCCTAGTACCTTCCAAAGATGGCTCCTCTGTCCTGCTGCACCCCCGCATTCTTGAGATCCCCCACCATCCTAAAAATCACAATTTCTAAGCCTCTACGGAAGTTTACTCAAACAGCATGCCACGTGAAGGCGAGTGTCTGGGATATGTTGTCGAGGCTTTTGCTCCCTTTCCATGGACACCTCATATTCATGTTTCGGTCAAATGGTTCAAAGGTTACACGCCCCCAAAAGTGGGCGTTTTCACTTGATAGGGTGTAACTCTGGGACTGTTTGTCATACACCAATGTCCATGTGACCGCTGCGATCGGGTTATCGAGCCTAACAGGATTGGTGTGTTTTTTACTAGAAAAAGTATCATTTTCACAATTCCAAATGCCTATCTAAAAAGGTTAGGGATGACGCCCTGACCTTGAATAAATAGGAAAATGGAATGTGGATGTGGGGCAATACCACCTGACAGGAAGGAGTCAGAGGGATGAATTTTGGTGTATTGGTAGAGGACTTACTGTGCACCAACATATCTCAAGCACACAGGCCTGGCTCAAAGAGTGTGCGAGCTGGAGTGTGATTTCTCAGGAGGAAACTTGGGGGGCGTGTGGCCCATGACTGCGCTCACAGTGACATGGTGTATATGTGGTGTGATTTTGGGGGGCGAGCAGACAACTTTTGCCAAAACTTTGAGCTATGCTCAGTGGCCCTAAATATGTTGTAGGGGGCCTTGCCACGATGGCATAGATGCTTCCGGTGTGCTCTTGCGACCCTCCTTTAAGGAGATATGCCCCCTCAAAATTTGGACAATTTTAGGCTTTGGCACCACCTAGCGTCTGAATGGTACACTGCAGAGGCCCCATTCTTACATCTTTGGATTCAGGGTCCCCAGACCTTTCCAACGAGCCCTCACTTGTCCCGATTGGCCTTGAAACAAAGACATGTCATCCCCAGAACTGCGATTTATGTAGGCAGTGGACGCCATTAGATCTTTACTGCATTTTTTGGGCAAAATGAGTCATTGGTCAGAAAGAAGGAGGGATCCGATGGAGCTGATGTTTATATCTGTTGGTTGGGGTCCCTAGTACCTTCCAAAGATGACTCCTCTGTCCTGCTGCACCCCCGCATTCTTGAGATCCCCCACCATCCTAAAAATCACAATTTCTAAGCCTCTACGGAAGTTTACTCAAACAGCATGCCACGTGAAGGCGAGTGTCTGGGATATGTTGTCGAGGCTTTTGCTCCCTTTCCATGGACACCTCATATTCATGTTTCGGTCAAATGGTTCAAAGGTTACACGCCCCCAAAAGTGGGCGTTTTCACTTGATAGGGTGTAATTCTGGGACTTTTTGTCATACACCAATGTCCATGTGACCGCTGCGATTGGGTTATCGAGCCTAACAGGATTGGTGTGTTTTTTACTAGAAAAAGTATCATTTTCACAATTCCAAATGCCTATCTAAAAAGGTTAGGGATGACGCCCTGACCTTGAATAAATAGGAAAATGGAATGTGGATGTGGGGCAATACCACCTGACAGGAAGGAGTCAGAGGGATGAATTTTGGTGTATTGGTAGAGGACTTACTGTGCACCAACATATCTCAAGCACACAGGCCTGGCTCAAAGAGTGTGCGAGCTGGAGTGTGATTTCTCAGGAGGAAACTTGGGGGGCGTGTGGCCCATGACTGCGCTCACAGTGACATGGTGTATATGTGGTGTGATTTTGGGGGGCGAGCAGACAACTTTTGCCAAAACTTTGAGCTATGCTCAGTGGCCCTAAATATGTTGTAGGGGGCCTTGCCACGATGGCATAGATGCTTCCGGTGTGCTCTTGCGACCCTCCTTTAAGGAGATATGCCCCCTCAAAATTTGGACAATTTTAGGCTTTGGCACCACCTAGCGTCTGAATGGTACACTGCAGAGGCCCCATTCTTACATCTTTGGATTCAGGGTCCCCAGACCTTTCCAACGAGCCCTCACTTGTCCCGATCGGCCTTGAAACAAAGACATGTCATCCCCAGAACTGCGATTTATGTAGGCAGTGGACGCCATTAGATCTTTACTGCATTTTTTGGGCAAAATGAGTCATTGGTCAGAAAGAAGGAGGGATCCGATGGAGCTGATGTTTATATCTGTTGGTTGGGGTCCCTAGTACCTTCCAAAGATGACTCCTCTGTCCTGCTGCACCCCCACATTCTTGAGATCCCCCACCATCCTAAAAATCACAATTTCTAAGCCTCTACGGAAGTTTACTCAAACAGCATGCCACGTGAAGGCGAGTGTCTGGGATATGTTGTCGAGGCTTTTGCTCCCTTTCCATAGACACCTCATATTCATGTTTCGGTCAAATGGTTCAAAGGTTACACGCCCCCAAAAGTGGGCGTTTTCACTTGATAGGGTGTAACTCTGGGACTGTTTGTCATACACCAATGTCCATGTGACCGCTGCGATCGGGTTATCGAGCCTAACAGGATTGGTGTGTTTTTTACTAGAAAAAGTATCATTTTCACAATTCCAAATGCCTATCTAAAAAGGTTAGGGATGACGCCCTGACCTTGAATAAATAGGAAAATGGAATGTGGATGTGGGGCAATACCACCTGACAGGAAGGAGTCAGAGGGATGAATTTTGGTATATTGGTAGAGGACTTACTGTGCACCAACATATTTCAAGCACACAGGCCTGGCTCAAAGAGTGTGCGAGCTGGAGTGTGATTTCTCAGGAGGAAACTTGGGGGGCGTGTGGCCCATGACTGCGCTCACAGTGACATGGTGTATATGTGGTGTGATTTTGGGGGGCGAGCAGACAACTTTTGCCAAAACTTTGAGCTATGCTCAGTGGCCCTAAATATGTTGTAGGGGGCCTTGCCACGATGGCATAGATGCTTCCGGTGTGCTCTTGCGACCCTCCTTTAAGGAGATATGCCCCCTCAAAATTTGGACAATTTTAGGCTTTGGCACCACCTAGCGTCTGAATGGTACACTGCAGAGGCCCCATTCTTACATCTTTGGATTCAGGGTCCCCAGACCTTTCCAACGAGCCCTCACTTGTCCCGATCGGCCTTGAAACAAAGACATGTCATCCCCAGAACTGCGATTTATGTAGGCAGTGGACGCCATTAGATCTTTACTGCATTTTTTGGGCAAAATGAGTCATTGGTCAGAAAGAAGGAGGGATCCGATGGAGCTGATGTTTATATCTGTTGGTTGGGGTCCCTAGTACCTTCCAAAGATGGCTCCTCTGTCCTGCTGCACCCCCGCATTCTTGAGATCCCCCACCATCCTAAAAATCACAATTTCTAAGCCTCTACGGAAGTTTACTCAAACAGCATGCCACGTGAAGGCGAGTGTCTGGGATATGTTGTCGAGGCTTTTGCTCCCTTTCCATGGACACCTCATATTCATGTTTCGGTCAAATGGTTCAAAGGTTACACGCCCCCAAAAGTGGGCGTTTTCACTTGATAGGGTGTAACTCTGGGACTGTTTGTCATACACCAATGTCCATGTGACCGCTGCGATCGGGTTATCGAGCCTAACAGGATTGGTGTGTTTTTTACTAGAAAAAGTATCATTTTCACAATTCCAAATGCCTATCTAAAAAGGTTAGGGATGACGCCCTGACCTTGAATAAATAGGAAAATGGAATGTGGATGTGGGGCAATACCACCTGACAGGAAGGAGTCAGAGGGATGAATTTTGGTGTATTGGTAGAGGACTTACTGTGCACCAACATATCTCAAGCACACAGGCCTGGCTCAAAGAGTGTGCGAGCTGGAGTGTGATTTCTCAGGAGGAAACTTGGGGGGCGTGTGGCCCATGACTGCGCTCACAGTGACATGGTGTATATGTGGTGTGATTTTGGGGGGCGAGCAGACAACTTTTGCCAAAACTTTGAGCTATGCTCAGTGGCCCTAAATATGTTGTAGGGGGCCTTGCCACGATGGCATAGATGCTTCCGGTGTGCTCTTGCGACCCTCCTTTAAGGAGATATGCCCCCTCAAAATTTGGACAATTTTAGGCTTTGGCACCACCTAGCGTCTGAATGGTACACTGCAGAGGCCCCATTCTTACATCTTTGGATTCAGGGTCCCCAGACCTTTCCAACGAGCCCTCACTTGTCCCGATTGGCCTTGAAACAAAGACATGTCATCCCCAGAACTGCGATTTATGTAGGCAGTGGACGCCATTAGATCTTTACTGCATTTTTTGGGCAAAATGAGTCATTGGTCAGAAAGAAGGAGGGATCCGATGGAGCTGATGTTTATATCTGTTGGTTGGGGTCCCTAGTACCTTCCAAAGATGACTCCTCTGTCCTGCTGCACCCCCGCATTCTTGAGATCCCCCACCATCCTAAAAATCACAATTTCTAAGCCTCTACGGAAGTTTACTCAAACAGCATGCCACGTGAAGGCGAGTGTCTGGGATATGTTGTCGAGGCTTTTGCTCCCTTTCCATAGACACCTCATATTCATGTTTCGGTCAAATGGTTCAAAGGTTACACGCCCCCAAAAGTGGGCGTTTTCACTTGATAGGGTGTAATTCTGGGACTTTTTATCATACACCAATGTCCATGTGACCGCTGCGATTGGGTTATCGAGCCTAACAGGATTGGTGTGTTTTTTACTAGAAAAAGTATCATTTTCACAATTCCAAATGCCTATCTAAAAAGGTTAGGGATGACGCCCTGACCTTGAATAAATAGGAAAATGGAATGTGGATGTGGGGCAATACCACCTGACAGGAAGGAGTCAGAGGGATGAATTTTGGTGTATTGGTAGAGGACTTACTGTGCACCAACATATCTCAAGCACACAGGCCTGGCTCAAAGAGTGTGCGAGCTGGAGTGTGATTTCTCAGGAGGAAACTTGGGGGGCGTGTGGCCCATGACTGCGCTCACAGTGACATGGTGTATATGTGGTGTGATTTTGGGGGGCGAGCAGACAACTTTTGCCAAAACTTTGAGCTATGCTCAGTGGCCCTAAATATGTTGTAGGGGGCCTTGCCACGATGGCATAGATGCTTCCGGTGTGCTCTTGCGACCCTCCTTTAAGGAGATATGCCCCCTCAAAATTTGGACAATTTTAGGCTTTGGCACCACCTAGCGTCTGAATGGTACACTGCAGAGGCCCCATTCTTACATCTTTGGATTCAGGGTCCCCAGACCTTTCCAACGAGCCCTCACTTGTCCCGATCGGCCTTGAAACAAAGACATGTCATCCCCAGAACTGCGATTTATGTAGGCAGTGGACGCCATTAGATCTTTACTGCATTTTTTGGGCAAAATGAGTCATTGGTCAGAAAGAAGGAGGGATCCGATGGAGCTGATGTTTATATCTGTTGGTTGGGGTCCCTAGTACCTTCCAAAGATGACTCCTCTGTCCTGCTGCACCCCCACATTCTTGAGATCCCCCACCATCCTAAAAATCACAATTTCTAAGCCTCTACGGAAGTTTACTCAAACAGCATGCCACGTGAAGGCGAGTGTCTGGGATATGTTGTCGAGGCTTTTGCTCCCTTTCCATAGACACCTCATATTCATGTTTCGGTCAAATGGTTCAAAGGTTACACGCCCCCAAAAGTGGGCGTTTTCACTTGATAGGGTGTAACTCTGGGACTGTTTGTCATACACCAATGTCCATGTGACCGCTGCGATCGGGTTATCGAGCCTAACAGGATTGGTGTGTTTTTTACTAGAAAAAGTATCATTTTCACAATTCCAAATGCCTATCTAAAAAGGTTAGGGATGACGCCCTGACCTTGAATAAATAGGAAAATGGAATGTGGATGTGGGGCAATACCACCTGACAGGAAGGAGTCAGAGGGATGAATTTTGGTGTATTGGTAGAGGACTTACTGTGCACCAACATATCTCAAGCACACAGGCCTGGCTCAAAGAGTGTGAGAGCTGGAGTGTGATTTCTCAGGAGGAAACTTGGGGGGCGTGTGGCCCATGACTGCGCTCACAGTGACATGGTGTATATGTGGTGTGATTTTGGGGGGCGAGCAGACAACTTTTGCCAAAACTTTGAGCTATGCTCAGTGGCCCTAAATATGTTGTAGGGGGCCTTGCCACGATGGCATAGATGCTTCCGGTGTGCTCTTGCGACCCTCCTTTAAGGAGATATGCCCCCTCAAAATTTGGACAATTTTAGGCTTTGGCACCACCTAGCGTCTGAATGGTACACTGCAGAGGCCCCATTCTTACATCTTTGGATTCAGGGTCCCCAGACCTTTCCAACGAGCCCTCACTTGTCCCGATCGGCCTTGAAACAAAGACATGTCATCCCCAGAACTGCGATTTATGTAGGCAATGGACGCCATTAGATCTTTACTGCATTTTTTGGGCAAAATGAGTCATTGGTCAGAAAGAAGGAGGGATCCGATGGAGCTGATGTTTATATCTGTTGGTTGGGGTCCCTAGTACCTTCCAAAGATGACTCCTCTGTCCTGCTGCACCCCCGCATTCTTGAGATCCCCCACCATCCTAAAAATCACAATTTCTAAGCCTCTACGGAAGTTTACTCAAACAGCATGCCACGTGAAGGCGAGTGTCTGGGATATGTTGTCGAGGCTTTTGCTCCCTTTCCATAGACACCTCATATTCATGTTTCGGTCAAATGGTTCAAAGGTTACACGCCCCCAAAAGTGGGCGTTTTCACTTGATAGGGTGTAACTCTGGGACTGTTTGTCATACACCAATGTCCATGTGACCGCTGCGATCGGGTTATCGAGCCTAACAGGATTGGTGTGTTTTTTACTAGAAAAAGTGTCATTTTCACAATTCCAAATGCCTATCTAAAAAGGTTAGGGATGACGCCCTGATCTTGAATAAATAGGAAAATGGAATGTGGATGTGGGGCAATACCACCCGACAGGAAGCAGTCAGAGGGCTGAATTTTGGTGCATTGGTAGATGACTTACTGTACACCAACATATCTCAAACACACAGGCCTGGCTCACAAGGTATGAGAGCCGGCGTGTGATTTCTCAGGAGGTAAGACTTAAAACTTTTTTAAATAGGAACATGGAATTGTCTGCCCATCCCCCACCTTCTTGGTCCATCAGTGAAGTTGAGTTTGAGCTCTGAGAATTTCAGGAGCAGAGATCCATTGATTTTTCAAGTCTGACATACAGGCCCCCTGTCTTGGGGGCTTGTCTGGGACCTTCCAGGGCTTACATGTTTGTATTTTTTATTGCCCCAACCCTAAGCCAACCCCTAATTTAGCGGCCATTTTGTCCTTCCACAATTCCATTCCCATATTTATCCCCATTCAGTTTTGGACTAACTTCTTGGTTTAATTTCTCAAAGACCGTGGGGCCTACGGAGATGGTTGAAACAGTCCCAAGCACGTCTCGACTCACTCTTCGAGCGATCAAAGCTGTTTTGGGGCCAAGAGCAACTTTGGTCCAAAACTTTAAGCCACACCCTCAGGCCCCAGGTATGTTGTAGTGGGCTTCGCCCCGAGCACGTCGATGCCTTTGGATGGCTCCTGCGACCCTCCTTAGCAGAGATATGCCCCTTCAAAGTTTGGACATTTTTAGGCTTTGGACTGCCCATCCCCCACCTTCTCAGTCCATCAGTGAAGTTGAGTTTCAGGAGCAGAAATCCATTGATTTTTCAAGTCTGACATACAGGCCCCCTGTCTTGGGGGCTTGTCTGGGACCTTCCAGGGCTTACATGTTTGTATTTTTTATTGCCCCAACCCTAAGCCAACCCCTAATTTAGCGGCCATTTTGTCCTTCCACAATTCCATTCCCATATTTATCCCCATTCAGTTTTGGACTAACTTCTTGGTTTAATTTCTCAAAGACCGTGGGGCCTACGGAGATGGTTGAAACAGTCCCAAGCACGTCTCGACTCACTCTTCGAGCGATCAAAGTTGTTTTGGGGCCAAGACCAACTTTGGTCCAAAAAGTGTCCGCAGGCCCCTCACCGACAGGTATGTTGTAGGTCTAGATGGACTGATCTAGGAAATGCAATCATTTTATTCTGAGACCTTTCCTGCACTCTAGGATGAGGGCCCAAAATGTGGATATTGACCCACTTTGGTCACACCTCCTGTCGCAGCCATAGACCCCACGTGCCTCATTCGAACATGCCTGCAGTCGTATCGAAATGACCTATACAAAGATATCTTCATCAACAGCCCTGGACCCTTCCCTGAAAATGGAAGGTGTCTGATCTCCTCCAAACCTGGAGCATTTTAAAGAGGGAGGCATGCAGCACACAGAATAATACACTAACCTAGCTCCATGGGGAATGTTACACTGCATATCTACCACCAAAACTTTTTTTCTTCGTAATACATTGGGACAGACCCCCCGTCTGCTTTGCATAGGTGGGCCTTTGTAATCAGACCAATACCCACAATGTTCAGCCCACACACTGCGGACCTCTAGCGAGCCATCTGGCACATGTGGTTAGGGGGTTAGGGTTATGTGGAGCTACATATGGCTGCTTGGATGCAACCATGGCTTATATTTGGGTAATTGGAAGTCCCCCATCACTTTCCCACACATTCCAGGTGATTAGAGGACATTAGGCATATTCGGGCTAATAAAGGGGATAAAATAATATAATTGATGATTTTGGTTAGATTTGGTTCCAAAAATGTATTTAAATCAACTTCCAATTTGATCTTCCAACTTCCATTGGTGGTACAACACTGCCCCCTAGTGAATTCCAAATTGCGAAAATTCCACATGGAATCTGGAATTTGGAATGAATGGGGCGTCAATGGGAAAATGGAATCCTTCCATTTTACATAGAGAATGAATGGCGAGCTAATAACCCTAACCCTAGGGGACATAACCCTAACCCTAACCCTAGGGGAAGGAACCCTAACCCTAATAGTCTCCCGGAATTAAAAACCTAAATTAAGGACAACAGAAACTAAATACAGAGAGAAACTAAATGATGAAACCTAAAGGAAAGGATATAAAAGGAACACAAATATGAGAGTCCAGTCACTTTGCCATAGCCTGAGGAAGGACAAATAGTCTCCGAAACGTAGCTACAGAGGCAAAGCACCAACGCCAATTCGGCCGGCATCGAGCCTCATTAGAGGAAGGGGACAACATCGGGGAGGGACGTGAGAGCCCAATTTTTTCTGGCCACTCCTGGACCAGGAGTTGGTCCCTAGGACAGTGCATTCACCTGGGATACTTACCTGGGTTACTTACCTGGGTTGGTCCCTGGGTTACTTACCTGAACCTAACTCGCCCGTGCCAGGGACCGGCTCCAGTCCGGGATGTGGCTGCTGAGTCCATCTTGAGACCACTTAAGCCCCAACCAGGAAAAAACCCTAACCCTAACCCTAGGGGACATAACCCTAACCCTAACCCTAGGGGAAGGAACCCTAACCCTAATAGTCTCCCGAAATTAAAAACCTAAATTAAGGACAACAGAAACTAAATACAGAGAGAAACTAAATGATGAAACCTAAAGGAAAGGATATAAAAGGAACACAAATATGAGAGTCCAGTCACTTTGCCATAGCCTGAGGAAGGACAAATAGTCTCCGAAACGTAGCTACAGAGGCAAAGCACCAACGCCAATTCGGCCGGCATCGAGCCTCATTAGAGGAAGGGGACAACATCGGGGAGGGACGTGAGAGCCCAATTTTTTCTGGCCACTCCTGGACCAGGAGTTGGTCCCTAGGACAGTGCATTCACCTGGGATACCTACCTGGGTTACTTACCTGGGTTGGTCCCTGGGTTACTTACCTGAACCTAACTCGCCCGTGCCAGGGACCGGCTCCAGTCCGGGAGGTGCCTGCTGAGTCCATCTTGAGACCACTTAAGCCATGACTTTGTTTACTATTGTTGACCAACACTTGAGAAATCTTAACAGATCCTAAAGCAAGGACATTTCTCCTCAAAATAAAAGTTCTGTACAAAAGAGTAAACCTATTAACATAGGCTCCCAGTTCAACAGGACCTATTACATACTAATCTTTTTTAATTTAACCTTCTTCCCAAATGTTTCCAGGCTCATTAAGCTAAAACAGATTTATCACCAAAATCATCAAAAAAAATTGGGACACTGAACCTGCCTGTGCCTGATCAACACAGAGCGCCCCCTTCTGATGAGGAGCGTATGGTGATAAAAGGCCGAAACGATCTGCTTGAGTCAGAAGGTACACCACTGATGAGAGGTTCAGAAATTCTGTTTAGAAACAAGTCACTTAACTGTAAGATTGTAACTAAAAATATGAATTTACTATTGCACCAAAACCACAAACTAGACCAGTTAAAAGACAGGAGTGTCAGAATCAGAGGCACTCTGCCTATAAAAATGGACAACCATCCCAAACCAAACTACTTCTGGGTTAACTTAATTCTCCCCTTGTTTGAACTTTTCCACACATGACCAAACAATGGTCGGACTACTGCAGGAGGACACCCAGAATAGGACACATAGACTTAGCCTCATACACAGGAGAAATGTCAGAACAGATACCACCTCCTATATTGGTGGCAACATGCAAAATTCTCTAACCCTTGATCTGGACCCACATTTTGCTTACAGACAAAAAAAGGAGTTTGTTCTTGAGAAAACAGCTTTAGTTGTTTTGAAACCCATTTTATGGCATTAATAACAAAGAAGGTTTACACTATGTCACTATGGAATAAATGCTTGTCACATTTCAGTAGCCAGATTACAATCTGGAATGTCTGGAAGATTCTTCTCATTTGCATTAAATTTAAAATGGACACATTATAGATACATTTTTGTTGGCTCAAATATAACATTGAGATATACTGTTATGAGCTTTAGATAGAGAATGACTTTAATATTTTAAGTTTCATGTTGGATTTACAGTACTGGCTTGATTATTTCTAATAAAGATCACATAATAATTTGTATCCTTTAAAAGTGAGCAGCACTCATCACACAGAAATCCATCTAAACTTGAATAATACATAAATACATGAAAATGACAACTGTTCAAGTATTGCTGTCTGAAAACCAATTCATGAACAACTTTATGGCTAAGCTAAACAAAAACAGAATAAATACAACACACCACTAATTTCTTTTAAAGTCCACAATAAAATGACACGATCATAACAATACAGACGGTGTGAAGTACATCAAACGGTATTTGGAGTTAACTTCAAAAATATGAAAACTTCTTGCTTAAGTGTATGTGTAGGAATTGGAACCATTACCATGAACTATATATGTCTTTTTTTTTATTTAATTTACTGGCAAAGGGTTTAACAAAATTCACATCATGCTTATAATCAGCTGTGCTGGGAAACAAACTTGTGTGTGTCACCAAGCCTTTTTGCACAATTTCATCTACCACAGACCTTTCATGTTGCCCAACACATCTGCAATTGGCTGCATATTTTTTCAGGAAATGTATTGGCTACATGCTGATTTCATTTCCTGCACAGATTGCAGAATTTTACTTCGTTTTCCAGAAGACCTTCTCACTCTAAACGCTGGGTGAAGTTTTCAGGGAAAAGTCCTCTTTGAGCACCATTTCCCAGGGTCAACCAATCACTTTCCTTCATTCCTGTAAGCCAACCAGCATCCTGACAGAAGAAGAAAATCAACATTGAAAACCATAATATATTAAATCAGATTTAAGTCACATTTTGCAAAAGATCCACAACATCTAATCAGCATAAGACAGTCTGGCTGCAGAGGTCCACAATGAGGGCAGTTCCAGTGCAGGCTCCATTCTCAGGTCACCTGCACCGTAGTGTTAGGAAAAAAAAACCTTATTAATAGGTTCCATTTCAGACCTGGGTAGATTTTTAGGAATAAATGCAATGAAAAACTTGGCCAACAGTGTTCTTTAACACCGTCTTATCTGGATCATGTTTCAAATAACATTAAGAAATATGGTTTCAACATTTTTCTAAATAATAGTTAGAAACTATATGAATTAATAGATATTTCAAATAAATCCTTACAAAGTAATAGATAGCCGGTAGCTACTGCTTTTCAGGGAGGAGCTTGAGAATACACAAATAATCTGGTGCCCTAAATGTCACATGCAACATGTGCCAACATATGCTACTTACTTTTCTCATCCAAGCATCAGGAAGGATATGTACAGGTGTCCTCCATAATAGTAACATTTTACATCCTGTGTGATGTTCGGTCAGATTTTTATTCAGACTGTGGAACTTGTTTGTATGACAAACACTGAACACTGTGGAGGGCTTTATGTTTTTTAAAATAATTTTTATTATCAATATTATTATGGGATGTGGCTCTCCCTGGGTCTCAATTTAAGAATACAGTATGTATATAGAGTTATGAGCAGATGAGCATTCTACATGCTTCCCTGAGGTAATATCATCAGGCAGCATGGTAGAAACTGTCATTGCTATGCAGATGATACTCAGATTTACCTCTCAATGAAGCCAGATGAAACCAATCAGGTTGTTAGATTACAAAGATGTCTTACAGACATCAAGACCTGGATGAATTTTCTCCTGTTAAACTCAGACAGACTGAGGTTTCTGTCTTCGGACCTGAAAAAATACATTGGACAACATTGTTCAGCTGTGTTATTAATCTGGATGTTTTAATCTGGCTTCCAGTACCACAGTGAGGAACCTTGCAGTTTTCCTGGACCAGGATTTGTCCTTCAGATCATATTGAAACAGGTTTCTAGAACCGCCTTCTTCCACCTGCGTAATATTGCAAAAATTAGGAGCATCTTGTCAGAGAAAGATGCAAAAAAATGAGTCCATGCCTTTATTACTTCCAGACTGGATTACTGCAATTCCTTATTTATCTGTTGTCCCACATATGTCCTGAAAAGTCTCCATCTGATCCAAAATGCTGCAGCGAGGGTTCTGATGAGGACTAGCAGGAGAGATCATATTTCACCAGTTTTAGCCTCTCTACACTGGCTCCCTGTTAAATCCAGGATAAAGTTTAAAATTCTTCTCCTCACATATAAAGCTCTCCATGACCAAGCTCCATTGTACATAAAAGCTCCACCCCAACCAGTCCAAGAAGATGGCCGCCCTCTCTGATACGGTTCTGATGGAGCTTTTTTCTTCCTGTTAAAAGGGAGTTTTTTCCTTCCCACTGTCATTTCATGCCACTCAGAATGGAGAATTGGATCCAAGTCATGATTTGATGCAATCAGTTGGTTTCTTTTAGCTGCTATTTAAGAACTGGATGGAATTGGTGTGTCTGTAAAGTGTCCTGACATGACATTGTTGGAAAGCTGCACTAAACAAACAAAGTTGAATTGAGTTGAATGATGTGTTATTACCACTTTGTCACCATATGGATCACCTTACTAAGAACATTTAGTGATCAAACAAGGACGGTTTCCTGTCCTAATAAAACATCAATTCTGTACAAACTCAAATACTTATCTTTATCCTCTTTCTTTTGCTTGTGTTGCACTGGCAGTTGGAAAACCTTTGTTATTGCTCCCAGGTGGCATTCGGCAAGGGAGGGGTGGCGCAGGAATGTTTGTTTTTCATGTACTATGGTGGAGGTGGCCTAAAATTGGAGCCTGCACCAGAACTGTCACAATCAACATGCTACTAGGTGTTCTTACCTGATCCTCCACTGAAGCTGTGGGAACCACTAAAACAATATCACCTCTCTTTAGTTCAAGTTCATCTGAATTTGCAGCCTCAAAGTCATGCATGGTCTCAACCTACAGGATAAAAAAAATCTAAATTAGATCCATGAGCACACAAGCAATCGTGTGAAAGTAAACATAAATTAACTGCTTGAATCATTTTATTTTAGTGAGAAAAAAAACTCTGTTGTCCAAACCACATGAAAAGTGTGTGTATTTAGTCCAATTTTCAAAACTGGGGACAAAACTAACAAGCATAACTACAGACCAAATAACATCTTAGCCATAGTTACAAAAATAGATGAACGGGTAGTTGAACATATTAAAACTGGATTAAGTAATGTTGGGGAGCTAGGATGATGTGAAAGTGGCGCCCTGTCTTGGCCCCTCCCCCTTCCTTGTCCCCTCCTCCTGTTTTGGCCCCTCCTTATGTCTTGGCCCATCCCCGTCTTGACTCCTCCCTCTGCCTTGGCTCCTCCCCCTCTGGTTCTGCTCCTTGCGTGATCCGAGGCTTTTTTATCCGCAGCTTTTTCCACCAACGATTTTCTCTTTCTCGGCTGTTTAGCAGGAGGAGGCAAATAAACCGAGCCGGGTCGGGAAAACCTTCCTGCATTTTCTCAGCCATGTTTGCCTTCCGAGTTTCTTCTTCTCTACTTTGTATTTTCATCCTAACACGCTGTTTATATGCAGGGTGTGGCTGTCAGGTATGCGCTGCTGGAGGGGGAGGAGGGGAGCCAGGAGAAGAAGCTACGAAATATAAGAAATGAACAACTCCATTTGGGTTCGGAACGTTTGGATTGGTCAGAGTTTTTACAGATTTACAGTAAACTGAGGAGTCTAACTATATTTCTTATTGTTCATGATTACAGAATATATAGACTACTATCAGGACCAGGAACCGCTTCACCCAGAGGAACACGTCTCTCTGCAACATTACCTACTAGAGCTTTGACTGGACAGCTTTATAAGGGTCATAATTCTTGAGAGCCAATACAGCTTAAATTCTAGTCCACCATTTAACAAAGGGTGCTCTGAGAGTGTCCATCTATCCATTTTTCCATACAGCTTATTCTAATTCAGGGTCACGGGCAAGCTGGAGCCTATCTCAGCAATTGGTAGGGAAGAGGGAGAAACACCTGGACAGGTTGCCTGTTCATTGCAAGCTCTGTTTTTTAAAGAGAAAAAACTAAAAGGTTTCTGGACAAGAGTGGTTGTGTTGGTGCAGTATTTGTCAACCTAAAGAAAACTTTTGACACCACTGACCATAACATTATCTTGTCCAAACAAAGTCACTTTATCAGAAAAAGCAATAAACTAGAATGAATTACATTTTACCAAGAGAGTGCAGTGTTGTGGCAAATGGTGTCAAATCACCCCTACAGAAACTGTAGGGGTCCTGCAGCGTTCCATAGTGGGATGTGTTATTTTTCCAGTTTACATAAATGATCATCCAAGAAGCCCGCTCCCTGAGCCGTCACCTTATCAACTTGCCTTTTATTATTTTATTATTTTTGTTGTTTGTTGTTGTTGACTGATTGCACTTTTATGCTACTGGCTGCACACAAATTGCCCTACGGGGACCTAATAAAGTATTGAATTGAATTATCATGGTGGAGGGGTTTGTGCGTCCCGAAGATCCTAGCAGGTATGTTGTCGGGGGCTTTATGCCCCTGGTCGGGTCACCCAAGGCAAACAGGTGTCTAGGGGAGGGACCAGACCAAGTACGGCTCATCGACCTCTACGATGACGACCAACCTGGGCATGAATGTTCCCTTGCCCGGACGCGGGTTACCAGGACCCCCCTCTGGAGCCAGGCCTGGAGGTGGGGTACGAGAGCGAGTGTCTGGTGGCCGGGCCTTTGCCCGTGGGGCCCGGTCGGACTCAGCCCAAAAGGGTTACATGGGCCCCACCTCCCGTGGGCTCACCATCTGCGGGAGGAGCCGTAGGGGTCGGGTGCAGTGTGAGCTGGGCGGCAGCAAGGGGCGGGGACCCTGGTGGTCCGATCCCCGGCTGCAGAAGCTGGCTCTAGGGACGTGGAACGTCACCTCTCTGGTGGGGAAGGAGCCTGAGCTTGTGCGCGAGGTTGAGCGGTTCCGGCTAGATATAGTTGGACTCACCTCGACGCATGGCTTGGGCTCTGGAACCAGAACCCTCGAGAGGGGCTGGACCTTCTTCCACTCTGGAGTTGCTCATGGTGAGAGGCGCCGAGCAGGTGTGGGCATTCTCATCAGCCCCCAGCTTGGTGCCTGCACGTTGGGGTTTACCCCGGTGGATGAGAGGGTAGTTTCCCTCCGCCTCCGGGTGGGGGGACGGGTCCTGACTGTTGTCTGTGCTTATGCACCGAACAGCAGTTCAGAGTACCCACCCTTTCTGGAGTCCTTGGAGGGAGTGCTGGAGGGTGCTCCTTCTGGGGACTCCATTGTTCTGCTGGGGGACTTCAATGCTCATGTGGGCAATGACAGTGAGACCTGGAGGGGAGTGATTGGGAGGCATTGTCCCCCCTCTCTGAATGCAAATGGTGTTTTGTTATTGGACTTCTGTGCTCGTCATGGATTGTCCATAACGAACACCATGTTCCAACACAACATGTAGTCGTATCGTCAGACCTGCGGCCACATGCTTGGACACTTGGGTGAAGAGGGGGGCGGAGCTTCAACTGATCACCACCTGGCGGTGAGTTGGCTCAGATGGTGGGGGAGGAAGCCGGTCAGAGCTGGCAGGCCCAAACGTGTTGTGAGGGTCTGCTGGGAACATCTGGCTGAGTCCCCCGTCAGAGTGAGCTTCAACTCCCACCTTCAGCAGAGCTTCAACCATGTCCTGAGTGAGGCGGGGGACATTGAGTCCGAATGGGCTGTGTTCCGTGCCTCTATTGCTGAGGCGGCCAGCCGGAGCTGTGACTGTAAGGTCGTTGGTGCCTGTCATGGCGGTAATCCCAGGACTCGTTGGTGGACACCAGCAGTGAGGGATGCCGTCAAGCTGAAGAAGGAGTCCTATCGGGCCTTCTTGGCCTGTGGGACTCTGGAGGCAGCTGATGGGTACCGACAGGCTAAGCGGCATGCGGCTTCGGTTGTCGCCAAGGCAAAAACTCAGGCATAGGAGGAGTTCGGTGAGGCCATTGAGAAAGACTTCCGGACGGCTTCGAGGAGATTCTGGTCCACCATCCGGCGGCTCAGGGGGGGGAAGCAGTGCTCCATCAACACTGTGTACAGTGGAGATGGGGAGCTGCTGACCTCAACTCGGGACGTAGTGGGTCGGTGGAAGGAATACTTCGAAGACCTCCTCAATCCTACCAACACGTCTTCCCATGAGGAAGCAGAGCTGGTGGACTCAGGGGTGGACCCTCCTGTACAAGAAGGCTGCTGAGTTTTTACATCTGAATCGCCCAAGTTCAAGGTTGCCTTACAAAACTGTCTCCTATAAATTCCAAAAAGATAATCTGCATGATGTTCACCAAACAAAGAAAAAAATTGCAAATTCACATGTATTTCTACATATATGTTCATATGTATTGCTTGGACTGATACAGGAGTTTAACTACATTGGGGTAGTTCTTAATTTCTCCAATTCAAAATTCATGTTAAGAAAATTTCTAAAACAATATTCAGCCTTCACAATTGTACATATATTCAATCATTAATGACAAAGCAGAAATAATTTTTTTCCTTCTACTCTTTCACAAATGGAGCCATATTAAGACAAATAGAATTATTGTTTGAAAGATTAACATTAAAAACATTGGTCGAGAAAACCATTTTGTATCACCACTGCAGTATTTTGGAGACATACAATCTTCTTACTTTTGATTTTACTATATATAAAACACTACATGGGTTTGCAAAACAAGCATAAGGGAATTTATAAAGCTAAAATCTTGCACTAGCAGAGCAATGAGTCCACAGTAGGCTGAGAGTGTAAAGTGCCCTATAGACTACTTTGGCCAGCCTGCTGTTTCAGCTAAGGGACTGTAACATCTGGAACAGTGTACCACACACCACAAGAGAATATCTGGTGTATAACACCTTCAAGACTCAACTTAAAGCTGCCTTTAATCAAATCAGAACCTTACTCACTTGAACTTTGCAGGTCTTGTGATGACTGATGCATGATTTCTAGCATGTATCAGGAGCATCTAAATGGCTGCACTTTATGAACAAGAGGTGTTTTAACCAGGTAAATAATTTTCATATCTTCATCATAATCAAATGTTCTCCATTTTTGAGCTGCCCATACGCCTGTATCTTAATTTTCCTTGGAAATATTGAATTGTGTGAACTAATTCTGTTATGGGTGTATGTAGCTTTTCCATGTTTGACACTATATACTTTGCCCAACGACAGCAGTTGAAAATATTTCTATAGCTAACACTGACACATTTACAGAAATGATTAGCAGTGTGTTCCATTCCTTTTTAAATAAACTAATAAATTAATAAGTCCAACCTTGTAAAGAAAGTCAACAGGAAGTCCTGAAACTCCGCCTGATGAAGTCATATGTTTGATGGTTTGGCTTTCAGATGCCACACCGTTGTCACTAATTGTGGTGGGAGATATGATGTCACCATCGCGATCATCATCACCTTCATTGCTGGAGGCCGGTTCAATCACAACGGAAGGAATGGGCATGTTCTCCTGCAGACAGCAGTCACCATTTGCTCTGATATATACAGCTGGCACACAACTTAGTAATTCATGTGTGTGTACTGATCATAGTTAGGGCTCAGTTTTACTATATATATATATATATATATAATATAGCTTTAGTAGTTTTTTTTTTTTTTAGCTTTTTTATTAGTATTTATATACAGTTATGTTATATTTACCGATGGGGCTAGTTCATATAAAGCTGTTTTGGGCTCTTCAGCAGGAGGAATCTGTTGACAAAGAAAAAAAGTTAGAGAAAACCTTCTGCTGACCTAAAAATATGGCAGCAGAGGAATGGAAAACAGGACCTTTCCCTGGTTTGGGTTGAGAACTACTAACATACATGGGGGGGGGGGGGGGCTGTTGTTCACTGGAAAGAATAATCTGAAAGTTTCCTTAATCCAGTCTACATGTCTTTCATAAAGGAAGCAGAGCAGGAGGACTTGAAGAAGGGTGCATCCATAACATTGACAGAGTTTGCCAAGGGAGATGGAAAGCTTGGTGGTGGAAAGGTACGTGGGGTGGAAGACTTTCACTGCCTGATGATGACGGGTCTGAACTTTGTAGGGCTGTGATGGTGCCACTCAGTTTGGGTTCCAGGATGGTAATCTTCATGAGTGCATTTAACAGCAGCGAGCTTGCACTACTTGCACTACTAAAATTTATTCCAAAATGTTGAAAATTTGACTCAGAGAGGCGTTTGAAAAACAGATTCACTTCAGGACTTTATCCTCGCTTTTTGCTGATGACATGCCTCTGATCCTTATCTTACTCTCTGGCTCCGTTTACAATTAAGTGCCAAGTCATCAAGATGAAAATCAGGTCTTCCTAATATTATACCCTGGCTCGAAACATAAAGGTTGGATCGTAACCTCTAGGTTAGATATGGGTCTCCATTTCAAGTGCAGGAGTATAAATTTCTCATGATCTTGTTCATCAGTGATGCCAAATTTAAACAAGATTGGTTGTACTTTGATGTAAACAATGTCATCCCTGCTGGAAGAAAACGTGGAAAGAAGGAGCAGAGCTTGTCCATCTTTGTTTTAACACTGCTCATGATGTTTGTGTAAGAACTGAAAGAAGAAAAATGCAGATTTAAGCAGCTGAAATAGGTCTTTTCAGAGGGGGGCTGACCACCCAATCAGCCTTGCAGCTAAGGTGGAGAGCGGCCGCTCCTCTGCATGGGAATATATATATTAAAACGGTTGTTTCTTGGAAAATTAAAAAATACAGAAGACAAGGATACATACCTCAGTAAGCTCCACCCTCCCAGATTCTGAACTTCCAACTTTGGCCTTTGGAAAGAAACTTTAGTTAACCATCTGGGTTTAAGTATCAACTTACTGGCTAGAGTTTAGTAGCAGAAATGGATGATTATGATGGTGGAAATGGTGATGATGGCAATAACAATGGCGGTGGTGGTGACAATGATGCTGGTGATGTAAATGAAGGGACTAATGATAAAGAGGCTGATGATGAAGAAGGTATTGGTGATGGTTATGATTACACCGACACCGTTGCCAACCGAAGGGTCAAAATGAGGGCTTCATCAACATCCACTCACAGGTGGATTTTCCTCCTTCAGACTCTCTGGGCCTTTTTCTTCTTCATCAGCAAGAGGAGCTTCATGTTTTATGTTGTCACCAGGTGGGACAGCTGTTGGTTCCTCCACCTCTTTTTCCACAAATGGGTTGCATAAGTCCTCACCAACCGGGATTTCTGGCTTCTCTCCTTCAGGAGAGGGAGCTGGAGATTTATTTTGCTCCTCGGTTATCCCTGTTGGACCAGGATCTTGTGTTTCTGGTGCTTCAGCAGTCTCATTTGATTCACTGTTCATTTTTTTCTTTAGAGAAGAAACATCTGATCAGTTCTGGGACCGTTCAGATATCCCACTGCAACTCCCAACAACCTTTCAAGAACCCCATTATAAGAGTAATCCCAGTCTAAAATCCACTCATTTTTTCTGTCATGAACCATTAATGTTAAAAGAATCTCGTACTTTCTAAACTCACTTCCTGTGATGCATATTATACAAAATCAGTTAGTTTACATGCAGAAGACTGAGAGTAGAATGAAGCCAAGCTGAAAACAACTTGAGATGCTTGATTCTCCGCTTCACTACATTATGAAAGAAAAGTTACCCAAAAGAATTCTTAGACTGAAAAAACTTACCATATTATCAAAATCTGCGAAAAAGGATGGCGTGGCAGAATCCTACAGGTTCAAAGTGGAAAAAGAATAAAAAATTATGATCAGGATTTAAAAAAAAAAAAGCAATACAAAACCATCACTGAAAAATATATATCTAAAGACTTTTGATGATGTGACTTAATAATATTGACACTAGCAATGGAAACATCAGGATACTTTACATATACCAAGTGATCTGAGGCTTTGTGCTAGCCATGCTGTCTACCTTCTCTGCTCCACACAAGAATTTCTAAAAGTAAATCACATAAGGAAACTTAAAATATTTTGATTCAAATAATAGGAACAACGTGCCTGTGAACTAAACTGTGCAAACATTTCTAAACTAAAAAAATATGACTAATACTATGATCAAAAGAGCTTGATTTCCCCTTAAAAAAAGCACATTGCAGTCTCTGGGTAGGTGTAGATCCAACAGTAACCTTCAATCTCAAATTAGTAAAACAGAAATTACCTGTGAAAATCCATTAAATTCGTCAGAAACCTACATTTAATTTCAGAGAAACAAACCTTTATTAGAAACTTTTAGCAAATAAAATGAGTTGAATATGAAGTGAGTAAAGGTAGGGAAATCAACAGATGAAGTAATGATACAGGAGGGGAAGGACAAGCTCAGGCTGGGATTAAGGGTTGTTTGTGTGAGGGCAGAAGACAGGATTGATATCTGATCTACTCTATGCTATTCTATCGTACCGAAGGAAGGCAAGTACCTCTTCCTTTTCTGTATCTAGCTCTTGGTACAACTTTCCAAACCTCCGGTTTGCAGCCTCATCTTCAGACATGTCTGAAGTTTCTGCTTCTTTGTGAACACGAGCCTTGTGAACTTTTTTATTTCCCTCTGCTGCTGTTCCACACATGGAGGTTGGTTGGGAGACCGAAGAGCTGAAGCCATGACTCGCATCAACTTCTTGCTTGGATGCGGTATTGGAAATGGAACCCCCAGTTCCCGATGCTGCTGCTGGGAAGCTGTTAGCAAATAGATCTGCAACCCACCTGTTACCTCCATCCCCCCTAACTACAACTCCACCTTCCCTTGAAGTTTCAGAGAAGTGATCAGCTTCAAAACCACCTCTTTTGTCTCCACCCTGTGTTTCTGCAAAAGGATCTGAAACAAACACACCTCCACCCTGTGTTTCTGCAAAAGGATCTGAATCAAACGCACCTACACCCTGTGTTTCAGTAAAAGGATCTGAATCAAACGCACCTCCACCCTGTGTTTCAGCCAAGGGATCTGAATCAAACGCACCTCCACCCTGTGTTTCTGCAAAAGGATCTGAAACAAACACACCTCCACCCTGTGTTTCTGCAAAAGGATCTGAATCAAACGCACCTCCACCCTGTGTTTCAGTAAAAGGATCTGAATCAAACGCACCTCCACCCTGTGTTTCAGTAAAAGGATCTGAATCAAACGCACCTCCACCCTGTGTTTCAGCCAAGGGATCTGAATCAAACGCACCTCCACCCTGTGTTTCTGCAAAAGGATCTGAATCAAACGCACCTCCACCCTGTGTTTCAGCCAAGGGATCTGAATCAAACGCACCTCCACCCTGTGTTTCTGCAAAAGGATCTGAATCAAACGCACCTCCCCCCTGTGTTTCAGCCAAGGGATCTGAATCAAACGCACCTCCACCCTGTGTTTCTGCAAAAGGATCTGAATCAAACGCACCTCCACCCTGTGTTTCAGCCAAGGGATCTGAATCAAACGCACCTCCACCCTGTGTTTCTGCAAAAGGATCTGAATCAAACGCACCTCCACCCTGTGTTTCAGCCAAGGGATCTGAATCAAACGCACCTCCACCCTGTGTTTCTGCAAAAGGATCTGAATCAAACGCACCTCCACCCTGTGTTTCAGCCAAGGGATCTGAATCAAACGCACCTCCACCCTGTGTTTCTGCAAAAGGATCTGAATCAAACGCACCTCCACCCTGTGTTTCTGCAAAACGATCTGAATCAAATGCACCTCCACCCTGTGTTTCTGCAAAACGATCTGAATCAAACGCACCTCCACCCTGTGTTTCTGCAAAAGGATCTGAATCAAACGCACCTCCACCCTGTGTTTCTGCAAAAGGATCTGAATCAAACGCACCTCCACCCTGTGTTTCAGCCAAGGGATCTGAATCAAACGCACCTCCACCCTGTGTTTCTGCAAAAGGATCTGAATCAAACGCACCTCCACCCTGTGTTTCTGCAAAACGATCTGAATCAAACGCACCTCCACCCTGTGTTTCTGCAAAACGATCTGAATCAAATGCACCTCCACCCTGTGTTTCTGCAAAACGATCTGAATCAAACGCACCTCCACCCTGTGTTTCTGCAAAAGGATCTGAATCAAACGCACCTCCACCCTGTGTTTCTGCAAAAGGATCTGAATCAAACGCACCTCCACCCTGTGTTTCTGCAAAAGGATCTGAATCAAACGCACCTCCACCCTGTGTTTCAGCCAAGGGATCTGAATCAAACGCACCTCCACCCTGTGTTTCAGCCAAGGGATCTGAATCAAACGCACCTCCACCCTGTGTTTCAGCCAAGGGATCTGAATCAAACGCACCTCCACCCTGTGTTTCAGCCAAGGGATCTGAATCAAACGCACCTCCACCCTGTGTTTCAGCCAAGGGATCTGAATCAAACGCACCTCCACCCTGTGTTTCAGCCAAGGGATCTGAATCAAACGCACCTCCACCCTGTGTTTCTGCAAAACGATCTGAATCAAATGCACCTCCACCCTGTGTTTCTGAAAAACGATCTGAATCAAACGCACCTCCACCCTGTGTTTCTGCAAAACGATCTGAATCAAACGCACCTCCACCCTGTGTTTCTGCAAAACGATCTGAATCAAACGCACCTCCACCCTGTGTTTCTGCAAAAGGATCTGAATCAAACGCACCTCCACCCTGTGTTTCAGCCAAGGGATCTGAATCAAACGCACCTCCACCCTGTGTTTCAGCAAAAGGATCTGAATCAAACGCACCTCCACCCTGTGTTTCTGCAAAAGGATCTGAATCAAACGCACCTCCACCCTGTGTTTCAGCAAAAGGATCTGAATCAAACGCACCTCCACCCTGTGTTTCTGCAAAAGGATCTGAATCAAACGCACCTCCCCCTTGTGCTTCAGCCAATGAGGGAAAATCATCTGTTCTGGTAGAACAACTAGTTATTTCTCCTTCATGTCCAGAATGATCTAATCTAAGACCAGTTTGTCTCCCTGGATAAACTGGGACATCTCCAAGAGACCGGGCTGAAACCAGAGCCACTGTTGTGCTTTCAACCTCACCTCTCAACTCTTCTGAGGCATTCAGTTTGGGATGATCATCATATGACAGATCATCATCAGCGCTTACCCATCCTCCCCCCTGACCAACATCCCCCCATTCTTCGGCAGTCTCATATTCCGATCCAGATCCATCTAGAGACCGAGACCATTTGTCCCCTCTATCCTCTGTGCTGTCCTCAATCTCTTCACCATACTCATTGGTGAAAATAAGTCCTGGTGTAGACTTCCTGCGGCCCTCCTGCCCCATTCTCTCACTGGCTGTCTGTGCATGCCCAGTCTCATCTTCATCAAATTCAGTTTCAAAAGGATGAATGTTAGGGTTAGTTTGAGACTCCCAGCTGCTAACCTCATCTTCAGCTGCTGTGGACTCACTGTCCTGGGTAAATGTTGTGTCTCCACCTGGCTGCAAGCCCTCAGCCTGGGGCAAGCCTTGAGCCCCAGCTCGAGCCTCGTCCTGATCCCCCTCAAGCCCTGCAGCAGGAGGTGCAGAGGCACCAGGAGCTTTAGCTGTTGGAGCAGCATCTCCATTTGCTGGCACTGAATCAAAGTCAGCAGACCAGTCAGCGACGAAGCCAGCTTCTGCTCCCTGCTAGGGAAAAGAAGGAAAGTTGATGATTAAACCAATCCAATCCAATCCAGTTTATTTATAAAGCACCGTTAAAAACAACAAAGTTGACCAAAGTGCTGTACAGAAGAAACAATAAAACATACATATTTACATCATAATGGGGCATCAGCACATTGTTAATAGTAAAACAACCCTTTAAATTAGTCAAATGCCAAAGAGAAAAAATGAGTCTTCAGACAAGACTTAAAAACAAGAAGCGATTCAGCCTGTCTAATGTACAGGGGCAGCTTATTCCACAACTTGGGACCAATAACAGAAAAAGCTCGGTCACCTCTCAGTTTACGCTTCGTCTTAGGAACCACAAGCAGAAGTTGATCTGTGGACCTCAGAGAGCGTGTAGGGGAATACCTCACCAGCAGGTCTGACAGGTAGCGAGGGGCCAGACGTGCATACCTCTCCTCTTGTAGCCCACAAAGCACTGCTGGAAAAATCTAAAGTCCGGTGCAATATGCTCATGTGGTTGATAACTTGTCTGTCAGGCTTTTAAACACCACACAACCAGTTTCAGTAGACTGGGGGGGGTTATTTTCTAACACGGAACGAGGAGGTTTGTTGAATCATTTCTGTTTTTGAAACAATAACTGTTCAACAAGTCTAGGGTTGTTTTTTTTTTGTTTGTTTTTTTCTTTTTTTTTAAATGGACCCTATTACACAAGTTTCTAATATACATTACTGATAAAAATAAAGTTAAATAAATATTGATATTTTGCAGAAGATAAACAGTTGACAGGTTTATGACAACATGGTGGATGAGATATTTGTCTAATTTAAAGAAAATAAATCTGGTAAGATATTGTGGGAGATGTGTTCATACTAGGGACGTAACTTTAACGCTTTAATTACGATAAATTAATTACAGAAACATAAATGCATTAAAAATATAACTAATGTGATTGCAGAACCTTTTTCAGAGCACAATTTCCTGGTACGCCGATTACACTGATGCACACGGTACCTCTTCTAACTAACTGGTGATATATTTACCGATGGTTCAGACACGTCATTGAGTTTATTTAAAGACAACGAGCATCAACAGGTCTAGCAGCTTCTTCTGGTCATATGGAGGACTTTAGGTGAGTAACAATAAAAGGATGTGTGGTTTTCTCTTATCCGTTAGCAACACCTCATCCATCCTAAAGAACACGGGGCTCAGTCCTCCTGCAGCTCCACACTGCTGTCAGAACAGGAGGTGACTACCTCTGCAGCATGATAAGACTGAAGTTACCACTAAGTGATTTGTCCTTGTTTGCGTTCAGATGTTAATGTCTAATAATGTGGATGAAATATTAAATATATCACGTTAATATGACTAACATGTTGTGGACTCAACTGGTATGGTTGATACAAAATTCAATTACATTCTTTCATTTTGGAAATCACTTATGAGACCAGACCATTATAAATTAATTTTCTCACCCTTTGAAACAAATAAGAAAAATGAAATTTTATCATGAGGAGAAAAATTAAACACAGAGGCTAAAATGAATCTTTGCAATGATCTGAAGCAGATATAAACACCAACATCTGGCCACATGGGATGTCTATCATGGGGCTCTAAATTTATTGGCCTGAATCCATGTTTAAAGTTTTATAAGTTTAAATTACCTCAATGGTCTTTTACAAATTGAAATTTATATTTATATGTTAACACATTTTATTTGACCACTGATTTAAATAACAGGATTTGAATCATGGATCTCCATCACGGATCCTCATGCAACATGCAGAATTACTCTGGACATGGTCTCCATGTAGACTGGGATATGCGTGTCTTCAGTGTTTCTCTACTTCAACACATGGAGTTAATAATTAGTTAAAATGGTTGAACGTGAAGTGAAAATAGTAATTTTTCATTTATATAAGTGATGATGGAGAAAAGAAACATCTGAAGCAGGGAGAAGTCCAACTGTAAATGAATATGCACTTACAGGCTGAGCAGGTTGGGTGTTCGCCTTAAAACAGAAAGTAAAAGATGGTTTGAAATGAGGCAGACATTTTTTCATTCACCTTTTAATTTCATTTACCTAAAACTTAGTACTTCCTGTTGTTGCATCACATCAGCTTTATATAAAACAAATTGATAACGACTTTGGTGGCTCATAAAAGCCAAATATAAGAAGAATCTCACAAAGCCTTCATTTATACCCAGTGGAACACTAACAATATATGGTGATGTTGTAACTGACACATTTAGCTATTTCATTGAAAATATAAGCTAACTTTTTTAAATTTTACCAACAGACTGTATTGGAAAGATAGGCAGAGCATCTGTGACATCACCCGTAGGTTTCTGAAGAGTTGAACTGAAGCTCATTGGGCAGTTAGCCCTAACCCTAACCCTACTTCTAAAGAGATGAGTTACAAAAAAATTCACTCACTTTTATTGTTACAAAGGTAAACTTAACCTATTAAAGCTAAAATTGTTTTTGTACCAGGTCTTTTTAATATCGAAGCCTATGGGTGACCACAATAAGGGGACAGCCCCCTCCCTGAGCCGTCACCTTATCGTGGTGGAGGGGTTTGTGTGTCCCGAAGATTACAACAGCTATGTTGTCGGGGGCTTTATGCCCCTGGTAGCATCACCTATGGCAAACAGGTGTCTAGGGGAGGGACCAGAACAAGCACGGCTCACAGACCCCTATGATGACAACAAACCTGGACATAAATGTTCCCTTGCCCGGACGCGGGTTAGCGGGACCCCCTCTGGAGCCAGGCCTGGAGGTGGGGTACGAGAGCGAGTGTCTGGTGGCCGGGCCTTTACCCATGGGGCCCGGTCGGGCTCAGCCTGAAAGGGTTAGATGGGCCCCACCTCCCGTGGGCTCACCATCTGCGGGAGGAGCCGTAGGGGTCGGGTGCAGTGTGAGCTGGGCGGCAGCAAGGGGCGGGGACCCTGGCGGTCCGATCCCCGGCTGCAGAAGCTGGCTCTAGGGACGTGGAACGTCACCTCTCTGGTGGGGAAGGAGCCTGAGCTTGTGCGCGAGGTTGAGCGGTTCCGGCTAGATATAGTTGGACTCACCTCGACGCATGGCTTGGGCTCTGGAACCAGAACCCTCGAGAGGGGCTGGACCTTCTTCCACTCTGGAGTTGCTCATGGTGAGAGGCGCCGAGCAGGTGTGGGCATTCTCATCAGCCCCCAGCTTGGTGCCTGCACGTTGGGGTTTACCCCGGTGGATGAAAGGGTAGTTTCCCTCCGCCTCCGGGTGGGGGGACGGGTCCTGACTGTTGTCTGTGCTTATGCACCGAACAGCAGTTCAGAGTACCCACCCTTTCTGGGGTCCTTGGAGGGAGTGCTGGAGGGTGCTCCTTCTGGGGACTCCATTGTTCTGCTGGGGGACTTCAATGCTCACGTGGGCAATGACAGTGAGACCTGGAGGGGAGTGACTGGGAGGCATGGTCCCCCCCCTCTGAACCCAAATGGTGTTTTGTTATTGGACTTCTGTGCTCATCATGGATTGTCTATAACGAACACCATGTTCCAGCATAAGAGTGTCCATATGTACACCTGGCATCAGGAGTCCCTGGGCCGCAGTTCCACGATGGATTTTGTAGTCGTATCGTCGGACCTGCGGTCACATGCCTTGGACACTCGGGTGAAGAGGGGGGCGGAGCGTCAACTGATCTGGTGGTGAGTTGGCAGCCCCCCCCCCGTATTTATTGAATAGTTAAAGCAGTGGCAGAAACATGTAATTTTAAATTCGTGGTACTACTACCTTTTGTGGCGACACTTTTGCGACATACTTTGCACACGACAGTTGTTTGGTCAACATCCTCTCTCCGGTATCCAAACCACCGCCAGATGATGGATACTGTACTATTTTTCTTCGGAACAAATTCTTCCTCCATTTTTTGTAACTAGCGCTGCTACCGGAGTTCTCTGCTAGAAAAGCTGCTACACGCTGCCTCTCATTATGTAGCACGTAGCTTAAGTTATGTATGTAACTAGGTGCACTTGCTTTAACTCTCTGTGTAAAGCGGTGCAGAGAGTCCAGGAGGAGGGAGAAAACCCCGCCCACAGCTAAAAACAACTGTGTGACAACAGGATACTCGAATATGATGAATATAGACATTTTCTATATCGCACAGGGGACTAGCCATGATATCTCGAGAATATTCGATATATCACCCAGCCCTATTGCCGAGGCAAAAACTCGGGCATGGGAGGAGTTCGGCGAGGCCATGGAGAAAGACTTCCGGACGGCTTCGAGGAGATTCTGGTCCACCATCCGGCGGCTCAGGAGGGGGAAGCAGTGCTCCATCAACACTGTGTACAGTGGAGATGGGGAGCTGCTGACCTCAACTCGGGACGTTGTGGGTCGGTGGAGGGAATACGTCGAAGACCTCCTCAATCCTACCAACACGTCCGATGAGGAAGCAGAGCTGGAGGACTCAGGGGTGGACTCTCCTATCTCTGGGGCTGAAGTCGCTGAGGTGGTCAAAAAGCTCCTTGGCAGCAAGGCCCCGGGGGTGGATGAGATCCGCCCGGAGTTCCTTAAGGCTCTGGATGCTGTGGGGCTGTCCTGGCTGACACGCCTCTGCAGCATCGCGTGGACATCGGGGACAGTACCGCTGGATTGGCAGACTGGGGTGGTGGTCCCCCTTTTTAAGAAGGGGGACCGGAGGGTGTGTTCCAATTACAGGGGAATCACACTCCTCAGCCTCCCTGGTAAGGTCTATTCAGGGGTCCTGGAGAGGAGGGTCTGCAGGATAGTCTAATCTCAGATTGAGGAGGAGCAGTGTGGTTTTCGTCCTGGTCGCGGAACAGTGGACCAGCTCTATACCCTCTTTGGGGTCCTGGAGGGGGCATGGGAGTTTGCCCAACCAGTCTACCTGTGCTTTGTGGACTTGGAGAAGGCGTTCGACCGTGTCCCCCGGGGGCTCCTGTGGGGGGTACTCCAGGAGTATGGGGTACTGGACGCCCTTGTACGAGCTGTCCGGTCCCTGTACGACAGGTGTCAGAGCTTGGTCCACATTGCCGGTAGTAAGTCGGATTCGTTTCCGGTGAGGGTTGGACTCCACCAAGTCCGAGAGGAACCAGTTGAGGTGGCTCGGGCATCTGGTTAGGATGCCTCCTGGACCTCCCTGGTGAGGTGTTCCAGGCACGTCCCTCTGGGAGGAGACCCCGGGGAAGACCCAGGACACGCTGGAGGGATTATATCTCACGGCTGGCCTGGGAACGCCTCGGGATCCCCCCGCAGAGTTGGCAAATGTGGCTGGGGAGAGGGAAGTCTGGGCTTCCCTGCTTAGGCTGCTGCCCCCGCGACCCGACCCCGGATAAGTGGCAGAAGATGGATGGCCTATTGGGATTTGCGCTGTTTTGGACCCCTATTGGATGAGGGGTGAAATGCAGGTTTTGGCACATCTGCTTTGGCTTCACTTTTACCTGCTGTAGGTTAAATTGGTCATGACTTCTGGGGTTGGTGGCAGCTCATTACCTGCAGTCACTGCATGCACTGGGCATGGCTTATTCTGGCCTGTCCTGCACTGTGGAGGCTCCACGAGGAAAGGGCATGGGTTTCTAACCTGAGAGCCCCAGCTGCAATAGTTTTAGAAGAGGAATGTTGTCCCATTCTGGTGTGATTCAGAATTCCAGCTGCTTGAGAGTTCTGGACTATGTTGCTGGATTTCTGCTTCCATGATGCTCCAGATGTTTTGTACTGGTGAAAGGTCTGGACTACCGCAGACCAGTTCTCCTGTTCCACCATGCTGCTGTGATGATGCAGGATGTGGTTCAGCACAGTCCTGCTAAAATGTGCAAGGTCATCCCTGAAAGAAACGTTGTCTGGATGGGAGATTATAGTTTTTAGATCCAGTTTGTGTCAGATTGGTGAGGCTCTGTCTATCTTTCCATCTGAAGGACTGAAATGCTCCATTTATACCCAGTTATGTCATCAAATTGTTCCCAGTTAAACCGGTCACATTACTAACATGTTCCCAGTTAAACCAGTTTGATTTCAAATTCTTTTCCAGATTTTTTAATCACTATTTTCCATGAAAGAGTCAAATGTCTCAGTTTCAGAATCTAATACTTTATTTATGTTTTACTGCAACTAAAATACGGTTTAATTAGATATATAAATGACGTAATTCTGTTTTTATTTACATTTTCCACAATCAGCATGAACACTACAAGAAGCACTTTACACATCGAAGATTCAGAGATTAAAAAAACATTTAGATAAATCAAATGTTGACGTTCAGACAACATTACTCACCGACCACATATCCCAAGGTACAGCTGTCTGAAAGGAGCACAAGACATATTACTAATGAAAATAATGTTAATAAGACATATTTTAAAACAAATGTCCCATTCCTCCAACTGCAACAGAATAGACAAGCTTTGTAAAGTGACCCCCAATATTCAGAAAAAGAACCACTGCCTCTACAATAAACTTCGATGAAATCAGTTGCGCACAGGCAGCAAAACACACACACTGAAGAGTGCGCACACACTCTTATCTCACTATATTGCCAAACGTATTCACTCTCCCATATTAAAAATTGAATTTGGGTGTTCCAAACACAGTCAAGGTCACAGGTGGATAAAATCCAGCACCTAGGCTTGCAGACTGCCTCTACAAATGTGAAAGAATAGGTAGCTTAAGAGCTCAGTGAATTCCACCGTGGTACTTTGATAGGATGCTACCTGTGCAACATGTCAAGTGGTAAAATTTCCTCTCTACTAAATCCTCCACAGTCGGCTGAAGCAACTGAAAACAGCAGCAGCTCAGACACGTCACATGACAGAGCAGGGTTTGTGGATGGTTCCTTCCTGTACCAACAACACTGCACACCATGACACAAAACAAGCTCCATAAGGACATGACGAGCCAGTTTGGTGTGGAGAAACTTGACTGGCCTGCACAGGGTCCAGACCTCAACAGGACAGAACACCTTTGGGGTGAATTAGAGGGGAGACTGTGAGCCATATCTTCTTTCTGGAAGAATGGCCAGGAATTACAATGAACACACTCCTAAAACTTGTAGATAGTCTTCCCAGAAAACCGGAAGCATTAATGTCAATGTTAGCTTTATTTGTATTTTAAAATCACATTTTAAAAGCCAGCGGCCAGCCAAAGACAGAAACAGAAATAATGAACTCTTCTCAGCCAAAGGCTGGGGTGAACAGGTGGGTCTTAGGAAGCATTTAAAACTTAAAAGGCTGTTTGCAGACGAGGCAACGTGTTCCACCATGTAGGAGCCAGCACTGCAGAGCTCGGTCTCCTCTAGTCGTCATGAGGAACGTCCAGGACCATCTGGACAGCCGACCTCAGGGCTCTGGACGTTGATGAACCTTAACAAGGATAAATACTGCGGCGCAGAGCCATTCAGACTTAAAAACCGATAAAAGAATCATCAAATGAATTCTGAATCTATGTGGGAACCAGTGAGGAGAGGACAGCAGCGGCGTTGCTCCCATTTGTCCCGGTAAGGAGACGAGCCGCTGCGTTCTGAACAAGCTGCAGATGGCCAAGTTCAGACCGGCTTATACCGGCATACGGGGAGTTACAGTAGTCCAAGCACCATGTCGTAAAAGCATGAAGGACTTTCCAAATCAGTCTTCCTCCTTTATTCCTTCACAAGGATTCACTAGTGAGTCCATTAGATTAAAAAGGACCTGAGGCTTGTGAGCTTTTTTAGAGACAAGGGAGAAGAAATATTTAGTTTTAGCAGCTTTAACAGCCTGCTAGTAATTAAAAAGACAATAACTTCAAAGTGAACCAATGTCTAATACTGTATGATGTCTAATATGGGCCGACATCATATCAGACCCTGTGTATTAAAACTGAGATATCACTTAATTCATATGCATGAAAAGGCAGATGAGTCAATACTTTTGACAGTATAGTGCATACATGCATACATACACAGCTGCTTGATCTGAGAATTAAAACCTTGTAAGGCAGGCAGGTGCACTCTCACCTGTCTTGAACCTCATACATACAAAGGTCAAATAGTATCACATGCAACCACCAGGTCATGTTTCAATAACATGTCTACATTCAGACTTTATCACACTGCTGCTGTTTGGTCCTCTTTAACCAGACTCTGGTCCACTTCCAGGGACAGTACAGTTCATTTGGTACCATGTAAACACCAGCTGCCCTCTGATGTCAATCAAAGAAGCAGACTCTGGTCCACTTAAAAGTAGGGGGCCTCGGATCACTTCCAAATGTACTAGCTAGCAACCAAAAGGAACATGAGGACGCCAGCTGTGTGATGTTGACCAGAATATTTCTGGATTCAGTCTTGTGGTCTGATATGTTTCCTTCTGGAAGCTTTCAGACTATTTACATCCCTGATGTGGTTCTGTAAAATATTTACCTGTGGGATGGGTGAAACACTTTCATCAGGCTGGAAATCATCAAAGTCCAGATCCAGCAGAGACTGTCCTGGTCGTTCGTTGGGCTGTGGACAATGGCAGGTCGAATAAGATCAACAGGCCTGAACATTCAGCAATCATTAGTTGCGTTTGTACTGACCTGTGATGGTGAGGGTGCTGGAAGAAATTCTCCACCAAACAAGTCAATAATCTGCTCCTCTGCCACCTCCTTGGTGGGTGTCACTTTTGGTGGAGGGGGGACTGGTGGTCCCTTTTTCAGCTGCAGGAAGACAATAAGTTCTTAAATTTCAAATTTTATCAAGCATGGTTTAGGGTTTGAGAGAGAGCTGGTCATAAAACTACAACACTACTAAATACTCCAACTTTTATGGTTTTAATGACAGCATGAACTTTCACCATTGTCAGCTGGTTTCATCCTGGAATTTTGAAAATAGTTCTAGAAATAAAGTAAATGTAGCCATTTTAGCCGCAGTAACAGAGAAGTGGATGAAAACAGATGCCTGAACAGTTATCAGTAGTAGAACTAAGAGGAGAACCTGATCTTCATCCAGTCAGCTCACATCAGATCTGTTAGCTGCTCGGTTTATGTCACTTTAATAATCAGTTCGGCTCTTTTCCATGCAGATCAGTGGCTGAATTCATTAACATGTTCTGAACCTGAGACTTTTCTTTGGTGATAATCTTTGACTATGTTGCAAACGTTGACAGAATTTACTGTTTAACTTTTGTCCACAAACCCAGTGATAGATACATGGTCTTAACACATTAAATGTACCTATTGTTTGCTTGAAATGGGGTGTCATTGGAGATTCATTCCTACAACACACAGGCTCCATTCCGATGAGACTAAAAAGTGCATGAGAGGGTCTTGTTTGAACCTACATGAACAAAAGTCTGTTCAGAATCAATGTCCACTGAAGATTTTACTTTTGAAACTCTTTACTTTTATTGTAGAAAACAGACCTGAGTTTGTCGCCTCATTTGTATCTTTTTTTTTTTTTCAAACACATAAAATATGCTTTCAGACATTAGTTAAATAGCCAATAATGTTTGACAAAAATGCAGATTAAATTTAAACTTTGTCTTAATAACCAAATATGGCTTTCATGAATCCTGATCCAGCCATCCAGTCTACAAAGTCCTGCAGACACCAGTTTGCACTGCTGACAAAACAAAAAACGGATCACACTCGCTTTTTATTGTCATTTTATTTATGCAGTTTTATTTCAAAAGGGTACGTCAAGGACTTAAATTTAATCCTTGGACGTTTATTCTGCCAAATAAATTTTTAGTCTTTTATGAACCATATAAATGTGGATATGGGGATTTATGTTGGTAGTAACTGAAACAGGAATAGTCGTCTTGGCAAAACATACAAATCAGCACGGGCGTTTCCTCAATCATGAGAGCATCATGACTGTGGAAGAGCTGGGTGGGATGCACCAACATCACTGATGAAGAGAAATATGATACAAACACCAGAAATGAAAGTTGTGACGACAGGGAAACGCCGCTTTTTGGGGCAGATGACCTCATCATATCTCAGCCAACAAAAAGCAGAATCAGGGTGCGATTTGCTAGTGGGGATCCCCCTCCCTCTCTTGGTTTTACAGCCTACCCTCTGGTGGGGACAAATTTTTTAGTATTACATGATGATGCAAGGCAGAGGTGCTTTGTGCCTGACTTTTTGTCTCTCTGACTGACATCTTTGAGCACAGGATGGACGACAACAGCAAGCACTGATTTTAAGAGGAGTGGTTCAGATTATTTTATCTACTAACGACTCTCCTGGATTATTGGGTTTTACACCATTTATCCCAGGGAGACCCTCGCTAGATGGACTTCAGTGACATCCTGGACCTTCATAAGACCCTGAACTTCTGGACGTGGATACGTTTCACACATATCAGTGATGATTGAGGAATATTTCTGATCAGATGAGATGGTTGAAATGATCTGAGAGTAAATCTGAGATTAAATTTCACTTTTAGTTGTTTAAACATCTAAACTTGAACAGATTTAATGGTTAATAATTCTTAAATTTTCTAAAATAAATCTCAATAAAAACCATCACGTTACAAAGTGCAGCTGAATTCAAACTAAATCTTTATATGTTCTCATCTACATGCTTTTCCATCTGAAAAAAGCTGGACTTTTATTGGAGTGTCCAGCTGTCCCTTAATAAGAGAACCAGAACCACCAGAACCCACTAGAAACTTAATGAATGACTGCAGAAAAAACAACAACACAGACACCAAGTTGGTAGAACTGTAAACTAAAAGCTGGACAACACTGATGAAATGAATCAGCTCAACAAAGAACTAACGTTTCAGGTTCACTCACCCATTAACAGACAAGAGTGCAGAAAAGAAAAAAACAGAGTTATGAAGGTCAAACACACTAGAAATGATCAATATCTGTCACCAGTCAGCATTAGCTGTTAATCACAAACATTAATCAACAAATGCCATCACCTACTGACTGCTGGCGGCTCTCATTGACTATTGATAATAACTTAGTAACCTGCAAGGAACTAGACCCAGTTAGATTAGCAGATACCAGATCCGCCTGTGTGGATCTAGACCGTGTTAGAAGTACAGATACCTGAGTTGGGGATTTAGGGCGTGGTGGTCCAGGTGAGATGGGACGTAGCATGTGATTGGAACTAGCCTCCGGACTTTCAGGTGGGCTCTCATCTTCTGGTGGTGAGGGGGTTCTTGCTAGACGCAGTGGTCCTGAATCGCTGTGGAACGTGACAAAATATCAAAGAGCTTTTTCCTGATTGGCCCATTTCAGGTATTATGGATTGGTAGTGTGTTGCCGTTCGTGTAGATGGCTGCGCGTCTCGACGCTGCTTTTTTCATGTGTGTCTGGTTGTTAGTGAGTGAAATGAGTGTGTGTGTGTGTGTGTGTGTGTGTGTGTGTGAGAAGGCAGATAGAGCTTACAGTCAGCTCAAACTCCTGGAAATAAAAACACGAAACGAGAGAAATGTGACAACTGTGTTCGTTGGTGCCGACATTGCCAGGAGCCCCAGTGCCCCGTGGTTTACTATCCCCGGGGAGAGGAGACAGAGATGTCGATGTGAAAGGAGGAAGCAGAAGGACGAGCGAGGTTATGCAGGAGGCCGCACAAACCACCGCTTCCCAGCGTCTCCCCAACACAAGGTGCCTCGCTGAAGATAGATGAGCTGAGGCTGCAGGTTTCCACCTACGACGACGTCAGAGATTGCTGTATGTTAATTCTGACAGACACCCAGCTAAAACCCACAACAGCAGATGCAGCCAATGAGCTAGCATGCTGCACCGCTGGGACGGGACTGCTGACTCTGGTAAGAGCAGAGGAGGGGGGCTGTGTGTTTACATCAAGCAGCATCCTCTGGCGGTTTAAAGTGAAGCTTATGCGGAAGTACATAAAACTGCAGTTCCCCCTTCATCCACTAGGGGCTGCAGAACAGAGCGAATCCCCATAGACTCCCATGTTAAAAAGACCAAATTCACAGCAGGAATAAACATGTTTACAGCAGAAATAAACATGTTCACAGCAGAAATAAACATGTTTACAGCAGAAATAAACATGTTCACAGCAGAAATAAACATGGTTACAGTAGGAATAAACATGTTTACAGCAGAAATAAACATGTTTACAGCAGAAATAAACACGTTTACAGCAGAAATAAACATGTTTCAGCAGAAATAAACATGTTTACAGCAGAAATAAACATGTTTACAGCCTGGTTCAAAAATCCATTTTAGGTTTAATAGGTCAGGTTTACCTTTATGACAACTGTCAGGGGAGTGAATTTTTTTCTCGCCCGTTTAAAAGTAATTGAATCTCGAAGTTCGGCATATTTAGGGGCGTGTCCTTTTGATTGACAGCTACTCGATCTCCTGCTTCAAGTCAGAAGAACGCAGAACAACCGCGGTTTTTTAGCCGGTTAACAACGTGACTTAGCTTTAGCCCGCTTACCTCCGTTAGCTGGTTAGCTCCTGTTATCTCCAGGTTAGCTCGGTTAGCTCTTAGCTACAGAAAGGTCGGAGTTCGCTCAATGTCAATCATCCGCCATGACACTCACAGCCCCCCCTCTCAGCTCTGCCTATTTGCCCATATTTGTATTTTCTGGGTGAGACGACACGCATGACGCTGCCAAGATGGTGGTGGTAGGAACCGCCCACCGAGTTTCAATTCAGCTCTTCAGAAACCTACGGGTGACGTCACGGAGGCTCCGCCCATCTTTTTATACAGTCTGTGGTTTACATATATCCAGCTGGTGTAGGGACTCTAAGACACTGTGCAGCTACTGCTCTCACAATGTGGAGTACACCACGGTGAAATGCAGGCCCATCTACCTGCCTCGGGAGTTTACCTCTGTCCTCATCACTGGTGTGTACATTTCCCCGGATGCTAATGCTAACCAAGCTCTCAGACTTTGACATGACATCATTAGTAAACTGCAGAACACATATCCTGAAGCTATTCACATCGTAGCAGGAGACTTCAACCATGCTGATCTAAAAACTGTGTTCCCTAAATTACATCAGCATGTGAAGTGTGCTACAAGAGGGGAGAATACACAAGACAAGGTGTGTTCAAACATTAAACAAGTCTTTATAGCAAAGCCACACCTTGGCCAGTCAGATCACATGCCCCTGCTTTTCATATCCTCATACGTTCCCCTTAGGAAAACGGCTCCAATTACATCAAGAATTATCAAGACCTGGCCTGAAGGTGCATCTCAGCAAGACTGCTTTGAGACAACAAACTGGGATGTGTTTGACAGCGAAGATCTGCAGCAGCACATCATAACGGTCTACATTATATTCTGCACTGATATCTCAACTATGGATAAACACATCCGTGTCTATCCACATAGGAAGCCCTGGATGACTAGACAGGTACAGAGCCTGCTGAGGGAGAGGAACATCGCCTTCAGGTCAGTGGGGCAAAGCTAGAGCAGACCTGAGGAGAGGTATTCAGGAGGCAAAGGATGCGTACAACAGAAAGATAGAGGACTGCTTCAAGAACAACGCCAGGCAGGTATGCAGCATATAACCAGTCAGAGACCCTGCAGCCTTTCAACTGAGGATGGTGGCGCCTCTTTAGCGATCAAGTTAAACAGCATCTTCGCTCGTTTTGATGTTCCACCAGTGGATCTGACCCCCCCCCACATCATCCAGCTCGCAGCAGCAGCACTCTTGTGATGTAAGAGTGTGACAAAGCTGCCTTGTCACTGACACCTACACCCCCAACCACCTACCTGACTGTGTTCCAGGTCGTCAGGCCCAGCAAATCTCTCGCAGTCCCACATAGTCGCTTTAGTTCAGTTCTGCCATCTGTCAGGTAGCAGACTAATAGGGGTGCACACCTATTGGTTTTGCTACAAATACTGGGAGCAGGTTATGGGTGGGAAAACTACTGGGGTGTCATCTTCATCTGCTGGGGGGTTTGGTGAAAACTGGGTTAAGAGGTTTACCTGTGTTTTATGGCTGGAGTATGCCGCAATGCGGCAAAGACGTCATCGTCCCGTGACTAACGGATTTTCAGATTAATACACCGTAGTATTATGTTTTTCTATGTTCATCTGTGGGAATATGTATGGGGATATGTTCATGAACTTTGTTGATATGGTTTCTTTGGGTGGTCGATATATTGTTGGGACATTTGGGGGAAAATCCCATTTATTTGTAGTAATGGGAAGTTCATGGGAAGGGGCGGGGCATTGTGTTTTTAAGAGGCTCATTCAGAGCGGACCGGGGGCGGAGTGTGAGGAGTTAGTCGGAGAACTTGGTGTGAGTAATAAAAACGGAGTGTTGATGGTTTGCAGAGCGGGCAGCCATTGTAAATACAAACTTGTAAATTGTGTAAATAGCTGGCTGGTCACTGTAAAGATCACTGCACTGTGGAGATTGATGCGCACAATAAAACCCACATCAGAAAAGGAGCCACGACTTTGCCACATCATTGTACAGCGAATAGAACCCCGTCACAGTTGGTATCAGAAGTGGGATGGCAAGTCGAGGTCGGAGGATGGTTCGGCCTCTGAGGAGGACGGGGCTGCGATCGCAGGCGAGGGACGGCCTAGATAAGGCAGCCGCAGCAGCGGGGAGAGAGGACGAGGATTGGAGAACTGAGGCATCTTTGGAGGAGGAGGAGATCGCCATGCAGCCGATTTCGGGGACGTCAGAAGGAAATATGGACCTTGTTACCCTTATGAGGACCTTCTTGGATACCCAGCAGAAGGGAGGAAGGCCTGCTGCAGGAACTGCGTGGTCTCCGTCTGGCACTTCAACCAGCACCCCAGCCGCACGCATCCACCCCGGCATCTCACATCGCAGCAGCAGCGTACACGCCCAGCACAGACACTGCCAGTAGCCCGCGGCTGGTACTGCCAACCCCGGCAGGGCGACGACGTACTGCAGGAATGTCTCCATCACTCAGTGATGATGATGATGATACAGTAGATCGACACAGAATGGCCTCGATATACCACACTCAGCCAAAGATTCCCCCATATCAAGCGGGCGAGGACATTGAAAATTACCTATTACGTTTTGAAAGAATTGCTAGAACCAGGAAATGGCCAGAGACCGAGTGGGCCTGCAGATTGGTGCCCCTCCTGTCGGGAAAAGCTCTGGAGGCATATACAGCCATGGACAAGGACCAAGCACACTCATACAAGGAACTGAGAACGGCTTTATTGGCAAAGTATGACATCTCACCAGAAACATACAGGCAGAAGTTTCGCTACACATCGGTGCCACCCGGGGAAACGCCCACGGAGACGTATCATCGCCTGACAGGGCTTTACCGCCGCTGGATCCAGCCCGAGCAACGCAGCAAGGAAGAGATCGGGGAGATCATCATTCTGGAGCAGCTCCTTCGTGTCCTCTCTCCGGAGGTGCGGACATGGGTGAAAGAACACGATCCAGCGGACGGATTACAAGCGGCAAAGTTGGCCCTGCAGTATCTCAACGTAAGGAAGGGAGGAGCGTCTTCACGACTGACCACCATGGCTCGTCCCGTCGGGGATGTACGTCTGTCAGCATCTCCGGCTTCGTTGACGTGGACCAGACGGGGAGCCGCGGCGCGTCCTCCGCCAGGTATCCCCAGCACCGTTACTGAACGGCCAGCATCCGGTAAGACGCTGATTTGTTTCTATTGTCAACAGGCTGGTCACAAAGCGTCTTTGTGTCCGCTAAAAAAAACTAAAATTACCGGCGCATGTTACGTGCCAAGACATGAAGTTGATCCTGCTGAAAATGAGGAACTAAGAAAACAAGTGCACAAATCTGTAACGGTGAACAATGACACTGTTATTGCGCTCAGACAGTGGGAGCTTTACCTCCCTCATTCATAAAAAGCTGGTTCACGTTGGCAATCTGGATTACAGGCTGACAACAGACATTGTGTGTGTTCACGGAGATAATCATGCGTACCCACAAGCAGAAGTGACTGTGTATGTGGATGACCAGCCGTATTTACCCACGGTTGGCGTAGTGATCCAAGCTGGAGTGATGCCTCTCCCGGACTTGGATGATAGCCTGTGCAAAGGCAGCATCAGAGGCCCGAAAAAGCCTCGAAGGCAATGTCGTTTTGAGAAACAGCTGGGCGTAGCAGCACCTGACACACAGGGGCTGGATATTACGGATAGGTGGGAAATCCCGGAAAATATGGCTGAGCTACAAAAACATGATGACACCTTGAAACCCCTCTTTAAGAAAGTGGTGGAGGGTGGAGATATACGATATGTGGGGAAAGACTGTTTTTTAATTGAGAATGAACTGTTGTATGTACAAAATGAAAAACAGAAACGTCTTGTGCTCCCTAAAAATTGTCACTCTGTAGTGATGCATGTAGCTCATACGGTACCTTGGGCGGGGCATTTAGGCCGACATAAAACTTACCTGCGGGTTAGCTCCCGGTTTTACTGGCCCGGGATGTATAGTGACATTCAAAATTACTGCCTGACCTGCCCCACATGTCAGAAAACTAGCACACCACGCAGAGCCGACCGTGCGTGTCTCCAGCCCCTGCCGGTCATCTCCACCCCATTCCGGAGGCTAGCAATGGACATTGTTGGGCCCATGGTGAGAAGCAGCCAGGGTCATCAGTACATTTTAGTTGTCTGCGACTATGCCACCAGGTACCCGGAAGCCTTTCCACTCCGTACCATTACTACCACCGCAATAGCGCGTTGCCTGATTGAACTTTTTTCCAGAGTGGGAATTCCAGATGAGATTCTGACCGATCAGGGGACTAACTTCACCTCACAGCTTATACAGCAGTTCCACCGGCAGCTGGGCATCACAACCATCAAGACTACGCCCTACCATCCGCAGACGGATGGGTTAGTGGAACGATTTAACCAGACCCTAAACGGATGCTGCAGAGATTCGTGGCCGATACCGGGCGGGACTGGCATCGATGGCTCCCATTTCTTCTCTTCGCCTACCGTGAGGTTCCCCAGGCTTCCACTGGGTTTTCCCCATTTGAGCTACTATATGGGTGGGATGTCCAGGGGCCTCTAGACCTTCTACGTAAAAGCTGGGAGGGAACTGTCAGCAGACCGGGTGAGAAAGGGACGTTACATTATATCCTGGAGATGAGAGAGTGTCTGGCAACATACAGCGAGGAGGCTGAGCTGAATCTACAGGCAGCGCAGCGGAAACAAAAAACCTGGTACGACCAACAGGCCCGACAGCGGGATCTCCAGCCTGGCCAGAAGGTGCTCCCGCTCCTGCCATCATCCACCAGCAAGCTGCTGACTAAGTGGCAAGGTCCTTATACCATCACTCGGAAGATGGGTCCTGTTACTTATGAGGTCTTCCATCCAGAGAAAAAGAAACAGAAACAAACCTACCATGTCAACCTGCTAAAAGAATGGAGAGAACCTAGCAACCAGACAGAGGCTGTGGGCTTGGTGGTACGAGGAGTTAAACCGGAGAGTGGAAATTCCCAGTGAGGAAATCTGACCCAGGCCAGTCTGCCGGAACTGTCTCACCTTTCCTCAGAACAGGTAGCCCAATTGCAGCAGGTGTTTCAGGAGGTGCCCACCTTGTTCGGACCGACACCTGGACAAACCTCTGTCATCCAGCATCAGATCCGTCTGAAGGAGCGCCGACCAATCCGACAACGTCCCTATCGGGTCCCTCAGATGCTGGTGAGGAAACTGAGGGAAGAGGTTACGACCATGTTGGAGTTGGGAGTGATTGAGCCATCTGAATCAAAGTGGTGCAGCACAATGGTCCTACTCACAAAGAAGGATGGGTCCCTGAGGCCGTGTATAGACTTTCGAAAACTGAACGCTGTCTCAGAGTTTGACGCGTATCCAATGCCTCAAATCGATGAGCTGCTGGAAAGGATTGGATCTGCCACATACATCACCACTCTGGATTTGTGTAAAGGATACTAGCAGGTACCGCTGGAACCATCCTGCCGTCCCTACACAGCCTTCCGAACTCCCACTGGACTTTATCAGTTCACAGTCATGCCGTTTGGGCTTCACGGAGCCCCCGCAATGTTTCAGCGGCTGATGGACCGAGTCCTGCAGGGGTGTGACGACATCAGCGCCGCCTACCTTGATGACGTTGTCATTTTCAGTGACACCTGGGAGGAGCATCTCCTCCATCTCAGACGTGTCCTAGAAGCCATTCAGCAGGCGGGTCTCACACTAAACATGGCCAAGTGTGAGTGGGCGAGGCAAGAAGTACGATACCTGGGATACCAGCTGGGACAAGGCCAGGTGTGTCCTCAGATGGAAAAAAGTGGAGGCCATCCGCAACTGTCCCCGACCACGGACCAAAAAGGAGGTGCGGTCTTTCTTGGGTCTGGCAGGATGGTATCGCCGGTTTGTGCCACAATTTGCTACGATGGCTGCCCCGCTCACTGCACTCACCACCAAGGGCCAGAGAAATCCTGTGGCCTGGACGGAGGAATGTGAACGCGCCTTCAACTCCCTAAAGGAGGCATTGTGTTCGTCTCCAGTTCTTTGTAGCCCGGACTTCAACAAAAAGTTTCTGGTGCAGGTGGATGCGTCAGCAGTCGTATTGGAGCAGTGTTGGCTCAGGGCGATGAGGGAGCAGAACAACCCATCCTGTATCTCAGCCGACAACTGCTGCCCAGGGAGACTCGCTACTCTGTCATTGAGAAGGAGGGGCTGGCTATTAAATGGGCTCTGGACAGCCTACGATATTATCTGCTTGGACGTGAGTTCGACTTAGAGACTGACCATCGTGCCTTAACCTGGATTCAATCTATGAAGGACCATAATAGTCGACTTACCCGATGGTACCTTGCACTGCAACCGTTCCGATTTCAGATTCGGCACCGATCAGGGGAGACAAATATTGTTGCAGATTATCTCTCACGGTTGCTGTACATCGTCAACCCAGAAGAGGAGGGGGATGATGTGACAAAGCTGCCTTGTCACAGACACCCACACCCCCAACCACCTACCTGACTGTGTTGCGGGACGTCAGGCCCAGCAAATCTCTCCGAGTCCCACATAGTCGCTTTAGTTCAGGTATGCCACCTGTCAGGTAGCAGACTAATAGGGGTGCACATCTATTGGTTTTGCTACAAATACTGGGAGCAGGTTATGGGTGGGAAAACTACTGGGGTGTCATCTTCATCTGCTGGGGGGTTGGTGAAAACTGGGTTACGAGGTTTACCTGTGTTTTATGGCTGGAGTATGCTGCAATGCGGCAAAGACGTCATCGCCCCGTGACTAACGGATTTTCAGAATAATACACCGTAATATTATGTTTTTCTATGTTCATCTGTGGGAATATGTATGGGGATATGTTCATGAACTTTGTTGATATGGTTTCTCTGGGTGGTCGATATATTGTTGGGACATTTGGGGGAAAATCCCATTTATTTGTAGTAATGGGAAGTTCATGGGAAGGGGCGGGGCATTGTGTTTTTAAGAGGCTCATTCAGAGCGGACCGGGGGCGGAGTGTGAGGAGTTAGTCGGAGAACTTGGTGTGAGTAATAAAAACGGAGTGTTGATGGTTTGCAGAGCGGGCAGCCATTGTAAATACAAACTTGTAAATTGTGTAAATAGCTGGCTGGTCACTGTAAAGATCACTGCACTGTGGAGATTGATGCGCACAATAAAACCCACATCAGAAAAGGAGCCACGACTTTGCCACATCATTGTATAGCGAATAGAACCCCATCACAAAGAGTTCCAGGTGAGGCACACGCTGGGGTCTGTAAACCCTAGGAAAGCTGCTGGACCGGACAGCGTCCCTGGTCAGGTGCTCAAGGACTGCGCAGTACTGTACTAAGGTCTTTAACCAGTCCCTGAGCCAGGCCTTTGTGCCACCCTGCTTGAAATCCTCTCTCATCATCCTGCTCCCAGAGATCTGCCACTACCTGAGAGACTTCCTGACGGATCGTCCCCAGAAGGTGGGAGTAGGTCCCCACGTTTCCTCCAACATCGGTACCGGCTCTCCACAGGTCTGTGTGCTGAGCCCCCTACTCTTAAACTTCTACACTTATGACTGCACCTCCACACCCCCCCCCCCCAGCACTCGCATCATTAAGTTTGCAGATGACACAACGGTGGTGGGGCTCATCTGGGGGGGGGGGGGGGGGGGTGAGTCTCCATACCAGAGGGAGGGGGAGCGTATGGCTGGTAATAATAAATAACCTCCTCAACACCTCTAAGACCATGGAGGTCTGGCTTCCATTCCCTGGGCGTGCACGTGGAGGACGACCTGACCTACAGCGCCCACACCAGAGCCACCATGAGGCTCCTGAGGAACAAGCAGCCGTCTCTGCTGGTCCTTCTGCAGACGCTCCATCCTGACTTGCTGCAGCAGCCTGTGGTTCTCCAGCTGCACAGCTGCAGACAGGAAGGAGCGTCCCTGGAGGATCTGCACAGCCTCAGGAGGGCTAAACAGATCCTCTGGGATCCCACTCAGCCTGGAGAGAAACCTTTGGAGCTGCTACCTTCTGGTAAACGCTACAGGACACTAGAACCACAAACAGACTTAGAAAGTGTTTTTATGCTTCATCAGAACCTAAACGCTGCCAGTGTCCTGCAGCCACAACTCATTACAGAGCAAATTGCATTTAGTGGTAGATGGATGTTGTGTCTTGATAAATATGTTTATATTTATCTCTGTACTTTTATAACTTTATCATTTTTATCATTTTTTGTAAAACCAGCCCCTTGGGACGGTGTGCACATTTCAGTTTCATTGTGGTCGTGCAATGACAACAATAACATTGAATATTGATCTGTTATACACTGACAACACTCATCACCAAACTCAGAGAATATACTGACAAACACACACGCCACAGATTTCCATTGACTAGATGAAAACTTCAGATTACCTTGGTGCTCCTTGAATCGTGAACATTTTGTCAGAATGCTGTTCAGCTAGTTTGGTCATCACTTCATAAAGTTCCTTGCACACCTGGAGAGATAAGAAGTTGGTGTGTATCATCTCCTATAGAAGGACACAATCTTAACTCAGATAAGCCATTTCAGAACAAGGGAGATCTTGCCCCTGGAGAATTGTCTCCATGGAAACTCAATGTGGTGAAGGTGTGCTCTGATTGGTTGAATTCCCAGAGGCTTGCCATGAAATGAAAGTGATGCTGATGGTGAACCATTACCAGAAAGCTCCAACAACTCCATTTTAATTCGCTGTTTGATAGCATGACAGCTAGATCCTGGTCCATGTTGGATCCTGACCAGAACATCAGGACTAATCAGCACAACCAAGACCAGAGCAGGACATTGATGCTTGAAATTCCCAGATGAAGACCTTTCATTGTGAAGATTAATCTGAACCGATCAATAAAATCACCAGTTCCCACTTCAGTGTCCCTCCTTCTTGCTCTCTTCTTTTTGGGACTTGCCTATGAATTCCTTTGGCCTTTTGCACCTTTGAACATTTCCCCTTAATGCCAAAGTTTCCAGTTTCACACAGATGCTGCGAAAATGGCTTATTTTCATGATCAGAATGAGAGTTGTTTTTTTTTTTTTTTTTAAAGACTGGAGAATGTGATATTTAGAAGTTTACCCTTCCTAGCTGAAACTTTTCCTTTTCTTTGCATGGAATCTGTCAGGTGGCTTCAGAAGCAACAAATAGAAACTCTGACTTGTTCAGGGAATAAACAGATCTTCCCACAGTTCTGTTAATTTTAATGTCAAGTTATGCTTTTCATTTTCTAAAGTTGAAATGTTTCTTGGAAGCACCTGAGTTACCCTGTTGTTGGGTTGTGCTGTACAGGTAAATTTGCATTGCCTCCCTCAGGTGAGACTAAACTCCATGATGCTAGAGATGGCATCTGTTCATACTACAGAACACACAATAGACATCTAAATATAGTTTTACATCTTTCATTCATTTCCTGTCTCATTTGAAAGAATAAATATGATAAACTCACCAGAGAGATCTCACGGTGGAACTTTGCCTCCAAACTCGTCACACTCTTAAAGGTGCTGATGTAGAAGCCAACTCGGCTGCAAAGCGGAAAAACAACCTTGTTTCAGTAAAATCTGAAGGTTAGGTACTGGAATTATTTTCAGACATGTTCAGAAGATCATCATCATCATCATCGGTGGAGCTTGTGTTTGAATCTGTGTGAGAATTAGTCTTCAGCTGTTTTAAAACCCAAAGTTTCGGAAACATGTTGAGCATAAAGAGTCAGGATTAGGTGAGGACTACAATAATGATGGTGTTATAGATCCATTTGTCTTGGACTGTGGAAGCAGAATGCCAACTGGAATATCCTAAAAGCAGGACACAAAGAGACCCAGATGAATGGAAGATTAAACAATTTAAATTAAACAGAACACACTTCAGAATTATGAAAACTGGGAAGTGAACAAACAACAGACCAAAATCTGAGAACTGAAACTCAAAGACTGGAAAGAAAAACTCACAGTAACCCAGTCACAAATAAAGGAAAACCTGGGCCATAAATACAGAGGACACAAGACAGATGTGAGGATGAACACCTGTTTGGGGTGGGGGTGGCCCACATTGGCTTGCATGATCCCCCTGGGTTATTTCATATTCAACAAGAAGCTTGGTGCACGGCAGGGCAGGGTGGTTAGCACAGTGGTGTTTGTGTCTTTCCACATGTGCAGTAAACCTTTTCCTACTTTCTCACCACCTCCATCAGTTGTTATTTAATCCAATCCACTTTATTTATAAAGCACATAAAAAAACAGAATGTCTCCAAAGTACTTCATAGTCAAATACCACAAGATTAAAATCAAATAATGTCATTAAAATAACAGGATAAGCAATTTAAAATGAATCAATACCCAATAAAATAACTAAAAAGAACAAACAAAACGAGTAGAAGACACAGAGGACCACACGACTCACAGTGTTAAAAGGCAAAGAATAAAAGTGTGCATGTTGAATAATTAAAACTATCTGTTGAATGTCATATCATGTGAAATGGGGACCCACTTTTCCACAGTAGCCATGCCCACATCAGATATCCAATTATTCACACAATACTGCTTTACAGAACAAACATACCAATTAATAAAGCTGAGGACTTTTGGGCATACACCATCTTTAATATGAAAGCTATGCTGAGACCCAGCTTTCCTTCAGTTAGCAATAAAGATTCCTCTTTTCATTACTCCCTGGCCTCAACACACACTTTCTAATTCTTAGGGTAGATTTCAACCTCTAGTTGAACCCATTTCTAGAACAATCCTCTGCTAACAGCAGTTCAGCAAGTATCCAAGCCTTTTGATCTGATTATGGCATCAGTAATGTGTGAGAGGTTCTCCTTCTCTAGGACAGAGGTAATTCATTGCTTTTCCACATCCATCACATATATTCCAGAAAACATTACCTTTTCATTGATACACGTCTTCTGGTACTGGTCCATTTTTAACCGACTAAAGCATTGTCAGATCATGCTGCCTTCACTCTAACCATGATTTTTCCTAGACTGCCGCTTAAGTGTGAGCTTTGGTGATTTATTTAAACTCTGGTGTAAGATAACAATTTTGTTTAACTAATTAAGAAATAGAACATTTGACAACTACCAATGGGTTATCGGTCACCTTTAGTACACCTGTCTCACAGGTCAGACAATCATTCTTGGCTCAAACAGAGATCGGGGGACACACAGCTTTAACCTCGGAAAAGAGACTGGCAAGCACCTTAGTGGTTCTTGGAACTCATTCCTGGAAAATACACGCTGAACATATAAAGGGAACACCTAAACAACACGATGTAACTCCAAGTCAACCAGACTTCTGTGAAATGGAACTGTCCACTTAGGAAGCAACACCGATTGACAATCAGTTCCACCTGCTGTTGTGCAGATGGAACAGACAACAGGTGGAAATTATAGGCAACTAGCAAGACACACCCAATAAAGGAGTGGTTCTGCAGGTGGAGACCACAGACCACTTCTCAGTTCCGATGCTTTCTGGCTGATGTTTTGGTCTGAATGCTGGCGGTGCTTTCACTCTAGTGGTAGCATGAGACGGAGTCTACAACCCACACAAGTGGCTCAGGTAGTGCAGCTCATCCAGGATGGCACATCAATGCCAGCTGTGGCAAGAAGGTTTGCTGTGTCTGTCAGCGTCGTGTCCAGAGCATGGAGGCGCTACCAGGAGACAGGCCAGTACATCAGGAGACGTGGAGGAGGCCGTGGGAGGACAACAACCCAGCAGCAGGACCGCTACCTCCTTCTTTGTGCAAGGAGGAGCAGGAGGAGCACTGCCAGAGCCCTGCAGAATGAGCTCCAGCAGGACACAAATGTGCATGTGTCTGCTCCAACAGTCAGAAACAGACTCCATGAGGGTGGTATGAGGGTCCGACGTCCACAGGTGGGGGTTGTGTTTACAGCCCAACACCGTGCAGGACGTTTGGCGTTTGCCAGAGAACACCAAGATTGGTAAATTCTCCACTGGCGCCCTGAGCTCTTCACAGATGGAAGCAGGTTCACACTGAGCACATGGGACAGACGTGACAGAGTCTGGAGACACCGTGGAGAACGTTCTGCTGCCTGCAACATCCTCCAGCAGGACCGGTTTGGCAGTGGGTCAGTAATGGTGTGGGGGGGCATTTCTTTGGAGGGCCGCACAGCTATGGTATGGTATGGTAACGCCCCGTAATGGAGGGATATTACAGTGTTTAACTGGCCGAACTATGTATAGGAAAATAATGCAGCCAGTTGTCACTGACAATGGTATAAACTATGTTTAGGTGAACTTCCACAACCTACTGCAGTTATTCTACATGGACCTGCAGCCGGAGCCGACTGAGACTGGCCGCCTGGGAGTGCTTTAGGACGGGAGAGGCTCCCGCTGCTCCTTCCTTACAGTAACTGCAGAACAATATGTGCCTTCAAGTCAGTCGCCAAAACACCTGAAAAGTCTCTAATAACTCCAGTAAAAGCTGCTAGATTTGTTGCTTTTAACAAAAAAAAAGTCTCCAGATTTAGCGAGAAAGTCGCCAAGTTGGCAACAGTGTCTGAATGAAAGCAAAGCGGCTGTGGGAGGAGTTTACAGCACAGCGCTGCAACGCCAGAGACGCTCGATTAGCAGCTGAAGACAGCAGGAGAGGAAACTGCAGAGAGAAAAATAATCACACCCTTTTAGTTTTATCATCGATGGAAACCCAGATCGTACTGAATCTGATTAATCGCCCAGGCCTACTATGGAAAGAACAAAATATGTAATAAAATAATTTAATAAATTCAGATCTACAACATGTTACTTTAGTGTTCCCTTTAGTTTTTTGAGTCGTGTATTTAAGAATGCCTTCACCCTTTCCTGTCAGACAGGTGTGTGTGGTCTGACTCACCAATCCCAGAGCGTCGGCAGTTCATCCTGCAGACCAGCGTTCAGGTCATCAAATACTCTCTGAGCCTTCTTCAGCTCTTCTTCTGCCTGCACACAAACACCTTTTACTTATCTGATGCCACAGCATTAAACACACCAACATATAGCTCCTCAGGTACAATACCTGCACAGTAACAATCACTGATCTCAATCATGGTGATTCATTTAGTTTCAACGAGTTACTACAGGAGTTTCTGTCATGGTTTTTGGTTGTTGATTTAGTTTGGTTGGCTCTGTACCACTTCTTTTTACAATCTAACAACAGTTCAGTCCACAACACCGGTCACACTTACCATTTACTGCTCAAGGCAAAGCAGCCAGTTGCAATTAAGCAAAGTGAAATCAGCAGTGTCAGCTCCAGAAACTTTACCACACATGTGCTGAAGCATCAGCCATTGTGTCGGCCCACTTCAGGTTAAGACCACAAGGTGTAAAGACCTGAGTGTCTACCTGTGTGAGTCCACCAAGCAAGACACAAGCTATGTCTTCACAATCAAGACACACATAATATGCCACAAACCCAATCCTGTCAGATGTGGGTACAGATCAACACAAGTCTGTGAAATCTGTCTGTCCAATGTCATTCACATTGGCTACATCCTCTGTTACCTTCAGTCTCTGGAGCTGTCAGTCTGTAGTAAATAAAACAGAGTTCATCAGTTCACTGACGAAACCCTCAAACACCCAGTTCCTAGTCCTGACTGAGACCTGGATCCATCCAGAAAACACAGCTGCTCCAGCTGCCTTTCTGTCAATGCAGAATTCACCCGAACACCTTCCTCTGCTGGACTTGGAGGCGGAACGGACATTTTTATTTTTAAAAAGCCAAACTTTAATTCAATCCGTCCCATGACTACCAGATAATCACTTGAGTATAACGCAGTAAAGGTCTCCTCACCCATCAATACAGTTCATCCCTGAAATGGACAAGATTCTCTGACATTCCTGACGATGGCACAGTGCTAACGGTCATGGGAGACATGAACATTTATTCAATTCAATTCAATTCAATTCAACTTTATTTATATAGCGTCAAATCACGGCAATGCCATCTCAAGACGCTTTACACACAGAGGGGAAAATATATTGAAAGCCAATTCATAACAGCCTATATAAGGAAACCAACAGATTGAGTTGAGTCCAACTCAATCTCCCATCCTGAGCAAGCACACTGGCGACAGTGGGAAGGAAAAAACTCCCTTTTAACAGGAAGGAAACCTCCGGCAGAACCCGGCTCAGGACAGGCAGCCATCTGCCTCTGCTGTGTGGGGGGAAGAGGACAGAAAGACAACAGACAACAGGAACTGCTACTCCCGGCCAGGGAGACCTGCTGAGACAGGAGACATACATGTTAATGATGCTACACTGTTATTGGGGGGGTGGGATAAAAGAGAGAGATAAAGAGAAAGAAGCTCAGTGTATCAGGAAATGTCCCTCAGCAGTCTAAACCTATAGCAGCATAACTAAGGGATGCTAACCATCCCTAGCTATAGGACTTATCAAAAAGATAAGTCTTCAGCCTAGTCTTAAAGGTGGGGAGGGTGTCTGCTTCCCTAACACTAACTGGGAGCTTATTCCATAAGAGAGGGGCCTGATAACCAAAGGCTCTGCCTCCTGCTCGGCTCTTTGAGACTCTAGGAACCACAAGTAAGCCTGCAGTCTGTGAACAAAGTACTCTGCTTGGTATATAAGGAACTATGAGGTCTTTGATATATAGTGGTGCCTGGTTGTGGAGGGCTTTATATGTAAGGAGAAGGATTTTAAATTCTATTCTAGATCCAACAGGCAGCCAATGAAGAGAGGCTAAAACTGGAGAAATATGATCTCTCATGCTGGTTCTGGTCAGGACTCTGGCTGCAGAATTCTGGATCAGCTGAAGGCTTTTCAGGGCATATTTAGGACAGCCCAGTAATAGAGAGTTACAGTAATCTAGTCTCGAAGTAACAAAAGCGTGAACCAGTTTTTCTGCATCACTCTGAGACAGAATGTCCCTAATTTTGGCTATATTACGTAAATGAAAGAAGGCTGTTTTAGTAACCTGCTTAATATGTGGGCCAAAGGACAGGTCAGGGTCAAATATTACTCCAAGGTTTCTCACTGTAGCACTGGAAGCTAAAGTAATGCCATCCAGGTTCATTACAAAACTGGAGAATTTAGCTCTGAGTTTTTCAGATCCAACGAGAATTACTTCAGTCTTATCTGAGTTTAAGAGGAGAAAATTTCTAGACAAGTCTTTATGTCTATGAGACAATTTTGTAGCCTATTGGGCTGATTTGTTTCATCTGGTTTAAAGGATAAGTATAGTTGAGTATCATCTGCATAACAATGAAAGTTTATTCCATGCTGTCTAATAATTTTGCCTAAAGGGAGCATATATAGCGTGAAGAGTACTGGTCCAAGTACAGAACCTTGAGGAACTCCATGACTTACTGTAGTTTGGGAGGAGGACTTGTCATTTACATGAACAAACTGAAGTCTATCAGATAAATATGATTTAAACCAGCTTAACGCTGTACCTGTAATTCCAATCACCTGTTCTAGTCTCTGTAACAGAATGTTACGATCGACTGTATCAAATGCAGCACTAAGATCAAGCAAGATAAGTACGGACACAAGTCCTTTGTCTGAGGCCATAAGAAGGTCATTAGTAACTTTCACCAATGCTGTCTCAGTACTATGATGAGCTCTAAATCCTGACTGAAACTCCTCGCATAAATTATTTCTGCTCAGGTGGGCATGTAGCTGAGCTGAAACTATTTTCTCCAGAATTTTGGACATAAACGGGAGGTTAGATATAGGTCTATAATTTGCTATCACCTCTGGATCCAGAGATTGCTTTTTAAGTAAAGGCTTGATTACAGCAGTTTTAAATGATTGTGGTACATATCCTGTCACTAAAGACATATTGATAAGATTTAGTAGTGATGTATTAATTAAAGGGAAAATGTCCTTAAAGAGGCTCGTTGGGAGAGGGTCTAAGATACAGGTGGATGGTTTAGATGAAGCTATTATTTTAGTTAATTCAGAGGGTTGGACAGGATAGAAACTATTTAGACACAAGTCAGATCCTGGTTCTAAGGATGCTTCGGAGACCACAACAGGCTCAACATTATAGGTAGAAGGAAGAATATTGTGGATTTGATCTCTAATAGTATCAATTTTATTCCTGAAAAAATACATGAAATCATCACAGCTAAGTGAGAAAGGAATACATGGCTCAGCAAAAGAGTCAAATGACTTTCTGGCTCTCATCTACTCTTTCAATGTCAAACTAATTGACTCCTTTAACACACAAAGCTGGCAACTATTGATTTGGTACCGACCAGAAATTCCTCCATAGCTGATCTTCATGTCATTCAAGCAGCTCCAAATACGGCTTCTCCTACCACTGCTATGCAAATGACACTCAGCTTTTCCTTTCCTTCCCACCAGACGACACAACGTTTCACTGAGAATATTCTATTGTATAGTCATTTAGCAGATGCTTTTATCCAAAGCGACTTACATACACACTCATCAGGGGACAACTTGGAGTTCAGTCTCTTCGGTACATTGTCAGGGGAAGACCAGAATCTATCTTCCAACTTTCCAGTTGTAAGCCGACTGCTCTTCCTCCTGAGCTACAGCTTGCCTTGCTGATATCTCTGCATGGATGAAGGATTGCCTCCTTCAGCTCCATCTGTCCAAGACAGAGCTCATTGTCTGTCCAGCCGATCCTTCCTTACCTCCTGACATGAGTTCCTTGACTCCTCCTTCCTGTCTGTTAATGAGGCTCCAGAAACACTCTGCTCCTCTCTGGACAAACTCTGTCCTCTGCTGTCTAAAGCAGCCAGACTAAATCTTCCCAGTGCATGGCTCACTGAGGTTCTAAGACGTCACAGAGAAGCCAACATCCTCGTTTCCCTCTGTCTTCCAGCAAGCTCGGGTCACCCCGCTGCTGAAGAAACCCACACTCAGCCCAGTCCAGGTTGGAAACTACCGGCTGGTCCCACTGGTGCCGTTCATGTCCACACTACTGGAGCGGGTCGTCTTCAGTCTCCCAGTTCCTCCATGATAGAAACCAGTTAGATCCACATCAGTCTGGAACTAGTCTCCTGTCTGCTACTGGTTCCCTACCACCAGATCCACTGATCAGTCCTGGTCCTGCTGGACCAGATACACTGGTCAGTCCTGGTCCTGCTGGACCAGATCCACTGGTCAGTCCTGGTCCTGGTCCTGCTAGACCAGATCCACTGGTCAGTTCTGGTCCTTCTGGACCAGATCCACTGGTCAGTCCTGGTCCTGCTAGACCAGATCCACCGGTCAGTCCTGGTCCTGCTGGACCAGATCCACTGGTCAGTCCTGGTCCTGCTGGACCTGTCTGCTGCTTCTGGCCCAGCCAACCATCAGATTCTCCTCTCCACTCTCTGAGCTCAGCATCTCTGGATCTGTCCTCTCCTGGTCCACGTCCTACCTCTCGGGAAGATCCTTCAGAGTATCCTGGTGAGGAGAAGTGTCCAAATCACATGAAAACAGGGGAGCCTCAGGGATCGGTGCTCGGCCCTCTTCTCTTTCCACTATCCACCTCCTCACTCTGTGCAGTTAGACGCTCTCATGGCTTCTCCTACCACTGCTATGCAGATGACACTCAGCTTTTCCTCTCCTTCCCACCAGACGACACAACGTTTCACTGAGAATATCAGCTTGTCTTGCTGATATCTCTGCATGGATGAAGGATCGCCACCTCCAGCAAAATCCAAGACCAAGCTTTAAAAAGTATTGCACTGCCTCTTTCATGACATGGTAACACCTCTGTCCAACTTGACTCTGAGCCTCCTGACTCACATTTTGTCCCTTCTATTTTATTTCCTGCTTGTGTTGTTGTCACTCTCAGAAGTAAGTCCCTGCTAAATGACAATAGAATAGAATAGAATAGAACAGTTATGGGGTGGCAGTGAGGGCTGGTGAAGGTGTGGACCCAAGTGCAGAGATGAGGGAAACAGGGATGCAGATTCCAGAAGGTTTATTCTAACCAAAGGCACTCAGGGGACTAACAACAACTACGACAAAGTAGCGCAACAAAATGATCCAGCAACCAAGGAATGAAACTGAGGGGTATAAATACACGGGGGAACCAAACAAGAAACAGGTGTACAGAATGAACTGAAACAAGACCAGGTGAACTCAATGAACAGGAAATCAATAAAGCTAAACAACAAACAAGGGAACCAAACAGGAAACACTACAAAATAAAACAGGAAACCTGAACTAAGGAAAAACACAAACCACCACATCATGACAAGAATAGAATAGAATAGAATAGAATAGAATAGGCTGACACCTGCAAAGGTACAATACCCAGACAGATAGAAGTACACAAAGCACTTTACTGCCTAGAAACCAACAAAGGAAATTGCCCAGATTTTATTCATCCACATTTTCTCTAAATTGCTTGATCATTTCCTTCAGTCTGCTGTGATGGTCAAGACCTGAATGTGCAGGTAATCTGACAGTCACAGCGGGAAGCTTATTAATGTTTTAGCACACTCCTGGTTTCCGATTTCCTCGGAGCTTTCAGGAGTGTGGTAACGAGCAGCTAAAACTGTAACCGGTTACCGTTAAGAGTTCAACATGTCTATAATTTCTGTTCACTTTCAGTCAGTGTCTGATAACATAAGAAACTAAATAATTTACCTGCCACTTTTCCACCAGTTCCATTGATCTACTGATCTGGTTAAACCGGCCTTTCCCAAACTGGGGCGGGGGGGTTCAATCCTCACAGTGGGCCCAAGATAGTACCATATGACAGTAAAATAAATCTAGCCTACATTTACAGATTTAAACAGGATATTTAAAATTGGGTTAATGAAAGATTACTCTTTTGGGTAATATGTTGTGGGTTTTTTTTCGATAAAAGAAAAAAAAGCAAACAAACAAAAAAAAACTAGAAATGCACTCAGAGAGCGCAAGCCTCCGCCTTTTAAAAGTTCCTGAATCCAAATGGTGACCCTGATCATACCAAAATTAAATCATTTCTTCTTTTTCACATTTCCAACAACTCTTTGAGTTATCTTAAACACAAACAAACAGACAAACAGATAAATGGCAGTAAAATCATAACCTCCTTGGCGGAGGTAATAAATAACTTCCAAAGAAACTTAAACAACTGCGATGTCTAGCAGTTATGATGCAAAAAATGTGAAAAATTCAACACTTCATCTCCTGTTTTAATATCTTAAAACTTATAACTATATAAACATAAAGAACACACCAGTGATATTGAATGTGTAGCAGTACCATTGCGGGAAAAATGTGAAAAACACTAGAACACCTGTGGCCATAACTTTATAAGTCATCATTGCTAAATAAACAAAAAGAACTCACCAGCAATATCTATGTGTAGCAGTGGCGATGAGAAATATGAAGTACAGAACACTGAACGTCCTGTTGCAATATCCTAATTAATAATAAACGTCAGTAGTAAAGAATTTACACCACTCAGCTGGTACGCACAACAGCATCAACACTGCAAAATATCTCAGGAACCACACAACAAAACTTAATGGGGAAAATTGCTATTACAAGCACACTCTTTGGGTGATCTCTTATAAGCTAGGGACAATTCTAGCCTTTCAAGAAGGTTTTCAATCAAGCTGTTAAGTGCAGTGTTTTTTGTTTTTTTTTAAGGAAATTTGTATGTGAATTCCACTGCACTACGTTCATGTTTTATTACATTTTGTGATTAAAAAAGGGGAACTTAGCGGACCTCTATATTGAGGTTGGTTGTAAACAGCGATGACTTCCCATCAATCTCTCAACCAATAAGATGGTTTTCAGATTCCTTCTTTTGTTTTTATGACGGTGACATCCAGTCCTAGTCAAAGATAAGCGTGAGTTGAAATAGTTATCTTCCAGTATCGAAAACAAAGTAATGAAGTAAAAGAAAAGTAAAAACAGGGTAAAACATAACCTCCTTGGCAGAGGTAATAAACAATCTGAATGTCATAACAATATCACAGAAGCAGCAGCAAATTTTTGGCAAATGAGTGCTTCGTCGCAACTGTAAAAATAGTTCACCGAAAAATAAAATAACTTTATCCTCTTTATTAAGACACATTTGCAGCCATACATTGAGAGGAGTCTGACCTCGCCAAGCTCTGGATCTTACTGCTCCAAGCGTCTGAGCGCACAGTTGGTGCATGTGCAGAGGGGTTGGTCGAGGACAAATGGCCTAAATGATTGGATGGCCTTTTTCCAGTCTCGGCAGTTCTACGGGTGACAATTCTTTTCAAGTTATGTGTTAGAACGTTTAATTAACTGACTGCTATCAGGGTGCGAAGAGGATTACAAACAATATTGTAGAAAATGCGCCTGGAAAACATCTCCTACCCCACTTTAAAATTTTACCTGAAGATAAATGAAAAATGATATTCCTTACTTATGGAAATGGACTTTCATATTTCCCATTTTTAAATGGGGGAACCTTTTGATTTAAATAATTAAAGTCTAGTTTACAAAATGTCAGCATCATTTAAGATTTAAAGGGATGTGATTAATGATCAACCTAAAGCTAGGGTAGGTAAAGTTGGGGAGCTAGCAAGATGTGAAAGTGGTGCCCTGTCTTGGCTCCTCCTCCTTGGTTTTGCTCCTTGCGTGATCCAAGACTTATTTCTTTCCTCCACCAAGGAGGTTATGTTTTTACCGGTGTTTATCTATTTTTCTGTTTGTGTTTAAGATAACTAAAAACTTTATGGACAGATTTTAATGAAATTTCAGGAGTTGCTGGAAATGTGTAAAGGAAGAACTGATTAAATTTTGGTGGAGAGACAGATCACCGTTTGGATCCAGGAACTTTCTAAAGGCCTTGGCAGAGGTTTTGGCTCTCTGAGTGTTTTTCTAGTTCGCAGCTTTTTCCACCAACGATTTTCTCTTTCTCGGCTGTTTACCGGGAGGAGGAAAATAAACCGAGCCGGGTCGGGAAATCCTTCCTGCATTTTCTCAGCCATGTTTACCTTCCGAATTTCTTCTTCACTACTTTGTATTTTCATCCTAACACGCTGTTTATATGCAGGTTGTGGCTATCAGGTAGGCTGCTGGAGGGGGAGGAGGGGAGCCGGGAGAAGAAGCTTAGGAAATATAAGAAATGAGCAACTCCATTTGGGTCGGAACGTTTAATAGCGTGGTGTTTGTCTTTTTTATTGATCTGTGCAAAGCTTTTTAATCAGTGGTTCATTGATTGATGAAAATGAGCGCCTTTAGCAGTTAATACTGTCAGCTGATTCTAATACCATCTTTCTGATCAAATTCCTTGTGCTGGTGTTCTCTTAGTTACAAGGGGTGTGCCACAAGGCCATATATGCAGCCTAATTCTAATTAATATCTAGAAAAATTATTGAGCCGTCACCTTATCGTGGTGGAGGAGTTTGTGCGTCCCGAAGATCCTAGCAGCTATGTTGTCGGGGGCTTTATGCCCCTGGTAGGGTCAACCATGGCAAACAGGTGTCAAGGGGAGGGACCAGAACAAGCACGGCTCATCGACCCCTATGACAACGACAAACCTGGGCATGAATGTTCCCTTGCCCAGACGTGGGTTACCGGAACCCCTCTGGAGCCAGGCCTGGGGGTGGGGTATGACAGCGAATGTCTGGTGGCCGGGCCTTCGCCCATGGGGCCCGGTCGGGCTCAGCCTGGAAGGGTTACATGGGCCCCACCTCCCGTGGGCTCACCATCTGCAGGAGAAGCCGTAGGGGTCGGGTGCAGTGTGAGCTGGGCGGCAGCAAGAGGCGGGGACCCTGGCGGTCCGATCCCCGGCTGCAGAAGCTGGCTCTAGGGACGTGGAACGTCACCTCTCTGGTGGGGAAGGAGCCTGAGCTTGTGCGCGAGGTTGAGCGGTTCCGGCTAGATATAGTTGGACTCACCTCGACGCATGGCTTGGGCTCTGGAACCAGAACCCTCGAGAGGGGCTGGACCTTCTTCCACTCTGGAGTTGCTCATGGTGAGAGGCGCCGAGCAGGTGTGGGCATTCTCATCAGCCCCCAGCTTGGTGCCTGCACGTTGGGGTTTACCCCGGTGGAGGAAAAGGTAGTTTCCCTCCGCCTCCGGGTGGGGGGACGGGTCCTTATGCACCGAACAGCAGTTCAGAGTACCCACCCTTTCTGGAGTCCTTGGAGGGAGTGCTGGAGGGTGCTCCTTCTGGGGACTCCATTGTTCTGCTGGGGGACTTCAATGCTCACGTGGGCAATGACAGTGAGACCTGGAGGGGAGTGATTGGGAGGTATGGTCCCCCCCCTCTGAACCCAAATGGTGTTTTGTTATTGGACTTCTGTGCTCGTCATGGATTGTCTATAACGAACACAATGTTCCAACATAAGAGTGTCCATATGTACACCTGGCATCAGGATTCCCTGGGCCGCAGTTCCATGATCGATTTTGTAGTCGTATCATCGGACCTGCGGCCACATGCCTTGGACACTCGGGTGAAGAGGGGGGCGGAGCTTCAACTGATCACCACCTGGCGGTGAGTTGGCTCAGATGGTGGGGGAGGAAGCCGGTCAGATCTGGCAGGCCCAAATGTGTTGTGAGGGTCTGCTGGGAACGTCTGGCTGAGTCCCCCGTCAGAGTGAGCTTCAACTCCCACCTTCAGCAGAGCTTCAACCATGTCCCGAGTGAGGCGGGGGACATTGAGTCCGAATGGGCTGTGTTCCGTGCCTCTATTGTTGAGGCGGCCAGCTGGAGCTGTGGCTGTAAGGTCGTTGGTGCCTGTCGTGGCGGTAATCCCAGGACTCGTTGGTGGACACCAGCAGTGAGGGATGCCGTCAAGCTGAAGAAGGAGTCCTATCGGGCCTTCTTGGCCTGTGGGACTCTGGAGGCAGCTGATGGGTACCGACAGGCTAAGCGGCATGCGGCTTCGGTTGTCGCCAAGGCAAAAACTCAGGCATAGGAGGAGTTCGGTGAGGCCATTGAGAAAGACTTCCGGACGGCTTCGAGGCGATTCTGGTCCACCATCCGGCGGCTCAGGAGGGGGAAGCAGTGCTCCATCAATACTGTGTACAGTGGAGGTGGGGAGCTGCTGACCTCAACTCGGGACGTTGTGGGTCGGTGGAGGGAGTACTTCGAAGACCTCCTCAATCCTACCAACACGTCTTCCGATGAGGAAGCAGAGCTGGTGGACTCAGGGGTGGACTCTCCTATCTCTGGGGCTGAAGTCGCTGAGGTGGTCAAAAAGCTCCTTGGCGGCAAGGCCCCGGGGGTGGATGAGATCCGCCTGGAGTTCCTTAAGGCTCTGGATGCTGTGGGGCTGTCCTGGCTGACACGCCTCTGCAGCATCGCGTGGACATCGGGGACAGTACCGCTGGACTGGCAGACTGGGGTGGTGGTCCCCCTTTTTAAGAAGGGGGACCGGAGGGTGTGTTCCAATTACAGGGGAATCACACTCCTCAGCCTCCCTGGTAAGGTCTATTCAGGGGTCCTGGAGAGGAGGGTCCACCGGATAGTCGCATCTCGGATTGAGGAGGAGCAGTGTGGTTTTCGTCCTGGTCACGGAACAGTGGACCAGCTCTATACCCTCTTTGGGGTCCTGGAGGGGTCATTGGAGTTTGCCCAACCAGTCTACATGTGCTTTGTGGACCTGGAGAAGGCATTTGACCCTGTCCTCTGGTACTACGGGAGTATGGGGTACCGGACCCCCTTGTACGAGTTGTCCGGTCCCTGTACGACAGGTGTTGGTCCGCATTGCCGGTAGTAAGTCGGATCCGTTTCCGGTGAGGGTTGGACTCCGCCAAGGCTGCCCTTTATTACCGATTCTGTTCATAACTTATATGGACAGAATTTCTAGGTGCAGCCAAGGTGTTGAGGGGATCCGACTTGGTGGCCTCAGGATTGGGTCTCTGCTTTTTGCAGATGACGTGGTCCTGTTGGCTTCATCTGGTCGTGATCTCCAGCTCTCACTTGAGCGATTCGCTGCCGAGTGTGAAGCGGCTGGGATGGAATCAGCACCTCCAAATCTGAGACCATGGTCCTCAGCCGGAATAGGGTGGATTGCCCTCTCCGGGTCGGGGGTCAGGTCCTGCCTCAAGTGGAGGAGTTTAAATATCTCGGGGTCTTGTTCACGAGTGAGGGAAGGATGGAGAGCGAGATCGACAGACGGATCGGTGCGACGTCTGCAGTACTGCGGACTCTGAGCCGGTCTGTCGTGGTGAAGAAGGAGCTGAGCCAGAAGGCGAAGCTCTCCATTTACCAGTCGATCTACGTTCCTACCCTCACCTATGGTCATGAGCTGTGGGTCGTGACCGAAAGAAGGAGATCTCGTATACAGGCGGCTGAAATGAGTTTCCTCCGCAGGGTGGCCGGGCTCTCCCTTAGAGATAGGGTGAGGAGCTCGGTCATCCGGGAGGAGATCAGAGTAGAGCCGCTGCTCCTCCACATCGAGAGGAACCAGTTGAGGTGGCTCGGGCATCTGGTCAGGATGCCTCCTGGACCTCCCTGGTGAGGTGTTCCAGGCACGTCCCTCTGGGAGGAGACCCCGGGTAAGACCCAGGACACGCTGGAGGGATTATATCTCTCGGCTGGCCTGGGAACGCCTCGGGATCCCCCCCGCAGAGTTGGCAAATGTGGCTGGGGAGAGGGAAGTCTGGGCTTCCCTGCTTAGGCTGCTGCCCCCGCGACCCGACCCCGGATAAGTGGCAGGAAGACGAGACGAGACGAGAAAAATTATTTAGCCATGATTTAGCAGATATCACTGTGGTTCTTTAACTTTGTGCATCAATACTTGTACAGTCTGTTAACTATTTACAGTAGGTCTCTTTACTGTTCTCCATAATTTATCTGGGTTGAATTGTATATTTAACTCTGAAGACCGAGGCCATTTGCCTGTTTTTTTCTCCAACACATGTCAAGTTAAACTACAAAAATCAGACTTACCTTCATTAATTTGCGATCGCTTTTCATCCCAGATGCCTGAAGAGTTTCTACATGATGACGAGCACTGTCGTAGTCAATAAGCTTACGGCTTCTTTTGGCCACACGTGTCTGAAACCACACACGTATACAAAATCATGTTCCTTTATATCCTTTAACCATAAAGCAAAGAGATTTTTACCTTCAGGTCTGGAAACTGCTGCAGGTACCCATCCAGGTTTAGTAGAGTTGAGTCTACCAGTTTGTTATGGAAGTCTTCCCACAATGCATCACAGTCCTACAAGAAACACATAAGCACTGTTCCATTAGCGAAGAAGAATATGCTGGTCTTAAGAAAGGCCAAAAAGTCATGCTCTACCCACATCCGTGGATCTCAGCTACTCAATAAGCTATTAATAACCTTCATATGGATCAATGTTTTTTCCCACTTATAAAAAATAAACAATCTTGGCAGCCTTTTGAAAACTAACAAGAAACACACAGAGAAGATCCCGAGAGATTATCTTTTTTCCATTTCCTTACTGCTTGTCTACATGCACACCCCAGTTCGTGAATGGATCCATCCAGGAAAGTGTGTCCTTTTGTGGCTTTACATGCATAAAGGTTACAGGAGTGATGGCGTCCAAAATCTTAGCACAGTGTGAGTTGAACATCCCAATACATCCATCAACACTGACATTACCAAGGTCCTCCAGAGAATATAAGTGAGGGCCTTTAAATGCAGTGGAAAACTTTTCAGGAGTTAAAGAGCTAATAACAAGAAGACAGCAAATGGGAGTTTTAGTGTTGGAGGGGGCAGAAGGCACCATGAAGGAAAAAAAACAGCTAAATGATCAGATATGACAGATTTCCGTTGTCTGTCTGTATATTCAAACCATAAAACAACACAAGATCCAATATATAACTCTGAAACATACCGTGTGGGATTTAAAGAATCAATGTTCAAAAAATCTCTGACCAAAGTTCTGGTCTCACAGCAAATGTGCACATTGAAATCCCCAATGATCAAAAAGTGATCATATATGTATAAACTCAATGTTAACTTTCGGTGGGCGACAAACCATTGCACAAAGAACAGTCATGGGGAAGTTTACCTCAAAAAGTTGGAGCTCAAAGCTTGAACAGACCTGTTAGCTGGACACAGTCGGCAGTGGAAGGTGGACCTGAACATTGATGACAATCCTCCGCCTTTACCGGTGGTATGAGGGAAATTGAGGAAACTATATCCAGGAGGAATAAGCTCAGAAAAAGGAGAAAGATCACCTTTACGTGGCCACATTTCCATCAGGAACATAAAATCCAAATAGCGAGAAGTTATAAAGTCACTCAGTAGAAAAGTTTTGTTTGCGATGGACCTCGCATTTAGCAGAGCTAAATTCAGTGATAGTATCAGATGAGGACAGTGCATGCTTCAACAAGCTGAGGTTCCAATAATCCACACTGCATTTTCCAGATCGGACACAACAGACGACAGGACGTAGCAATAGCTGATCGGGATTCACCAAACAGCTGGCACTGTCAAAGCCTTCAATGTCTTGGAGCACCAGTTGAATCCATAGATCCCTGATCCTCCATTTGGAAAAAGCAGAATCATCCAAATAAGTCAAATTTCTCCAGCAACCAGACGCAGACGGATTTCAAGTGAGCCCAAGTCTTTCACCAAACACTTCCATGTTTACCACGTCTTCTGCAGCATTTATTGTGGGTGAAGTAGAGGGTAGGACGCCTTAAGAAGGATGGGATTTCCTCGTTACACAAAGAACTTGCCAAAGGATTATATTTCACAAAGGAGTATCCAATCTTTGTCAAAGTTCGTCGGTCATAGGTGAGAAAAAGCAATACCTCTTGGCAGATCATGCAGAACACTAAACATACAGTGAACACACAACAGTGACAGACAGCTGGCAGTGAAACATCTTGGCCCATCTTGACACATCCTGTTTGAACTGTGGATGTGGAAAGGCAGCGGACATACTCTGAGCCCCTCCAAGATGACCGAGCTTCTCACCCTATTTCTAAGGTACAGTCTACACACCCTTACGAGGAAACTCATTTCAGCCACTTGTATTTAAGGTCTCATCTATTTGGTAACAACACACAGGTAAACCATAGGTGAGGGTAGGAATGTAGACCAGTAAATCCAGAGCTTCACCTTCATTGCAGAGTCGTCATCACTGCAGACAGTGCAGTAATCTTCCTGAAGATCCCACTTCACACTCGGCTACAAATTGCTCCAAAGAGAGTTGGAGATCACAACCAGATGAAACCAACAGAACCACATCATCCAAAAAGCAGACCCAGTCCTGAGGTCACCAAAAGAGATCCCATCAACATCTCAGTTGCACCCAGAAATTCTGTCTATTGAACAAAATCGGTCATAAAGAGCAGCCTTGGCGGAGTCCAACCCCTACTGAAATTAAATTTGAGTTACAGCTAGCAATGCGAACTAAGCTCTGACACCGATCCTGCAGGGACTGGACACCTTGGACAGGGGAGTCCAGTACCCCATGCTCCCGGAGTACCCCCAGTTGGAGTCTCTGGGGGACACAGTCAAACAACTTCTCCAAGTCCACAAATTACATGTAGACCGGTAAGGCAAACCGTCATGCATGCCTCATCCAGGACCTTCTAGTGGTCAATCCAGGACTAGTCTATTCGATGGACCCTATTCTCCAGGACCTTACCGGTTGAGGAGTGTGATCGGCATGGTTCCCCCTTCTTTAAAAGTGGGACCACCACCCAGTGGGACCACCCAGACCCAGGTCCAGAGGCACTGTCCCCAGTGTCCAAAGCTGCAGAGGGGTGTCAGCCAGGACAGCCCCACAACATTAAGAAAGTCCGGTGTATCTCATCCACCCCCGGAACATTGCCATAGCTTGCCCAGCTTTTTAACAACCTCAGTGACCTCAACCCTAGAAATAGGAGGAGCCACCTGAGTACCCCAGCTCTTTTTCTTCATCAGAAGAAATGTAGGATTGATGAGGTTTTCAAAGTATTCCTTCCACCGAACCACAACAGCCTGAGTCGAGATCAGCAGCCCCCATTCCCACTGTACACATTGTTGATTGACCACTGCTTCCCCCTCCTGAGTTGCCAGATGGTGGACTAGACATACTGGTTTTGCCTCAGTGAGTGCCAAAGCTGCATTGTGCTTAGCCTGCCAATACCCATCATCTGCATCCAGAGTCCTACAGGCCAAAAATGCCTGATAGAACTTCTTCACTTTGACATCCCACACTGCTGGTGTCCACCAATGAGTTCTGAGATTACCACAATGACAGATACCAACGGTCTTACGGCCACAGCCCAAACTGGCCATGGAAAACAGTTCACTTGGACTCAATGCCCCAGTCTCACTCGGGACATGGTTGAAGCTCTACTGGAGGTGGGAGTTGAAGCTCTCTCTGACAAGGGACTCTGATATACATTCCCAGCAAAATGTGTTTGGGCCTGCCACACCTGACCAGCATCCTCCTCCACTACCTGAGCAAATTCATTACCAGGTGGTGATCAGTTCACAGCTTTTCCCCTTTCTTCACCTGAGTGTCCAAGATATGGCCACAATTCTGACAATATGACTACAAAGCCAAAGTCAAGTCACATATGGACATGCTTATGCTTGAACATGATGTTTATTCTGGACAATCTGTGACAAGTACACAAGACCAATAACAATAAACCACTTGGGCTCAGATCGGGGGGACATTCCTCCCAATCACACCCCTTCAGGTGTCACAGTCATTGTCCACGTGAGCACTGAAGTCCCCCAGCAGAACAATGGAATCTCCAGTACGAGCACCCTCCAAGGACTCCAGAAAAGGCACCAAACAAGGGGGGCAATGAGAAAGCCCACACCCACTCTGCGCCTCTCGCCGGGAGCAGCTCCAGAGAAGGTCCAGTCCTTCTCGAGACTATTAGTTCCCGACACCAAGCCATGCATCAAGGTGAGTTCAGCTATATCTAGCCAGAACTGCTCAACCTCATGCACCAGCTCAGACTCCTTCCCTGCCAGAGAGGTGATGGTGTCACTAGAGACAGTTTCTGCAGCAGAGGATTGGACCACCAGAAGCCCCGCCTTCAGCTGCTGCCCAGCTCACATTGTACCTGACCCTTACAGCCCCTCCAGGGGATGGCTATACCATAGGAGAGCCTGGAAGTTCTACCCATTAAATTTATTAACAAAATCTGTGATAAAGAGCAGAGAACCCTCACTGAAAAGAATCAAACTTACAAATAGATGTCAGAGTAAAAACACAAATAATGAAAAGTATGGCATTCAGATGAAAGGTAAAGTGGTATATGAAGAAAAAAGAAAGTCTGAATCAGAGTTAAGCGGTAGTGAGTCTGGAGTCTCTGACCGTGGAGAACTGGTATAAAGAACTGTGGTCTAAAGCAGGCCGGATCGCTATCTTAGCAGACCTAAATGAGTCTCATGGATAAGCACTGTGTGGTGGAGAGGGGACAGGGTTGTCCACAGTAGATAGCAGTTTGTCATCAGTCTTCCTCTCCACCATGGCATCAAACATCTTCATGCCTATAGCCAATCATGAATCAGCTTTCCAGATCAGCTGATTGAATGTTCTTGTCACTAGTTCCAATACTGTTACCCCAACAGGCAAAGAAGTGGACCTCCATCAGGTTATTTTTCCTCCCCGGGATGCACAAGAATTAAAGAAAGTGTGTTCTTACTATTTGGGCTTAACCACATTGGTGTTGGCACTTGCTAGGGAGATTGATCACAACATTCTGCTATAAAGACTGGAACATGTTACTGGGATTAAAAGGATCGCTTTAGACTGGTTCCAGTCATATTTATATGGTATATTTCAGTTTGGCAATGTAAATGATGAGTCTTCATTACAGACCACAGTAGGTCGTGGCTTCCTCAGGGTTCTGTACTTGGACCGATTATGTTATCATCCTTCTTTTATGTAATCTTTTATGTGATCTCTCTCCAATATGGCGGCGACCAAGTCAGCTGCGGCTGCATGGGCTCACGACAAAAATAGTGAAAAACTAGCCACTTCTAGATCAGTGGTGAAAGGATTTATGATCGGCACAGCCTTCTGCTACTACATGCAGAATGGATAACAGACTTCGTGGACTCACACACCATGGATTTACTAAAATCCCCTGGACTACTGCTCAGACAAGGTGAGCCCTGCTCAGCACCAGCACCTTCCAACAGTGCCACCTACTCCTAGAAGAGACATAGACAGCGATGTATGCAAAAGCAGAAGCAGGGCGCTTGCAATGGGGCTAGCGCTAGGGCTAAAGTTAACCCTTGCAAAACACCATTTCCATTGACTCTGCTGTCGAATACCCGTTTCCCAGAAAATAAACTGGACTACATCAGACTGGACATCACATCAAAGAGGGAGGTGAGAGACTGTTGCGCTCTAGTTTTCACTGAGACCTAGCTGAACGATACAGTTACAGAGGATGCTATTAGCATAGCGGGGCTAACAACACACTGGGCTCACCGGAGCAGCACTCTCAGCAGCAAAAAATTGGACAAAGGTTTATGCGTCTACCTCAATAAAAAAAAATGGTGCAAGGACACAAAAAAGACTCTCTCACACTGCTCAACAGACATTGGGGTTTTGGCAGTCAAATGCAATCTTCAACAGGAATTCTCAGTCACATTCATCATTGCCGTTTACATTTGCCCTGATGCAGAAACAAAAGCAGCCTTGGATATTCTCTACTACTACGTCAACGATCTGCAAAACACTTATCCTGAGGGAGTTTTCACTGTTGCTGGGGATTTCAACCAGACCAACATAAGGAAGCTTCTTCTTCATTTTTACCATCATGTGGACCTTGCATCCAGAGATGACAACATACTGGATCATGCATACACAAACATCAAAGCAGCATTTAAAGCAGTCCCCCGCCCCCACCTAGGCTCATCAGACACCATCTCTGTCAAGTTGATGCCAACATACAGAACTTGCTCACGAGAACAAGGCCCTCCTCAAAACTGGTGAGTGTGTGGTCCGAGGAAGCAATGACAGCACTGCAGGCCTGCTTTGAATGACCTGACTGGTCTGTGTTCAGAGAGGCGCCCACCAAAGACCAGGAGGTTGATATGGAGGAGTATGCTGTGACTATCAGGCTACATTAAAAAATGTATGGAGGATGTTTGTGAAACAAAATGCATCACAGTGAGGGGAAATGAGAAACCGTGGATGACTGCAGAGGTGAGAGCCCTGTTAAACAAAGAGACTGGTTTTAAATCTGGAGACAGGGCTGCTCTCAACTTAGCAAGAACCAGGCTGAACAAAGCAGTCAGACTTGCTAAAAGGGCCCATGGTCACAAATTGCCAGACCATCTTCAGGACCACAGGGACAGCAGGAGACTGTGGCAGGGAATCAAATCTGTTACGGACTATAAGATCACCCCTCAGCCCTGTGATGAGAACATCGCCTTCCTGAATCAACTCTATTATTTTGGACAGTTTGAGGCGCTTAACACACCTGCAGTGAAGGCCACTGCACATCACGAGGAACAGATGCCGTGTCTCAATCCAGCTGAGACCCGCCGGACCCCAAGGAGGATCAATCCAGGAAAATCTGCTGGTCCCGATCAGATACCAGGCCGCGTGCTCAAGGAGTGTGCTCAACAACTGACGGATCTCCTGACAGACATATTTAACATCTCCCTGCATCAGACTGTTGTGCCTTCATGCTATAAAGCCTCTGTGATCATCCTGGTTCTAAAAACACCCACAGTAACAACTCTGAATGAGTATCGCCCGGTACCACGAACATCCATAATCATGAAGTGCTTCGAAAGGCTGGTCAAAGGTCACATTACCTCCATCTTACCCATTACACTCCACCTGGCCTGGAACACCTCGAGAATAAAAACACACTGGTTCGAATGCTGTTAGCTCGGTCTTTAACAGCATCATCCCATATCACCTGATCAACAAACTGGGCCTACTTGGACTGGACACTCCCTTGCAAAGGGAATGATAGGTCTGACAACGTCAAGCTCTCCGCAGGGGTGTGTCCTCAGCCCCTACTGTTAACCCTGATGACCCACGATTGCTGTGCTAAGTACAACTCAAATAGCATGCGGATGACACAACAGTGTCTTATCTAGGGTGGCGAGGAGAAGCACTGCAGAGAGGAAGTGAAACTTTTTGTAGACTGGTGCAGCAGTAACAACCTGTGCACACATCACTCTACATCAAGGACACTGCTGTGGAGATTGTCCCACACACCAAGCTCCTGGGGGTCCACACAGCTGACAACCCCACCTGGTCACTGCATATCTCCTTCACTGTAAATAAGGCGTTCCAGCGCCTGCACTTCCTGCGGCGGCTAAAGAGAACACACCTCAACCCATCCGTCTTCACCACCTTCTACAGAGGCACTATTGAGAGTGTGCTATCCAGCAGCATCTCTCTGTGGCATGAGAGCAGCAGCCTCACACAGGAAAGCACTGGGGAGAGTGGCGAGGACAACTGGACAAATCATTGGGGTCACACTGCCATCTGTTGGGGGAGGGTTAGGGGTTACCTGGCGAGGCGGTGCTGCCTGTCGAGGGCAACAAGAATCGCCAGGGATCCCACTCACCCCTCTCATGACCTGTTCTCTCTGTTACTGTCAGGAAGAAGATACCTGCCATGCAGAACGGTTAGGCTCCGTGACAGCTTCTACCCAACAGCCATCAGGCTTTAAGTTATCGACCTCTGTTTATCTTTACAAAGAACTGTTTGCACAGACACTTTTTGCAGACCACAGAAATATTTTTTTGCAGTGATATTTAGTTTATATATTTATACTGCATCTTTGCTTTTTTAACATGATTAGTCTCTCAGTCTGTATTCTCAGTGCTTACCAAGTCTGTTTTGTTGCAGACATAAAAATGCATGGTTACCATGGTACTTTACAGATAAAGACTTTTTACACTTATCCATTTTTCCAGGTCAAACCAAGAAGTGACATGATGGAGATTTTAAAAACATAAACCATGACATGACTCACCATTCCTTGCTGAAACCTGCCTCTTAATTCAGAGTGGGGGCAATTAGGTGGTAGCTTGATTGAAACCAAGACATCTAACTATCCTTTAAAAGGCATCACAGCAGGACAGTTCAGGGCACCTGCTATAATTGGGAGGGAAATTCCAAGAAATGGCACGATTTTTAACCACCTGGGTCCTTTCTACATACTAATATCTACAGTAAAACTCAGTCAATATACAGTGAGGCAAACAACTATTTGACCATCTTGTTAACATAGGCTACTTTACCAAATATTAACATGGATTTTCTCAGGTGTTCAAATACTTTTTGCAGTGGTAATATACAAATAAATTTAAAAAATTCTAAAATGTGATTTCCAGATTTTTTTAGATTATTTCTCTCACAATGGACATGCACCTAAGAATTTCAGACCCCTCTATAATTTTTAAGTGAAAGGACCTGTAAAAATCACAGGGTATTTAAATACTTATTTGCCTCACTTTATATGCCATATTCAGGGGATAAGCATTCGTCCTGACCTTCCCGATAGTCAGGACGTCATCTTTTCCATGCCAGTCCGGCTCATAGACCTCATGAAGAGACTGGGTAAGGTTGATGGACGCTTGCTGCATTCCTGGAAGAGAGGAAATGACACATTCACCAAAATAATGTTTTAGAGCAAAACTACCAGATATTAAAGAAGTATAATGAAATACTTGTTGTAACTGCTTCAAATGACATTTTTATCACCTTTGATAGCAGTCATGTAACCCTTCATCTCCCTCTGCAGGCGAGATCCTTCAGACTGACAGAAGACAGAGAAAAGGATATAAACCTCAATAATTATATTAAATTATCATATTAAATATTTACTTTAAAACATGGACAGTTATGACGTTCTTTGTTTTCTTTTAATCTTATTTGACTTTTTAATAATCTCTTATTTTTAGCTCATCTCGAAAACATTGTGAAATGAAACACTGTCACATTTAAATGAAACATAATCATTTAAAAAAAGCTCCATCTTTCCTTTGTATCACTGGAAAATTTGGCATTTACAATATATATATTCTTGATATTTACTCTGTTTTATTCATATTTACTCATTTGCATTATTGTATTAATCAGGACGTATTGTATTAAACTTTCCTTGTTATGCAGATGATACTCAGATATACTTATCCTTTAAACCAGATGAAACAAATCAGCCCAATAGGCTACAAAATTGTCTCATAGACATAAAGACTTGGATGTCTAGAAATTTTCTCCTCTTAAACTCAGATAAGACTGAAGTAATTCTCGTTGGATCTGAAAAACTCAGAGCTAAATTTTCCGGTTTTGTAACGAACCTGGATGGCATTACTTTAGCTTCCAGTGCTACAGTGAGAAACCTTGGAGTAATATTTGACCCTGACCTGTCCTTTGGCCCACATATTAAGCAGGTTACTAAAACAACCTTCTTTCATTTACGTAATATAGCCAAAATTAGGGACATTCTGTCTCAGAGTGATGCAGAAAAACTGGTTCACGCTTTTGTTACTTCGAGACTAGATTACTGTAACTCTCTATTACTGGGCTGTCCTAAATATGCCCTGAAAAGCCTTCAGCTGATTCAGAATTCTGCAGCCAGAGTCCTGACCAGAACCAGCAGGAGAGATCATATTTCTCCAGTTTTAGCCTCTCTTCATTGGCTGCCTGTTGAATCTAGAATAGAATTTAAAATCCTTCTCCTTACATATAAAGCCCTCCACAACCAGGCACCACTATATATCAAAGACCTCATTGTTCCTTATATACCAAGCAGAGTACTTCGTTCGCAGACTGCAGGCTTACTTGTGGTTCCTAGAGTCTCAAAGAGCCGAGCAGGAGGCAGAGCCTTTGGTTATCAGGCCCCTCTCTTATGGAATAAGCTCCCAGTTAGTGTTAGGGAAGCAGACACCCTCCCCACCTTTAAGACTAGGCTGAAGACTTATCTTTTTGATAAGTCCTATAGCTAGGGATGGTTAGCATCCCTTAGTTATGCTGCTATAGGTTTAGACTGCTGAGGGACATTTCCTGATACACTGAGCTTCTTTCTTTTTCTCTTTATCTCCCCCCCCCCCCCCCCCCATAAACAGTGTAGCATCATTAACATGTATGTCTCCTGTCTCAGCAGGTCTCCCTGGCCGGGAGTAGCAGTTCCTGTTGTCTGTTGTCTTTCTGTCCTCTTCCCCCCACACAGCAGAGGCAGATGGCTGCCTGTCCTGAGCCGGGTTCTGCCGGAGGTTTCCTTCCTGTTAAAAGGGAGTTTTTTCCTTCCCACTCTCGCCAGTGTGCTTGCTCAGGATGGGAGATTGAGTTGGACTCAACTCAATCTGTTGGTTTCCTTATATAGGCTGTTATGAATTGGCCTTCATTATGTTTTCCCCTCTGTCTGTAAAGCGTCTTGAGATGGCATTGCCGTGATTTGACGCTATATAAATAAAGTTGAATTGAATTAGTTTTTCTTTATACATGTGTTATATGTGTTTATGAACTTAATAAGAGTCTCTCTTCACAGTGAAATTCCTGAAGTACAAACCGAGATATGCCACACTGGAAATACTGAGTGTTTTATTTAAATTGAACCAGCTCCACTCACTTCTATCTGAAGACTTGGAAGTTCCTTCACTACAGTGGCCTTCACTCTACAGTTCATCTCCATCAGTCCTACCTTTCTACTCCCTCGCCTCCTTCTATCCTTTGCTCTAAGGGGATCCAGCTGCATTACAGAGCTCCAGGGAGGGGGAAACCCAGATCAACTAACATTTTTGCTCATTCTATAAAAGGGTTTTAGGTCCATTTCTACCCCTTAGCCTTTCCCCTCCACTTGGCGTGTTCATGCGGTGGGAAGGGGTATCCCAATTCTCCTTTGGACAAAGGGGAAGGGGGGAGGGGGGGAGATCTACACACTTATTAAAACGAAGATTTTCCAGGACCAGGGGTAAAAGAAATTTCCCAGCGTACAGTGGGTTCCCCGGCAACAACTCGATCAACAAATGTAAGTATTTTCAGCATTAATAATGACTCAATAATGGTATTGAAGTCGCGGCATTTACAGTTTTAGGTTAAGTTCATCTTGCACTTGTATAACAAGATGATCTACTCTTCAGATAAAACTTTGTGAAAAGCTGCTGTTTACTACATCTACCTGCACGACAGGCTTGCATTTGCTGAACTGATTATATGAATGCATAAAATCACGGTTGCTGTTTTCTTTCAGTGACAATCATCGATATGTTGTATCATTGCTTTACTGCCCTTATTTTTGTGCTCGGTGCTAACTGTATCATATGTCTTGTGACCAGGGACGCCCGAAAACACAAAGGCACAAAGCAGAAAACAAGAAGCATTTCCTGAAGTCTAAGTATTTGGCGAAAAAACTTTGGGAGGGACTTTGTTGTTAAAATGTTCCTGTCATTTTGCTACTTTCTCTTATAAAGCCTATATTAACTTATAATTGCATGAACACCACATATGTCAACAAATGTGCAATCGCACTAAAAAAATATATGTGCAATTCCCATGTTGTGAATAAAATGTCCACAATACCACAAGTGGCAGTAGTTCATATTTATGTGGTTGACTCAGTGTAATCACTATTTCTTAAGACTGTTTTTATAGTTGATTGATTTTTCTACTCTTTGTTTTTTGTATATCATGTCTCTCCTGCTTTCCAGTTGTTGCAAGAGTTTATAGATTTCCTGCTCCCATCTATATTTATGTCTACCTTTTTCATTCAAATTAAATTATATATATGTATCTCCTGATCCAATCCACTTTATTTATAAAGCACATTTTAAAAACAGAATGTTGCCAACGTGCTGCACAAAGGTGAATATCACAATATAAAATAACACGAAATATTAATGTTGTTAAAATAATAAAAATAGGTAAAACAATTAAAAATAAATAAATACCCAATAAAATAATTAAAAGGAACAACAAAACATATAAAAGACACAGAGGACCACACAACTCACACAATGTTAAAAGCCAAAGAATAAAAGTGGGCCTTTAAACAAGACTTGAAGCACTCCACTGTGGAGGCAGCTTGGACATGGAGGGGCAGAGTCCAGAGTCTCGGACCGACTATGGAGAACGCCCTGTTCCCTCTAGTCTTAGGTCTCGTCTTCGGCACCACAAGCTGGGACTGGCCCTGAGACCTCAAGGTGCGAACTGGGGTGTAAATTTGGAGGCATTCTGTAATGTATAGAAGGGCCAGTCCATTTAAAGCTTTAAAAACAAACAATAAGATCTTAAAATCAATTCTAAAACGTCCAGGCAGCCAGTGGAGAGAAGCTAAAATTGGCGTGATGGTGATATGTATCTCCTCGCCAACTTTGTGACGGCCCCTTTTACTCTATTGTGCTGTGCAAATGGAAACAAATCAAATGTTTTTTTATTGATACAGAACATTCATAAAAGATGTTGGATTGGATTTCCATCTCTACTTATATTGTTCCTTTAGGAGATTGTTGAGCTGGGTCATTCATCTGCAGCAAGCTCCTCGTCAGCCAACATCTCATGAGCAACTCCTCCATCACCATTTAGAAGGCCAGATACCCCCCCAGAGCCACAGCAAGCCCCCTAACTCCATCACCAAAACATAAAAAAGAAAGGCTAATGCAACTCTTAAGTTTTTGAAAGGAAAGGAATTTGCCTGCACTTTTTTTTTTTTAAAAAGTTGAATCTTATTGGTCTATGATTGGGTTATGGTTGTATGGGTTTTTACTGAGTTTTACGATATATTTTTTACTGCACAGCAAACCAAATGTCCTCCTGAAGGACAATAAAAGTGAACTGAAACAGGGCAGGTAGACAGCTGCCTATACACGCCGGCGCCATCTTGCCACACCCATGGACCGGTCTTTTTCCATGGATGGACGTTCTGCTGATCTCACACTGGTCCAGCTTTAGCTGGGACTGAACTAGAGTCTCTTCCCTGAACCATGGTCTGGACCTGCTCAGACATTATTGACAAAAATCGGTGAGATTACTCACCTCCTGTCGTTTGAAGTTGATAACAACTTGTTCAAACTGCTCATCCTTGGTTTCATCTGCTTTTCCCAGCTTCTGCAGGACCTGAAAAATTAATCAGAAAAAAAAATTAAACTCCCTATTTAAAATTACTTAAATGTTTTATAAGTAGTTTGAAATTATTTCTTTTTTTGACATTAGGATTCTTGTCTTTAGACGTGAAGCCTAAAATACGAACTTTCCCACCATTGAGGGACTCTTGATGTTTTTACCCCGGCTTCCAGGTCTACACGTAGGAACCTTTGGCTGATTGTGGACCATAGTCTGTCCTGCGATTTGCATATAAAAAGGTTTATGGATCATCCTTCTTTCAGCTACATAATATTCATAGAACGAGGACATCCTGTCTTAGAGTGATGCAAGAAAACTGGTCCCCAGATCTGCTCCTTCCAGATTGGATTACGGCAGTTCCTGATTATTGTTCTGAAAAGTCTCCAGATTTGCCCGGAAGATCCCTTTACTCCCTAACTGTAGGTCTACTTCTGGTTCTGAGAGGTTCTAAATCTGGAGGTAGAACCTTTGATCAGCTTTTTTCATTTTCCTAAACAGGAAGTGTCACCCGAAATTCTGTTTTCAGGAGCCTGAAGACTTTCCACACATAGAACAGCAGACAATAACCTTCATGGTGAAAGGTCTGGTCTGATGTAGACCAGTTCTCCTGTCCCACCGTGCTGCTGGTCTGATGTAGACCAGCTCTCCTGTCCCACCATGCTGCTGGTCTGATGTAGACCAGTTCTCCTGTCCCACCATGCTGCTGGTCTGATGTAGACCAGTTCTCCTGTCCCACCATGCTGCTGGTCTGATGTAGACCAGTTCTCCTGTCCCACCATGCTGCTGGTCTGATGTAGACCAGTTCTCCTGTCCCACCATGCTGCTGGTCTGATGTAGACCAGTTCTCCTGTCCCACCATGCTGCTGGTCTGATGTAGACCAGTTCTCCTGTCCCACCACGCTGCTGGTCTGATGTAGACCAGTTCTCCTGTCCAGCCACGCTGCTGGTCTGATGTAGACCAGTTCTCCTGTCCCACCATGCTGCTGGTCTGATGTAGACCAGTTCTCCTGTCCCACCGTGCTGCTGGTCTGATGTAGACCAGTTCTCCTGTCCAGCCACGCTGCTGGTCTGATGTAGACCAGTTCTCCTGTCCCACCATGCTACTGGTCTGATGTAGACCAGTTCTCCTGTCCCACCATGCTGCTGGTCTGATGTAGACCAGTTCTCCTGTCCCACCATGCTGCTGGTCTGATGTAGACCAGTTCTCCTGTCCCACCACGCTGCTGGTCTGATGTAGACCAGTTCTCCTGTCCAGCCACGCTGCTGGTCTGATGTAGACCAGTTCTCCTGTCCCACCATGCTGCTGGTCTGATGTAGACCAGTTCTCCTGTCCCACCATGCTGCTGGTCTGATGTAGACCAGTTCTCCTGTCCAGCCACGCTGCTGGTCTGATGTAGACCAGTTCTCCTGTCCCACCGTGCTGCTGGTCTGATGTAGACCAGTTCTCCTGTCCAGCCACGCTGCTGGTCTGATGTAGACCAGTTCTCCTGTCCCACCACGCTGCTGGTCTGATGTAGACCAGTTCTCCTGTCCCACCACGCTGCTGGTCTGATGTAGACCAGTTCTCCTGTCCCACCGTGCTGCTGGTCTGATGTAGACCAGTTCTCCTGTCCAGCCACGCTGCTGGTCTGATGTAGACCAGTTCTCCTGTCCCACCATGCTACTGGTCTGATGTAGACCAGTTCTCCTGTCCCACCATGCTGCTGGTCTGATGTAGACCAGTTCTCCTGTCCCACCATGCTGCTGGTCTGATGTAGACCAGTTCTCCTGTCCCACCACGCTGCTGGTCTGATGTAGACCAGTTCTCCTGTCCAGCCACGCTGCTGGTCTGATGTAGACCAGTTCTCCTGTCCCACCATGCTGCTGGTCTGATGTAGACCAGTTCTCCTGTCCCACCGTGCTGCTGGTCTGATGTAGACCAGTTCTCCTGTCCAGCCACGCTGCTGGTCTGATGTAGACCAGTTCTCCTGTCCCACCACGCTGCTGGTCTGATGTAGACCAGTTCTCCTGTCCCACCACGCTGCTGGTCTGATGTAGACCAGTTCTCCTGTCCCACCATGCTGCTGGTCTGATGTAGACCAGTTCTCCTGTCCCACCATGCTGCTGGTCTGATGTAGACCAGTTCTCCTGTCCCACCATGCTACTGGTCTGATGTAGACCAGTTCTCCTGTCCCACCACGCTGCTGGTCTGATGTAGACCAGTTCTCCTGTCCCACCACGCTGCTGGTCTGATGTAGACCAGTTCTCCTGTCCAGCCACGCTGCTGGTCTGATGTAGACCAGTTCTCCTGTCCCACCATGCTGCTGGTCTGATGTAGACCAGTTCTCCTGTCCCACCACGCTGCTGGTCTGATGTAGACCAGTTCTCCTGTCCCACCATGCTACTGGTCTGATGTAGACCAGTTCTCCTGTCCCACCATGCTGCTGGTCTGATGTAGACCAGTTCTCCTGTCCCACCACGCTGCTGGTCTGATGTAGACCAGTTCTCCTGTCCCACCATGCTGCTGGTCTGATGTAGACCAGTTCTCCTGTCCCACCACGCTGCTGGTCTGATGTAGACCAGTTCTCCTGTCCCACCATGCTACTGGTCTGATGTAGACCAGTTCTCCTGTCCCACCATGCTGCTGGTCTGATGTAGACCAGTTCTCCTGTCCCACCACGCTGCTGGTCTGATGTAGACCAGTTCTCCTGTCCCACCATGCTACTGGTCTGATGTAGACCAGTTCTCCTGTCCCACCATGCTACTGGTCTGATGTAGACCAGTTCTCCTGTCCCACCATGCTACTGGTCTGATGTAGACCAGTTCTCCTGTCCCACCACGCTGCTGGTCTGATGTAGACCAGTTCTCCTGTCCCACCACGCTACTGGTCTGATGTAGACCAGTTCTCCTGTCCCACCGTGCTACTGGTCTGATGTAGACCAGTTCTCCTGTCCCACCACGCTACTGGTCTGATGTAGACCAGTTCTCTCGTCCCACCGTGCTGCTGGTCTGATGTAGACCAGTTCTCCTGTCCCACCATGCTGCTGGTCTGATGTAGACCAGTTCACCTGTCCCACCATGCTACTGGTCTGATGTAGACCAGTTCTCCTGTCCCACCGTGCTACTGGTCTGATGTAGACCAGTTCTCCTGTCCCACCATGCTACTGGTCTGATGTAGACCAGTTCTCCTGTCCCACCACGCTGCTGGTCTGATGTAGACCAGTTCTCCTGTCCCACCACGCTGCTGGTCTGATGTAGACCAGTTCTCCTGTCCCACCATGCTGCTGGTCTGATGTAGACCAGTTCTCCTGTCCCACCACGCTGCTGGTCTGATGTAGACCAGTTCTCCTGTTCCACCATCAGGATGTGGTTCAGCGTGGTCCTGCTGGACCAGTTCTCCTGTTCCACCATCAGGATGTGGTTCAGCATGGTCCTGCTGGACCAGTTCTCCTGTTCCACCATCAGGATGTGGTTCAGCATGGTCCTGCTGGACCAGTTCTCCTGTTCCACCATCAGGATGTGGTTCAGCATGGTCCTGCTGGACCAGTTCTCCTGTTCCACCATCAGGATGTGGTTCAGCGTGGTCCTGCTGGACCAGTTCTCCTGTTCCACCATCAGGATGTGGTTCAGCGTGGTCCTGCTGGACCAGTTCTCCTGTTCCGCCATCAGGATGTGGTCCAGCGTGGTCCTGCTGGACCAGTTCTCCTGTTCCACCATCAGGATGTGGTCCTGCTGGACCAGTTCTCCTGTTCCACCATCAGGATGTGGTTCAGCATGGTCCTGCTGGACCAGTTCTCCTGTTCCACCATCAGGATGTGGTTCAGCATGGTCCTGCTGGACCAGTTCTCCTGTTCCGCCATCAGGATGTGGTCCAGTGTGGTCCTGGTGGACCAGTTCTCCTGTTCCACCATCAGGATGTGGTCCTGCTGGACCAGTTCTCCTGTTCCACCATCAGGATGTGGTTCAGCATGGTCCTGCTGGACCAGTTCTCCTGTTCCACCATCAGGATGTGGTTCAGCATGGTCCTGCTGGACCAGTTCTCCTGTTCCACCATCAGGATGTGGTTCAGCATGGTCCTGCTGGACCAGTTCTCCTGTTCCGCCATCAGGATGTGGTCCAGCGTGGTCCTGCTGGACCAGTTCTCCTGTTCCACCATCAGGATGTGGTCCTGCTGGACCAGTTCTCCTGTTCCACCATCAGGATGTGGTTCAGCATGGTCCTGCTGGACCAGTTCTCCTGTTCCACCATCAGGATGTGGTCCTGCTGGACCAGTTCTCCTGTTCCACCATCAGGATGTGGTCCTGCTGGACCAGTTCTCCTGTTCCACCATCAGGATGTGGTCCTGCTGGACCAGTTCTCCTGTTCCACCATCAGGATGTGGTCCTGCTGGACCAGTTCTCCTGTTCCACCATCAGGATGTGGTCCAGCATGGTCCTGCTGGACCAGTTCTCCTGTTCCACCATCAGGATGTGGTCCAGCGTGGTCCTGCTGGACCAGTTCTCCTGTTCCACCATCAGGATGTGGTTCAGCATGGTCCTGCTGGACCAGTTCTCCTGTTCCACCATCAGGATGTGGTCCTGCTGGACCAGTTCTCCTGTTCCACCATCAGGATGTGGTTCAGCATGGTCCTGCTGGACCAGTTCTCCTGTTCCACCATCAGGATGTGGTTCAGCATGGTCCTGCTGGACCAGTTCTCCTGTTCCGCCATCAGGATGTGGTCCAGTGTGGTCCTGGTGGACCAGTTCTCCTGTTCCACCATCAGGATGTGGTCCTGCTGGACCAGTTCTCCTGTTCCACCATCAGGATGTGGTTCAGCATGGTCCTGCTGGACCAGTTCTCCTGTTCCACCATCAGGATGTGGTTCAGCATGGTCCTGCTGGACCAGTTCTCCTGTTCCGCCATCAGGATGTGGTCCAGTGTGGTCCTGGTGGACCAGTTCTCCTGTTCCACCATCAGGATGTGGTTCAGCTGGACCAGTTCTCCTGTTCCACCATCAGGATGTGGTCCAGCGTGGTCCTGCTGGACCAGTTCTCCTGTTCCACCATCAGGATGTGGTCCAGCGTGGTCCTGCTGGACCAGTTCTCCTGTTCCACCATCAGGATGTGGTCCAGCGTGGTCCTGCTGGACCAGTTCTCCTGTTCCACCATCAGGATGTGGTCCAGCGTGGTCCTGCTGGACCAGTTCTCCTGTTCCACCATCAGGATGTGGTCCAGCCTGGTCCTGCTGGACCAGTTTCTCCTGTTCCACCATCAGGATGTGGTCCAGCCTGGTCCTGCTGGACCAGTTTCTCCTGTTCCACCATCAGGATGTGGTCCAGCATGGTGGAAGGTCTTCCCTGAAAGAGACGTTGTCTGGATGGGAGCAGATGTTTCAGCATTGATGGAGCTTCCCAGATGTGGAAGCTGCCCACGCCATCGGCACTAATGCAACCCCATCCCATCAGAGATGCAGGCTGATAACAAGCTGGATGCTCCCTCTCCTCTTTAGTCTGCAGGACACGCCGTCCATGCTGTCCACAAACTATTCCACATCTTCATCCAGGTTTCCACTCAGAACATTTTAAATGAGCTTTGGTCCAGAGAAGACGGCGTGTTTCTGGATCCTCTTCACATATGATGGAGCTTTAACCTGCATGAACTGGTTTCACACTGGTTTCTGGAAGCTTCCTGAGTCCATGCACTGGTTTCCAGTAGAGAATCGTGTCTGTTGTTAACAGATCTCCAGCATCAAGCCCAAATGTTCACAGTTATGACTTCAGTTTTTATGATGGATTCAGTTTCTTCACCAAACATTTTGCAGAAACTGCAGCTTTGTGTGTCCTCTGGCCTGAGAGGCTCTACCTCTCTAAGGTGCTCCGACTGGTCCTCAGCTTGATTAGCTGAAAAAGATTTTTACTTGTTTTATTGCTGCCATTGAGCTCATGTGAAATATTCAGATCACTAATTTTCAACATTTAACACAGACACACACATGAGGGTGTGTGTGTGTGTGTGTGTATTCTCTGATGTATGACAGACTGCACTCTGCTGTCACATCTTCTCTGGAAGAAGCCAATAAGAATATTTACACATAGTTTTCATGTTTACAGTTTTCTGCAGCATCAAAACAAACAACCTTTGTTGACTTTGGTTATCAATCATTTTATTGGCTGTTAATAAAACGCAGTTAGCGCGTCAGCAATGACGTCATTCGACTCCCACCGACCTTGAAGCAGAAACGTAAACATTTGGTCACAATATAAAAAACCTCTCACATGTGACGTCACAGGCCGTGGCCTGACGCAGGTAATCCGCTGAAGGAAATTTCCAGCCAATCAGAACGCTCTCCTTTCGTTTTCAAGGTTTTTTGTATTTATGGCCAATTTCACCGGTGACGTCATCCTCCACGAGGATCAATGAAACGATGTGAAATGATGAGAGGGACCCTGCAGGCCTCCATCCATCCATCCATCCATCCATCCACATCCTGCTGGCCTCCAGCGGCCTCCACCCGTACCCCCCATCCTGCCCTCGCCTCCCCGGCCTCCGCAGCTCCTCTCCGGCCACCTCCTACCTTCTCCTGCGCCCTGTTCAGCCGCTTCTGCACGTTCTTAGCGAAGATTCCCGTTTTAATTTCCGCCATGATGTCAGCAGAGACCGCGGAGGATTACAGGCGATGACAGGAGGGGGAGGGAAGCACGTGCGCGTACGTGTGTGTGCACGCGCCAGCGTGTATGTGGGCGTGGCTGAGCGCAGAGCGATCAGCTGATTGGACATTAACCTCCGCGTGAATTAAAAGGAGTCACAGCAGCTTCCTGTTTGTCTTTTAAATCCATTTAATTTCACAATTAAACAAAAAAATACTGAACATAAACCGGAATTAAATTCCTTTCAGATGTAATTCACGCAGCACATTTAACTAACCCCTAACCTTAACCCTGCGTTCCCAAAGGGCTGAGCAAAATTCTAATCAAATTAAAAGTAGGCAAACTAATGATACCGCTAAAATGTATCTTTGGTTTAAAATAAAATATGGGTCCAGGGAGCGTAACGGGGTTCCAGACCAGACTAAACCGGTCCAGGGAGCGTAACGGGGTTCCAGACCAGACTAAACCGGTCCAGGGAGCGTAACGGGGTTCCAGACCAGACTAAACCGGTCCAGGGAGCGTAACGGGGTTCCAGACCAGACTAAACCGGACCAGGGAGCGTAACGGGGTTCCAGACCAGACTAAACCGGTCCAGGGAGCGTAACGGGGTTCCAGACCAGACTAAACCGGTCCAGGGAGCGTAACGGGGTTCCAGACCAGACTAAACCGGTCCAGGGAGCGTAACGGGGTTCCAGACCAGACTAAACCGGTCCAGGGAGCGTAACGGGGTTCCAGACCAGACTAAACCGGTCCAGGGAGCGTAACGGGGTTCCAGACCAGACTAAACCGGTCCAGGGAGCGTAACGGGGTTCCAGACCAGACTAAACCGGTCCAGGGAGCGCAACGGGGTTCCAGACCAGACTAAACCGGTCCAGGGAGCGTAACGGGGTTCCAGACCAGACTAAACCGGTCCAGGGAGCGTAACGGGGTTCCAGACCAGACTAAACCGCTCCAGGGAGCGTAGCGGGGTTCCAGACCAGACTAAACCGGTCCAGGGAGCGTAACGGGGTTCCAGACCAGACTAAACCGGTCCAGGGAGCGTAACGGGATTCCAGACCAGACTAAACCGGTCCAGGGAGCGTAACGGGGTTCCAGACCAGACTAAACCGGTCCAGGGAGCGTAACGGGGTTCCAGACCAGACTAAACCGGTCCAGGGAGCGTAGCGGGGTTCCAGACCAGACTAAACCGGTCCAGGGAGCGTAACGGGGTTCCAGACCAGACTAAACCGGTCCAGGGAGCGTAACGGGGTTCCAGACCAGACTAAACCGCTCCAGGGAGCGTAACGGGGTTCCAGACCAGACTAAACCGGTCCAGGGAGCGTAACGGGGTTCCAGACCAGACTAAACCGGTCCAGGGAGCGTAACGGGGTTCCAGACCAGACTAAACCAGTCCAGGGAGCGTAACGGGGTTCCAGACCAGACTAAACCGGTCCAGGGAGCGTAACGGGGTTCCAGACCAGACTAAACCGGTCCAGGGAGCGTAACGAGGTTCCAGACCAGACTAAACCGGTCCAGGGAGCGTAACGGGGTTCCAGACCAGACTAAACCGGTCCAGGGAGCGTAACGGGGTTCCAGACCAGACTAAACCGGTCCAGGGAGCGTAACGGGGTTCCAGACCAGACTAAACCGGTCCAGGGAGCGTAACGGGGTTCCAGACCAGACTAAACCGGTCCAGGGAGCGTAACGGGGTTCCAGACCAGACTAAACCGGTCCAGGGAGCGTAACGGGGTTCCAGACCAGACTAAACCGGTCCAGGGAGCGTAACGGGGTTCCAGACCAGACTAAACCGGTCCAGGGAGCGTAACGGGGTTCCAGACCAGACTAAACCGGTCCAGGGAGCGTAACGGGGTTCCAGACCAGACTAAACCGGTCCAGGGAGCGTAACGGGGTTCCAGACCAGACTAAACCGGTCCAGGGAGCGTAACGGGGTTCCAGACCAGACTAAACCGGTCCAGGGAGCGTAACGGGGTTCCAGACCAGACTAAACCGGTCCAGGGAGCGTAACGGGGTTCCAGACCAGACTAAACCGGTCCAGGGAGCGTAACGGGGTTCCAGACCAGACTAAACCGGTCCAGGGAGCGTAACGGGGTTCCAGACCAGACTAAACCGGTCCAGGGAGCGTAACGAGGTTCCAGACCAGACTAAACCGGTCCAGGGAGCGTAACGGGGTTCCAGACCAGACTAAACCGGTCCAGGGAGCGTAACGGGGTTCCAGACCAGACTAAACCGGTCCAGGGAGCGTAACGGGGTTCCAGACCAGACTAAACCGGTCCAGGGAGCGTAACGGGGTTCCAGACCAGACTAAACCGGTCCAGGGAGCGTAACGGGGTTCCAGACCAGACTAAACCGGTCCAGGGAGCGTAACGGGGTTCCAGACCAGACTAAACCGGTCCAGGGAGCGTAACGGGGTTCCAGACCAGACTAAACCGGTCCAGGGAGCGTAACGGGGTTCCAGACCAGACTAAACCGGTCCAGGGAGCGTAACGGGGTTCCAGACCAGACTAAACCGGTCCAGGGAGCGTAACGGGGTTCCAGACCAGACTAAACCGGTCCAGGGAGCGTAACGGGGTTCCAGACCAGACTAAACCGGTCCAGGGAGCGTAACGGGGTTCCAGACCAGACTAAACCGGTCCAGGGAGCGTAACGGGGTTCCAGACCAGACTAAACCGGTCCAGGGAGCGTAACGGGGTTCCAGACCAGACTAAACCGGTCCAGGGAGCGTAACGGGGTTCCAGACCAGACTAAACCGGTCCAGGGAGCGTAACGGGGTTCCAGACCAGACTAAACCGGTCCAGGGAGCGTAACGGGGTTCCAGACCAGACTAAACCGGTCCAGGGAGCGTAACGAGGTTCCAGACCAGACTAAACCGGTCCAGGGAGCGTAACGGGGTTCCAGACCAGACTAAACCGGTCCAGGGAGCGTAACGGGGTTCCAGACCAGACTAAACCGGTCCAGGGAGCGTAACGGGGTTCCAGACCAGACTAAACCGGTCCAGGGAGCGTAACGGGGTTCCAGACCAGACTAAACCGGTCCAGGGAGCGTAACGAGGTTCCCGACCAGACTAAACCGGTCCAGGGAGCGTAACGGGGTTCCAGACCAGGCTAAACCGGTCCAGGGAGCGTAACGGGGTTCCAGACCAGACTAAACCGGTCCAGGGAGCGTAACGGGGTTCCAGACCAGACTAAACCGGTCCAGGGAGCGTAACGGGGTTCCAGACCAGACTAAACCGGTCCAGGGAGCGTAACGGGGTTCCAGACCAGACTAAACCGGTCCAGGGAGCGTAACGGGGTTCCAGACCAGACTAAACCGGTCCAGGGAGCGTAACGGGGTTCCAGACCAGACTAAACCGCTCCAGGGAGCGTAACGGGGTTCCAGACCAGACTAAACCGGTCCAGGGAGCGTAACGAGGTTCCAGACCAGACTAAACCGGTCCAGGGAGCGTAACGGGGTTCCAGACCAGACTAAACCGGTCCAGGGAGCGTAACGAGGTTCCAGACCAGACTAAACCGGTCCAGGGAGCGTAACGGGGTTCCAGACCAGACTAAACCGGTCCAGGGAGCGTAACGGGGTTCCAGACCAGACTAAACCGGTCCAGGGAGCGTAACGAGGTTCCAGACCAGACTAAACCGCTCCAGGGAGCGTAACGAGGTTCCAGACCAGACTAAACCGCTCCAGGGAGCGTAACGAGGTTCCAGACCAGACTAAACCGCTCCAGGGAGCGTAACGGGGTTCCAGACCAGACTAAACCGGTCCAGGGAGCGTAACGGGGTTCCAGACCAGACTAAACCGGTCCAGGGAGCGTAACGGGGTTCCAGACCAGACTAAACCGGTCCAGGGAGCGTAACGGGGTTCCAGACCAGACTAAACCGGTCCAGGGAGCGTAACGAGGTTCCAGACCAGACTAAACCGGTCCAGGGAGCGTAACGAGGTTCCAGACCAGACTAAACCGGTCCAGGGAGCGTAACGGGGTTCCAGACCAGACTAAACCGGTCCAGGGAGCGTAACGGGGTTCCAGACCAGACTAAACCGGTCCAGGGAGCGTAACGAGGTTCCAGACCAGACTAAACCGGTCCAGGGAGCGTAACGGGGTTCCAGACCAGACTAAACCGGTCCAGGGAGCGTAACGAGGTTAGGACTAGCTCAGGTAAATAAGGCGGGGTAATGACATGCAAACTTTTAAAAACAATGAATAAAATCTCATTGGACTGTAAAAGTGACTGGGAACCAGTGGAGCCAGACCAGTACCGGAGTAGTCCTCCCATCGCTTAGTTTTTGCCAGGAGACGGCTGCAGCGTTCTGCGAGCGCTGGGGGGACCTGGAGATTGGGTCTGACCCTAAGTTACTCTGAAATCATATTTTCACTGCAGATTAACAAATGTTTTCTGATTACCAGAAGCTTCAACACTGTATGTATTTTGTTTGTAACACAGTAGTTGGATAGTTTTATTATAATCCTTTTTAGTAACTTTCATAACTTTATAAATTCATGTTAGTAGATTGTGGAGCCTCTCCAGGCCCTGTATGCAGCTGTGGGGGGAGGCGAGAGGAATCTCCCCTCGTAGTTCACCCTGCAGAGTGGAGAGGATAACATAGAGATGTTTTATGCTGTTTGGAATACAATAGCTCAATTAACTGTAGTAAACTTTTATAAACCTTTGGTTTTTAGTAGTAATTCTTGTGAAATTATATTTACCATATAAAGGATTATAGAACAGTATTATAGACGGTGTGTTTAAGGAGTTAGTAGGTGAGAATTCACCCCTATTCCCCCCTCCTCTCCGCAGCGCTCTTACTTTAAGATAAGAAGCTGCATCCAGACTTGACATGTTTTATGAAGTTTCAAATGCTTAACGCCATAACGGGGTCCCTTTCTCAGGCTGAAACCAGGTTCTAAAGACTATGAATTTCATAACGTCGGACACCTGGCAGGAACTCTCCTTCTAACTTCTCAGCTTTGGCCTGAAGAAGGCGAGGAAGGAAGACGCTTATCTTATCGCTGGACAACTCTGCATCACCCGGTCCAGAAGACGTCTTAGCTCATTAAAAATAAAGTTTCTTTGTGTGACTCTCTCTCTTCCTCTCTCCCGCTCTCTCGTTCGCCCGAAAAATGCATTGTCCCTTGAACGTGAAGTTTTCTGTGTGAAACCAAATCATATTACAGTATTCCACATAACCGGGAAATTTATGCTCCTAGAAGGTGGAGTTTAGATTTTTGGTATAAGAACTTTAGACAAAGAACTGAGAGACGGCTTTGCAGCTCCGCTGCGGTCCCAACGCATCACTTGGAAGAAATTGGACTGAATTGGAAACGACCATGGAGAACTTATCATTGTGTGGGATCTGTAACTCTTTGAAAATTTTAGCCCTGCAGAAAAGATAGTTCTTTCCGGACGGAAAGAGTGGTCTTTCTGAAAAGGAAGATAGGATTTCAGAAAAAAAAACTCTGGAGATTTCGTCCTGCAGAGAAGGTGGTTCTTTCTGGACAAAAAGAGCATTTTTTTCTGAAAAGGAAGATATAATAGTATTGAGGGGGAAAAAAACTTGAGATTAAGACCTGCCAAGAAACAGAATTCTTCTAAAAGAGGGATTGTCTTTCTTGAAGAGGAAGTTTAGAATTTTATAGAAAAAAAGAAACCCTTGCCAAAAAGGAGAATTTTTCTGAAAAGAAAAATTATTTCTTTTTGTAGAGGAAGAAATAATAATCTGTCTTCCTTTGTAGAGGAAGACAGATTATATATATATATATATATATATATATATATATATATATATATATATATATATATATATATATATATATATATATATATATATATATAATCTGTCTTCCTCTACAAAAAGAAATAATTTTATATATTTCTTATAGGAGAAATATATATCATTAAAAAGATATATATATATATATATATATATATATATATATATATATATATATATATATGTAAGCCGTGGACCCGTCATGAAGCCCGGTCCACGGCTTTTTGTACTCGGTATACACTGACATCATTTACTCCACAGAGTTTACTACTTCTTGAAAACTGTACACCTGGATTAGTTTTGTAAATAATATATAATATTTGCACATTGTTTCCAATATCGGGAATTTATCACCCAATGAAAGGCCCCTTTAGAAAAGAAAAGAAAATCTGAAGGGCTCTTTTTTCCATGATTAACACCAGACAAACACAGACAGATTTTAGTTTTCTTCTTTCATGTCTGCACATGGATGAAACGGTCATTTTGTAAAAACTAAAGCTATATTTTAAATTCAGTGTTTCAGGAGACATTGTGAGTGTTCCCAACTGGATGGGAAGCACTGAGGGTCAGATCGTTTGTGACGACATAAACCTAAACTGACAGACGACCAAAGGAATCTCTGGAAGGAGTCAAAACACCATGGTTCACACAAAACCCAATTTACCTGTCTGCCCTTCCTTTTCCTCCTCTTTCTCCTCTTTCTCCTCTCCTCCTCTTTCTCCTCTTTCTCCTCTTTCTCCTCTCCTCCTCTTTCTCCTCTTTCTCCTCTCTCCTCTTTTCCTTTTCCTCCTCTTTCTCCTCTCTCCTCTTTTCCTTTTCCTCCTCTTTCTCCTCTTTCTCCTTTTCCTCCTCTTTCTCCTCTTTTCCTTTTCCTCCTCTTTCTCCTCTCTCCTCTTTTCCTTTTCCTCCTCTTTCTCCTCTTTCTCCTTTTCCTCCTCTTTCTCCTCTTTCTCCTCTCCTCCTCTCCTCCTCTTTCTCCTCTTTCTCCTTTTCCTCCTCTTTCTCCTCTTTCTCCTCTCTCCTCTTTTCCTTTTCCTCCTCTTTCTCCTCTTTCTCCTTTTCCTCCTCTTTCTCCTCTTTCTCCTCTCCTCCTCTCCTCCTCTTTCTCCTCTTTTCCTTTTCCTCCTCTTTCTCCTCTCTCCTCTTTTCCTTTTCCTCCTCTTTCTCCTCTTTCTCCTTTTCCTCCTCTTTCTCCTCTTTCTCCTCTCCTCCTCTCCTCCTCTTTCTCCTCTTTCTCCTTTTCCTCCTCTTTCTCCTCTTTCTCCTCTCTCCTCTTTTCCTTTTCCTCCTCTTTCTCCTCTTTCCTCTTTTCCTTTTCCTCCTCTTTCTCCTCTTTCTCCTTTTCCTCCTCTTTCTCCTCTTTCTCCTCTCCTCCTCTCCTCCTCTTTCTCCTCTTTCTCCTTTTCCTCCTCTTTCTCCTCTTTCTCCTCTCTCCTCTTTTCCTTTTCCTCCTCTTTCTCCTCTTTCTCCTTTTCCTCCTCTTTCTCCTCTTTCTCCTCTCTCCTCTTTTCCTTTTCCTCCTCTTTCTCCTCTTTCTCCTCTCTCCTCTTTTCCTTTTCCTCCTCTTTCTCCTCTTTCTCCTTTTCCTCCTCTTTCTCCTCTTTCTCCTCTCTCCTCTTTTCCTTTTCCTCCTCTTTCTCCTCTTTCTCCTTTTCCTCCTCTTTCTCCTCTTTCTCCTCTCTCCTCTTTTCCTTTTCCTCCTCTTTCTCCTCTCTCCTCTTTTCCTTTTCCTCCTCTTTCTCCTCTTTCTCCTTTTCCTCCTCTTTCTCCTCTTTCTCCTCTCTCCTCTTTTCCTTTTCCTCCTCTTTCTCCTCTCTCCTCTTTTCCTTTTCCTCCTCTCCTCCTCTTTCTCCTCTTTCTCCTCTCTCCTCTTTTCCTTTTCCTCCTCTTTCTCCTCTCTCCTCTTTTCCTTTTCCTCCTCTTTCTCCTCTCTCCTCTTTTCCTTTTCCTCCTCTTTCTCCTCTTTCTCCTCTTTCTCCTTTTCCTCCTCTTTCTCCTCTTTCTCCTCTCCTCCTCTTTCTCCTCTTTCTCCTCTCCTCCTCTCCTCCTCTTTCTCCTCTCCTCCTCTTTCTCCTCTTTCTCCTCTCCTCCTCTTTCTCCTCTTTCTCCTCTCCTCCTCTCCTCCTCTTTCTCCTCTTTCTCCTCTCCTCCTCTTTCTCCTCTCCTCTTCTTTCTCCTCTTTCTCCTTTTCCTCCTCTTTCTCCTCTTTCTCCTTTTCCTCCTCTTTCTCCTTTTCCTCCTCTTTCTCCTCTTTCTCCTCTCCTCCTCTTTCTCCTCTTTCTCCTCTCCTCCTCTTTCTCCTCTTTCTCCTCTCCTCCTCTCCTCCTCTTTCTCCTCTTTCTCCTCTCCTCCTCTTTCTCCTCTCCTCCTCTTTCTCCTCTTTCTCCTCTCCTCCTCTTTTCCTCTTTCTCCTCTTTTCCTCTCCTCCTCTTTCTCCTCTTTTCCTCTCCTCCTCTTTCTCCTCTTTCTCCTCTCCTCCTCTCCTCCTCTTTCTCCTCTTTCTCCTCTCCTCCTCTCCTCCTCTTTCTCCTCTCCTCCTCTTTTCCTCTTTCTCCTCTTTTCCACTCCTCCTCTTTCTCCTCTTTCTCCTCTCCTCCTCTTTCTCCTCTTTTCCTCTCCTCCTCTTTCTCCTCTTTTCCTCTCCTCCTCTTTCTCCTCTTTCTCCTCTCCTCCTCTCCTCCTCTTTCTCCTCTCCTCCTCTTTCTCCTCTTTCTCCTTTTCCTCCTCTTTCTCCTCTCTCCTCATTCCTCTTTTCCTCTCCTCCTCTTTCTCCTCTTTCTCCTCTCCTCCTCTTTCTCCTCTTTCTCCTCTCCTCCTCTCCTCCTCTTTCTCCTCTCCTCCTCTTTCTCCTCTTTCTCCTCTCCTCCTCTTTCTCCTCTTTCTCCTCTCCTCCTCTCCTCCTCTTTCTCCTCTTTTCCTCTCCTCCTCTTTCTCCTCTTTCTCCTCTTTTCCTCTTTCTCCTCTCCTCCTTTTTCCTCTTTCTCCTCTTTCTCCTCTTTTCCTCTTTCTCCTCTTTCTCCTCTCCTCCTCTTTTCCTCTCCTCCTCTGTCTCCTCTCTCCTCTTTTCCTCTTTCTCCTCTCCTCTTTCTCCTCTCCTCCTCTTTCTCCTCTCCTCTTTCTCCTCTTTCTCCTCTTTCTCCTCTCCTCCTCTTTCTCCTCTCTCCTCTTTTCCTCTTTCTCCTCTTTCTCCTCTCCTCTTTCTCCTCTCCTCCTCTTTCTCCTCTCCTCTTTCTCCTCTCTCCTCTTTTCCTCTCCTCCTCTTTCTCCTCTCCTCCTCTTTCTCCTCTCTCCTCTTTTCCTCTTTCTCCTCTTTTCCTCTCCTCCTCTTTCTCCTCTCCTCTTTTCCTCTTTCTCCTCTTTCTCCTCTCCTCCTCTTTTCCTCTTTCTCCTCTTTCTCCTCTCTCCTCTTTTCCTCTTTCTCCTCTTTTCCTCTCCTCCTCTTTCTCCTCTCCTCTTTTCCTCTTTCTCCTCTTTCTCCTCTCCTCCTCTTTTCCTCTCCTCCTCTTTCTCCTCTCCTCCTCTTTTCCTCTCCTCCTCTTTCTCCTCTCCTCTTTTCCTCTTTCTCCTCTTTCTCCTCTCCTCCTCTTTTCCTCTCCTCCTCTTTCTCCTCTCCTCCTCTTTTCCTCTCCTCCTCTTTCTCCTCTCCTCTTTTCCTCTCCTCCTCTTTCTCCTCTCTCCTCTTTTCCTCTTTTCCTCTCCTCATTTTTCCTCCTTTCTCCTCCTTTCCTCTCCTCATTTTTCCTCCTTTCTCCTCTTTCTCCTCTTTCTCCTCTTTCTCCTCTCCTCCTCTCCTCCTCTTTCTCCTCTTTCTCCTCTCCTCCTCTTTCTCCTCTTTTCCTCTCCTCCTCTTTCTCCTCTCCTCCTCTTTCTCCTCTTTTCCTCTTTCTCCTCTTTTCCTCTCCTCCTCTTTCTCCTCTTTCTCCTCTCCTCCTCTTTCTCCTCTTTTCCTCTCCTCCTCTTTCTCCTCTTTTCCTCTCCTCCTCTTTCTCCTCTTTCTCCTCTCCTCCTCTTTTTCCTCTCCTCCTCTTTCTCCTCTTTCTCCTCTCCTCCTCTTTTTCCTCTCCTCCTCTTTCTCCTCTTTTCCTCTCCTCCTCTCCTCCTCTTTCTCCTCTTTCTCCTCTCCTCCTCTTTCTCCTCTCCTCCTCTTTCTCCTCTTTCTCCTTTTCCTCCTCTTTCTCCTCTCTCCTCATTCCTCTTTTCCTCTCCTCCTCTTTCTCCTCTTTCTCCTCTCCTCCTCTTTCTCCTCTTTCTCCTCTCCTCCTCTCCTCCTCTTTCTCCTCTCCTCCTCTTTCTCCTCTCTTCCTCTTTCTCCTCTTTCTCCTCTCCTCCTCTCCTCCTCTTTCTCCTCTTTTCCTCTCCTCCTCTTTCTCCTCTTTCTCCTCTTTTCCTCTTTCTCCTCTCCTCCTTTTTCCTCTTTCTCCTCTTTCTCCTCTTTTCCTCTTTCTCCTCTTTCTCCTCTCCTCCTCTTTTCCTCTCCTCATTTTTCCTCCTTTCTCCTCCTTTCCTCTCCTCCTTTTTCCTCTTTCTCCTCTTTCTCCTCTTTTCCTCTTTCTCCTCTTTCTCCTCTCCTCCTCTTTTCCTCTCCTCATTTTTCCTCCTTTCTCCTCCTTTCCTCTCCTCCTTTTTCCTCTTTCTCCTCTTTCTCCTCTTTTCCTCTTTCTCCTCTTTCTCCTCTTTCTCCTCTCCTCCTCTTTTCCTCTCCTCATTTTTCCTCCTTTCTCCTCCTTTCCTCTCCTCATTTTTCCTCCTTTCTCCTCCTTTCCTCTCCTCCTTTCATTCTTGCTACATTTGATCATTCAGTCATATAGTCCTTTCTTCAATCCACGCAATGGTTGGTTTTTCGTTGGTTTTAGAGAAATAATTTACCACATATATGTTATAAACAGTTTTTGTTTGACTGTTCTCGTCACATCTTAGAAGTTCTGATCTGTGTGTCCCTGCGATGGACCGGCCAGCTGTCCAGGGTGTTCCAGGCTCCAGCTTCCCCGCCACCCTGAAGTGGAACAAGTGGTTTAGAAAATGAATGAACCCGTTTGGACCAAAAAGACAACTGGAAAAATGTAATACTTTAAAGGTCATGTGTGGAACTGAAATGGTGCCTAAACTAATTTTCAATTCAAGTCAGATTTATTTATATAGCACATTTAAAAACATCTCCTGCTGTTTGTGCTTCACGGATCAGAAAATACAAATAAAATAATCACAAATAGGATAAAAATAGAAAAAAAACAACAAAACAAAACGTGAGATGTTATAACTATAAAAACTTGATAATAAAATGGCAATAAAATAAAAGAGCAAGTAAAAAAAATAAAAATAGAAAGTATAAAACAGTATAAAATGTATAAAACTAAGGAAGAAAAAAACAGGGAAGTATTCATCACTTGCAGAATACATGGACCAATGCAATCAAAGGAATCTATAAACAGATGAGTTTAGCCCAATGGACAAAAGGAAAACTTTAACTGACAATTTTAGTCAGTTTGTTTAGACACTCTTAAAAACATGTAGTGTTACATATTTGGGGTTATCATTGGGTCAGTCACTTACAGGTAAATTAAATTCTTCTAAAGTAATAACAAAGCATAGTGGCAAATTAAAATTTTTAATTGTGTATAACAAAGTGTTTAAATATCACCGTAAAGAAATGAATAGCATTGTCTTTAATCCAGTGCTACACGGCTTATGCATGTTTTGCCTGCTTCACTGGTATTATTATGAAGTTAAAAATAGTGTTACCAATCCAGCAATATGATTTTAAATGCAGTTCAGTTCAGCTTTATTTGTATAGAACCACTTCATATCAGTGTCATCCCAGGGCACTTTGCTGGCACATTCAGGAGGGTTAGTTCACTATTTATTATGTGCTCCTCCTAGAAATCATATTAGCAGGGAAGACTTTACCAGAGTTCATCTTCTGCTGGTCCATCAGAGCAACTCATGTTAAATCATTTGCCTAATACAGGTACATTTGCTAAAGCTGTACATACATACAGGTACAGGTACACACACTCTTAGATCAGCAGACCAGTTGCTTTTAACTGTCCCTACGTCACGCTGAAAAACCAGAGGAGCCTTTTCAGCTCCAAATATCTGGACCAGCTCCGAACATCTGGACCAGCCTCCCTCTGCAGGTCAGGCAGGAGAACTCACTCGTTTTTAAAAGCCGTTTAAAAACACATTTTTATTCTTTGGCATTTTAGCAAGACTGAGTTGTCATCTGTGTCCTTGTATTTTATTTTTAACAGTTCTTTTTCATGTATCTCCTATTTTACCATTTTGTTGTTATTTTATTTTCTTAAGCTGTTTTGGTTCACTTGCTGTTTCTGTACAGCACTTTGGTCAGCTGTATGTTGTTTTTAAAGTGCTTTATGAATAAATATGGTATGGTATGGTATTTCAGAAAATTAGAATATTAAAGAATTAAAGAAAATTAGAATATTATGAAAAAGTTCAATATTTTTTGTCACTCATTACAGAATGTAAAACCTATATATTCTATAAATTCATTGCACATAACATGAAACATTTCAAATATTCAATCCTGAACATTTTGATAATAATTTATTCATTTTCCTAACTGCCTAATCCAGTTCAGGGTGGTGGGGAAGAGGATTATGTTAGTATTAATGAAGCTACGCCAGCTAACTATTTAAACTTTCACATTCCTAGAACTACAGGCAGAGGAGGAGGTGTTGCAGCTATTTTTAAGTCAGAATTTTTAATTAGTCCTAAACACAAAACTAACTATAAATCCTTTGAATTCCTGACATTAAATTTATCTCATCCAAAATGGAATTGAGAGAAACCGCTCCTTTTAGCATTAGTGTATCGCCCACCTGGACCTTACTCCGAGTTTCTGACCGAATTCTCTGATCTCTTGTCTGAGTTAGTGCTGACTACTGATAAGGTCATTGTACTAGGTGATTTTAATATTCATGTTGACCATGAAAATGATAGTTTAAACATTTCCTTTAGCTCTATTCTAAACTCAATTGGGTTTTCACAAAATGTCCATGGAGCCACTCACTCTCATGGTCATACTCTTGATCTGGTTCTAACATCTGGTATTGAGACTGATAAGCTCAAAGTATTTCCTCAAAACCCTGTCTTGTCCGACCACTTCTTATTAACCTTTGAATTCACTTTATTTGATTACTCACTGACCAAAAATAAATTATACTATAGTAGATGTTTATCAGACAATAATATTACAAAATTTAAACAATCAATTGAATCGATTTTTTCCCCTCTACCATGTGTTAGCATGACTGAGAGTCCCCCTTTAAGCCTTACTCCTGCTCAGATTGATCAGCATGCTGATACTATAACAGCTTCAATGCGTACAACCTTGGATAATGTTGCTCCCCTAAAGAAGAAGAAATTAAGTAAGATTATGAAGGCTCCCTGGTTTAATTCCCAGCTTCGAGCTCTAAAACAGGCGTCAAGGCGTTTGGAAAACAGATGGCGTTCATCAGGACTAGAGGAGTCTCACTTAACCTGGAAAGAAAGTTTAATCGTATACAAAAAAGCCTTACGTACGGCAAGAACAGCTTATTATTCATCATTGATAGAGGAAAACAAAAACAACCCTCGGTTTCTTTTCAGCACTGTAGCTAGGCTTACTAGGAGCCGGAGCGCTGTGGAGCCATGTATTCCTTTCTCACTTAGCTGTGATGATTTCATGTATTTTTTCAGGAATAAAATTGATCCCATTAGAGATCAAATCCACAATATTCTTCCTTCTACCTATAATGTTGAGCCTGTTGTGGTCTCCGAAGCATCCTTAGAACCAGGATCTGACTTGTGTCTAAATAGTTTCTGTCCTGTCCAACCCTCTGAATTAACTAAAATAATAGCTTCATCTAAACCATCCATCTGTATCTTAGACCCTCTCCCAACGAGCCTCTTTAAGGACATTTTCCCTTTAATTAATACATCACTACTAAATCTTATCAATATGTCTTTAGTGACAGGATATGTACCACAATCATTTAAAACTGCTGTAATCAAGCCTTTACTTAAAAAGCAATCTGTGGATCCAGAGGTGATAGCAAATTATAGACCTATATCTAACCTCCCGTTTATGTCCAAAATTCTGGAGAAAATAGTTTCAGCTCAGCTACATGCCCACCTGAGCAGAAATAATTTATGCGAGGAGTTTCAGTCAGGATTTAGAGCTCATCATAGCACTGAGACGGCATTGGTGAAAGTTACTAATGACCTTCTTATGGCCTCAGACAAAGGACTTGTGTCCGTACTTATCTTGCTTGATCTTAGTGCTGCATTTGATACAGTCGATCATAACATTCTGTTACAGAGACTAGAACAGGTGATTGGAATTACAGGTACAGCGTTAAGCTGGTTTAAATCATATTTATCTGATAGACTTCAGTTTGTTCATGTAAATGACAAGTCCTCCTCACAAACTACAGTAAGTCATGGAGTTCCTCAAGGTTCTGTACTTGGACCAGTACTCTTCACGCTATATATGCACCCTTTAGGCAAAATTATTAGACAGCATGGAATAAACTTTCATTGTTATGCAGATGATACTCAGATATACTTATCCTTTAAACCAGATGAAACAAATCAGCCCAATAGGCTACAAAATTGTCTCATAGACATAAAGACTTGGATGTCTAGAAATTTTCTCCTCTTAAACTCCGATAAGACTGAAGTAATTCTTATATCTAATCTCCCGTTTATGTCCAAAATTCTGGAGAAAATAGTTTCAGCTCAGCTACATGCCCACCTGAGCAGAAATAATTTATTTGAAGAGTTTCAGTCAGGATTTAGAGCTCATCATAGCACTGAGATGACATTGGTGAAAGTTACTAAATCTTCGCTTTATCAATGTTCCAGAGAAAAGTGAACAGGATGACATGGTGGCCTTCGTGGGTCAGCAACTGATCCCCTCACTCCTTGGGAAGGAAAACTTTCCTTCGACACCGGTGGTGGAGAGGGCGCACCGCACACCGACATTCAATAACACCTCTAGACCTGGCCCTCCAAGACCTATCCTGGTGAAGTTTGCAAACTTCCAGGATAAGGTGAAGATTCTGCGATTGGCCAGGGAGAAGGAACATCTTTCATACGGAGGAGCAGCCGTCTTCATCTATCCGGATTTTAGTCCACAGACATCCAAGAAACGACGTGAATATGATGATGTTAAAAAGAAGCTCCGTGCCGCAAATGTGAAGTACTCCTTGATTTATCCCAGTACGCTGAGGGTAGTGGTGGAAGGAAAGACAAAAATTTTCCGCTGCTCCAAAGAAGCTGAGCAGTTCTTTCGAGATCTTCCCTCTGGATCGGCGACGTAAGTAAGACTTTTGATTGAGCGATCTGGTACTTAACTGTCTGTTCCAGGAACTATTGACTATTTTGCAAATGGCAGTTTAAGTTAAATAATGATAAACACACCGGTTAGTGAACTTTCTTAACTCAACTTGGCTAGGCAAGTGCAGTGTTTGCCGTAAAAGGCTTGCTGTGAACCGTGTGTGCTGCGATAGAATGTCGCAAAGTGGCAGCGGACTATGAGCTGTTGGTGTATAATTTGCTATTTTTGCTCAGTGAGTGATTATTTTTTGTAAACTTTTTTTTAAAAGAACAGCATTATGAATTTCTAATAAATATATTAGCATAAAAGTCAGTGCCTACAGGCATCCTCTTTTTTTTTTATATATATATATATTTTTTTCTTTTTCCTTGTGGTTTATGATCTTGATTTGTTTTTCTATTATGTGTGTGATGTGTGTAGTGTGGCTGTTTGTGTTTGTTTGTGGAAATGTGAGTTTTTTGTTTTGTGGTGTGTTTTTGTCTTTGCGTGTCTTTGTCCTTGTCCGTTTGTCTGTCTGTCTGTCTTTTCGTTTGTGGCCCTTGCTCCCAGATCGTGTACCCGCTCTTCCCGGTTCTATGTTTCTGAGACAGAGTAGTATGTACAGTTATGATAGTGATAATTCGTCCTCATTAGAGGATGTTTCTGATTTAAATTTAAACTATTTCCAGTTTCCTGACTATGAATCTCGAAAGGGGTTGAATGATATGGATCCTGACAATAATATTTTTAAAAATATTAACAATAATTGTGCATACTACACTAACACAACTTTTAATGAAACTATTACACTGGATAACAAGCTATCAATAGTCCATTTTAATAGCAGAAGTCTTTATAAAAATTTTGAAAGTATCAAAGACTATTTGTCCCAATTCAAATCACCTTTTAATATAATAGCAGTCTCAGAAACATGGATAAACATGGATAAAGGTATGGACTTTACGATGAACGGCTATGAAATGTTTTGTATGAACAGAAAGAATAGGAATGGAGGGGGTGTGGCTTTATATATTGACGAAGCTATTAGTTGTAAAATTATAGAAAATATGTCAATGGCTGTGGAGGATGTATTTGAATGTATAACTGTGGAAATTGTGCTACAAAAAAGGAGAAGAATTCTTGTAAGCTGTGTTTACAGGGCCCCAGGTTCAGATATTAATCTTTTTAAAGACTGGATCGAGCGGCTGTTCGATAAAAAAATTAACAAAGAAATTATATTATGTGGAGACTACAATGTAGACCTTTTAAATAAAAATAATCACAAAATTACGGAGGACTTCACTGATATGATGTTTAGTAATAATTTTTATCCATTAATTTTAAGACCAACCAGAATAACAGCACATAGTGCGACTTTAATTGATAATATTTTTACTAATATATTAGATAATAAAATTCATAGTGGATTGTTGTTAAACGATATCAGTGATCATCTTCCAGTGTTTATGGTGTACAATGTTAACTGCAAAGCAATCAGGGATGATGGTGTCAATTACTATAGGATTAAAACTGAGCAATCACTAATTAACCTAAAGAATGACTTAGCATCTTATGATTGGAACTTTATTTATGAGGAGCTAGATGTGAACACAGCTTACAATTCTTTCAGTGAAATATTCAGTTTATTATATGAAAAGAATTGTCCACTTAGAAAATGTAGAAAGAAAAATAACTCAAAAACTCCTTGGATCACAAAGGGACTGTTAAATGCATGCAAAAAGAAAAATAATTTACATAAACAGTTTCTTAAGCACAGAACAAGTGAAACGGAGCTGAAATATAAACTATATAAAAACAAGCTAACAAGTATTTTAAGAGAAAGTAAAAAGGCTTATTATACTAAATTACTCAACAGTAAAAGGAGCGATATTCATGGTTTGTGGAATATACTAAAAAGTATAATTGGTGGTGGTTCTAAAAGTTCATGTTATCCAGAGTTTTTTATGGAGAATGGGAATGTTATAGCTAATAAGGAGGAAATTGTTGAGAGATTTAATAATTTTTTTGTAAATATAGGACCTGAACTAGCTGGAAAAATCCCAACTGATAGTGAACCTGTGTGTAATTTAATAGAAACAAATATAAACTCAATGTTCCTCACCCCTACTGACGAGAAGGAAGTCTTAGAGGCAATACGAAAATGTAGTAATAAAACATCTCAGGATTTTAATGGGATCGACATGAGAACAATTAGGAATGTTGCAGAGGCTGTAGTTAAACCATTTACACATATATGCAACTTATCATTTGAGCATGGACAATTTCCTTCTCAAATGAAAATTGCAAAAGTAGTTCCATTATTTAAAGCAGGTGATAAACACACCTTTACAAACTACCGTCCTGTCTCTCTCTTACCACAGTTTTCAAAAATATTAGAAAAACTATTTAATTCAAGATTACATACTTTTATTGAAAAAAATAAATTGCTCTCTAATAGCCAATATGGTTTTAGACAAAATCGATCAACATCACTTGCCTTAATTGAATTAGTGGAGGAAATCACAAGGTATTAAATTTATTATGGGAATTTTTATTGATTTACAAAAGGCTTTTGATACCATTGATCATAGCATATTACTAGATAAATTGGAAAAATATGGCATTAGAGGACTACCACATAGATGGATAGGGAGTTATCTGAGGGACAGGCGTCAGTTTGTCCAGGTTGAACAGTATAAATCTAATTGTAAGAATATAAAGTGTGGTGTGCCTCAGGGCTCTATTCTCGGGCCAACACTATTTTTACTTTACATTAATGATATTTGTAAAATATCTGAAATAATGAAATTTATACTTTTTGCAGATGATACAAATATTTTATGTTCAGGGCATGACCTGGAGAAACTTCTGAAAGATGTTAATGAAGAAATGTATAAATTAAAAAACTGGTTTAATATAAATAAGCTGTCATTGAATGTAAAAAAGACGAAGCTTATACTGTTTGGTAACCGGAAAAAGGATATGCCAATACAAATAACCATACAAAATACAGTAATAGAAAGAGTACAGCAAATTGTGTTTTTAGGTGTGGTTATTGATGAAAAGATGTCTTGGAAACCCCATATCTGTTACTTGCGCTCAAAAGTTGCCAAGTGTGTGGGTGTGATGAAGCGATGTAGTCTGATACTGAATCAGAGTGCTTTGCTTATCCTTTACCATTCCTTCATAATGTCATATTTAAATTACTGTATCGAAGTGTGGGGAAATTGTTACAAATCAAATTTGTTACCATTGATCATTCTCCAAAAAAGAGCCATTAGAGTTGTTCATAAAGTTAAATATAATGATCACACCAACCCACTTTTTCTTAACACATTTAACTTAAAATTACATGATGTGGTAAATTATAAAATGGCACAAATCATGTACAGAGCATCAACAAATTCTCTGCCTGTCAATATTCAAAATTTATTTCAAGATAGAGATGCTCATCATGCATATAATTTGAGAGGAAGTCATAAACTATATCAGACAAAAGTAAGGACAACTCTAAAGGCTATGTGTATTTCTGTGAGGGGAGTCACTCTATGGAACAACTTATCTGAGGAAATGAAAACTTGTAAAAATCTTTTGTTGTTTAAAAGTATGTTTAAAAGGAAGGTAATGAGTGAGTACCAGGAGGAGATGAGGCAGTGAAAACTTCATGGCCAGGCACATGCACCGAGTGTCAAATTTCTGTCTATGTATTATGTGTTAGAAGTGTATTACCTGATTATGTTTGCTGTGTAAAACACATGGTTGATAACAACATGTTAAAATGTATTGAAGTCATGTGATCGGGAAGAGCGGGGGGCGGTCGGGAGTGCGTTGGGCCTGTCTTTGTCATTGTCTTGTCTTGTCTTGTCTGTGTTGATTATTGTGTAAATTTTGTAATTTTGTTTTGTGTTATGCTGCGTGGTGTGTGAAGGGGGTGGACTAAAATAAGCATTGCTTCTCCCATCCCCCTTTTCAAACCAAAATTGTAAAAAAAAAAAAAAAAAAATTTTTGTAAAATTGTTTTTGTAAAATTGTTTTTGCAAATTGTGAATTTGGTTTGAAACAAATGAATAAACAAACAAACAAACAAACCTTCTTATGGCCTCAGACAAAGGACTTCTATTCTATTCTATTCTATTCTACAGTCATTTAGCAGATGCTTTTATCCAAAGCGACTTAAATCTGAGTGAGAACAACACAAGCAGGAAATCAAACAGTAGAGGACATGGCAGGAAGGTGCTAGTGGACTGTCCAGTTGGACGCAGGTCATTCCATGAAGTGCTGCAGGCATCTTCTTTTCCTGTTTTGTTTTTTTGTTGACTCCCTTTCCACCCCATAAAAGTTTGTTACAAAGAACTGGACTAAGTTCTCCAACTTTCCAACAAATACAGCTATAGTAAGTGTTGAAGTTCTCCTTGAAGAGCTGAGTCTTCAGCTGGGTCTGAAAGTAGACAGGGACTCTGCAGAGCGGACAGAGTTTGGGAGATCATTCCACCATCGTGGAACAACAGAGGAAAAGAGTCTGGATGGTGATTTAGTCCCACGTTGTGGTGGTAACACAAGGTGTCTTTCACTGGTGGAACGTAGCTGTGGAGAGGGAGTGTAGGTCTGGATTAGGGAGTGAAGGTAGACGGGAGCTGTTTGACTTATTGTTTTGTAAACCAGAAGCAAAACTTTAAATTTGATGCATGCTGCAACCGGAAGCCAGTGAAGAGCGATTAGCAGCGGAGTGACATGAACCAGTTTGGGCTGGTTGAAGACCAGACGTGCTGCTTGTTCTGGATCATCTGCAGAGGTTTAACCAGCATGCAGGCAGACCTGCCAGTAGGGAACTGCAGTAATCGATGCGTGAGATGACCAGAGCCTGAACCAGAAGCTGAGTTGTGTGTTCTGTCAGGTACGTCTGATTCTCTTGATGTTGTAGAGAGCAAATCGGCAGGTACAGGCAAGCGAGGCAATATGGACCTTAAAGGTCAGCTGGTCATCCACCATGACACCCAGATTCCAGGCAGCAGGCGTAGGAACAAGTGTGACAGAGTGGAGCTTCACACGTATCTGCGGATGTAAGGAAGGATTGGCTGGACAGACAATGAGCTCTGTCTTGGACAGATGGAGCTGAAGGTGGCGATCCTTCATCCATGCAGAGATATCAGCAAGGCAAGCTGATATTCTCAGTGAAACCTTGTGTCGTCTGGTGGGAAGGAGAGGAAAAGCTGAGTGTCATCTGCATAGCAGTGGTAGGAGAAGCCGTGAGAGCTTCTAACTGCACCGAGTGAGGAGGTGTATGGTGGAAAGAGAAGAGGGCCGAGCACCGATCCCTGAGGCTCCCCTGTTTTCAAGAAGGATCTTCCTGAGAGGTAGGACGTGGACCAGGAGAGGACAGATCCAGAGATCCCGAGCTCAGAGAGCGGAGAGGAGAACCTGATGGTTGGCTGGGTCAGAAGCAGCAGACAGGTCCAGCAGGACCAGGACTGACCGGTGGATCTGGTCCAGCTGGACCAGGACTGACCAGTGGATCTGGTCCAGCAGGACCAGGACTGACCGGTGGATCTGGTCCAGCAGGACCAGGACTGACAGGTGGATCTGGTCCAGCAGGAGGGAACCAGTAGCAGACAGGAGACCAGTTCCAGTGGAATGGCCTCGCCTAAAGCCAGACTGATGTGGATCTAACTGGTTTCTATCATGGAGGAACTGGGAGACTGAAGACGACCCGCTCCAGTAGTGTGGACAAGAACGGCACCAGTGGGACCAGCCGGTAGTTTCCAACCTGGACTGGGTTGAGTGTGGGTTTCTTCAGCAGCGGGGTGACCCGAGCTTGCTGGAAGACAGAGGGAAAGACAGCGGATTCCAGAGAGGAGATAATAATATGGGTCACTGCAGATTGATTGGAGGTAAAATGCTCTGCAGGATGTCGGTAGGGACCGGATCCAGAGGACAGATAGTGGCTTTAGAGTTGACTAGAAGTTTAGAGACTTGGTCCTCATTCAGAGGGCAGAAAGAGCAAAGTGAGGCACCACTAGCTGGATGTGGTGGACTGAGCTGGTCAGGCTCAGAGAAGTGATTCCTGATGGTAGCAACCTTTTCAGTAAAACAGGAAGCCAACATGTCTGCAGTCAGCGTGGCGGGAGGCTGAGCAGCTGCTGGAGAAAGAAGACAGTTAAAGGCCATTAACAGCTGCCGTGTGTTGGGAGCATTGTGGATCTGCTTCTGATAGAAGTCTATGTTGGCAGCCGTCAGGCTGGATGTGAAGACTGAGAGGTTCTGCTGGGACTCTGACAAGTCAGGGACTTCTTTTCTTTCTGCTGGCCTGAGACCTGCTCTGTGACGTCTCAGTGAGCCATGGACTGGGAGGGTTTAGACTTAGAGATCTCAGCTTTCTGTGCTAGGAAACCAGCTTTGGAGCCTCCGGAGTGTCATGAGGAAGGAGGGCTGAGAATGTGACCAGGAGGTGGTCTGACAGGTGCAGGGGGGGACTGGCAGATCAGCTGTGGACCAGTTCCTGGTCAGGACCAGATCCATAGTGCTGCCGGCTTTGTGTGTCGGAGGAGTCTGGACCGGTCTGAGACTGAAGGAGGTTCATTAAGTCATTGATCTGAGTTTTGCCAGTGTGAATATTTAAGTCTCCCATGACAATTAGGGGTGTGACATCATCAGGTGTGTCAGAGAGTAACACATCCATCTCAGAGATAAAGTGGTTCATGTTGCCTCCTGGAGGCCATATATGACCAGAATGTATGTATCGGTCGGAGCAGAGACCTGGATTACATGATGAGCAGGAAGCCATGGGACACAGAGAGGTAAAGCTCCATGTTTTAGGAAGCAGGACGTCCGTTCCACCTCCTCGTCCAGCAGAGCGAGGTGTCTGGGTGAAATCTGCGTTAAGGGAGAGGACAGCAGGAGTCGCGGTGTTTTCTGGACGGATCCAGGTCTCAGTCAGGACCAGGACCTGAACGTCTGAGACTGACATCAGAGAACTGATGAATTCTGTTTTATTTACTACGGACTGACAGTTCCAGAGACGGGAGGTGACAGAGGATGAGGACAGTGTGGGAGACGGTGGTCCAGAGAGGTCTAGAGGACTGCCTTGTCTGTGGGAGACAGGCCTTGGTCTGTCCCCGTATCAGACGGGGATGGTTGGAGACACGTGGTAATGTGAGCTTAGACTGCTGACCTGACAAAAGTCCAGAAGACCATCATTGACCCTCCACAAGGAGGGAAAGCCATAAAAGGTCATTTCTAAAGAAGCTGATTATTCACAGAGAGCTGGATCCAAGCATGTTAATGGGAAGCTGAGTGGAAGGAAAAGCTGCACCAGCGGAAGGCAGAACCGCCTGGAGAGGATCGTCAAGCAGCATCCATTCAGGAATCTGGGAGCTTCACAAGGAGTGGACTGAAGCTGGACTCATCAAGAGCCGCTATGAACAGACGGATCCTAGACATGGACTACAGACGTCCCATTCCTCGTGTCGCGCCTCTCCTGAACCAGAGACACCGACAGAAGCGTCTCACCTGGACTACGGAGGAAAAGGACTGGTTCTCAGATGGAAGCAGATTCTGCATTTCATGTGGAAACCAAGGTCCCAGAGTCTGGAGGAAGAGTGGAGAGGCCCAGAATCCATGTTGCTGGAAGTCCAGAGTGAAGTTTCCACAGTCAGGGATGGTTTGGGAGCCATGTCATCTGCTGGTGTTGCTCCACGGTGTTTTCTGAAGGTCACAGTCAACACAGCATCTAGCAGGACATTTTAGAGACATTCCTTCTGCTGACAAGCTTTATGGAGATGCAGATTTAATTTCCAGCAGGACTCCTGCCTGCACTGCCAAAGGTATAAAAGCTGCTCCAATGACCACGGTGTTACTGTGCTGGATCGGCCAACAGACCACCTGATCTGAACCCCGTAGAGGATCTGTGTTGTCAGGAGGAAGATGAGAGACACCAGACCCGACTATGTAGACGACCTGAAGGCTATCAAAGCAACCTGGGCTTGCATTAGACCTGAGCAGCGCCACACGCTGGTGGCTTCCATTGCCACGCCGCGTTCATGCAGTAATTCATGCAGGACACCCAACCAGGTACTGAGGCATGGAAATGATCATACTTGTTGTGGTTCCTGCTCTGGCGTGTGCTGCAGTGAGTGTGCCTTTTCCCTCGGCAACAATGTCCACACCAGGTTCTCATCTGACAATCAGCAGCAGCGAAATAAAAGCCCGGCTCAGTTCCTCAGTCATTGCGTGATTGTTGTTTCATCAGTGTGCGTGATTCTTGCCTCTCTGCCCGTCAACCTGTCATTCTGCCCAGGAAAATAATAAAACCCCTCCTTGAATCTACACCTAATCTGCGCTTGGGTCCTTGTATTGTCCTACACCACAACAATACTGTTCAGAAGCCTGACATTTCTGTTTAAAATATCATTTTTTTCATTGATCTTATGGAATATTCTAATTCTCTGACACACTGTATTTTGCGTTTTCATTATATATAAGCCACAATCATCAACATTTCAACAAATGGAGTGAAACATTTCAACCATTTATGTGTAAATGAATCTATATAACATACAGGTTTCACATTCTGTCATGAAAATTTTGAACTTTTTCACAATATTCTAAGTTTCTGGGATTTACCTGTATCTTCAAGTCAAATCAAACTTTATTTCTTGAGCACTTTTCACACCGCGGCAACACGAAGTGCTTTACAAGATAAAATCCATTCATAAGGATTAAAACAGTACATAACAAGAAATTTAAAAACAATAAAAATGCAAGCTCTTTCCACACACTCACACACACACACAAGGACAGACAGTAACCACCACTACCCCACATTCCCCAAATAACATCATTCCCTGAATACTGTCTCTTTAACCGAACGCAGGTGTAATTAATAGAACAGATAAAATATTGAGTGATAAAATTCTGACTTGGTGCTGATGTGAGGAAACGATACCTAGGGATCCCTCCACACCAGGAGTCAGTCCCCCCATGCTCATTGGGGCCATCTTCACAGCAACCGCACAACTCCCATGCAGCCAAGGGCCCACCGCGCAGCCGTGAAGCTGCAGTGCAGGACCCTGCGCCATGCAATCAGTAGCAGTCGCCATGACAACAGCCCTCAGACCAAACAGGCAGGGCCCCCGATGTGTTAGATCCCCATTAGGAAAAACTGGAGTTAGAAACAGAAAGAAGAATTAATATCAACAGCAATAAAAAAAAAAAAAACATATAAAAGGACTTTACAATAATGTGCTAAAAAGAAATCAAATAAAATTAAAATAATTTAAAAATGAATAAAGTAAACTGCTGCTCCTCCACATGCAGAGTACCCAGATGAGGTGGATTGGACATCTCGTCAGGATGTCTCCTTGATACCTCCAGGGTGACTTGTTCCAGGGACGTCCCACCAGGAAGAGAACCAGCGAAGAAAGGAGAGAGTAAACAAGCTGAAGTTCTTTTCATTGAATCAGCTGCATTCACTATTAAACAAGATGATAACAAGTCAAGTAATTTATTTATAAAATGTGGATGCTGGAGGGCAGACACACTTACTGAGAGAAGGGGAAAGAGTTACACTTAGATGATGAACAATTTGTCTTTGTGCCAGATCTGCTTCATCCAAAGTGGACTGAATCTTTCCTGATCAGAGCAGGTTTTAATGAGAGTATTTAGTTGTCTTTACCACACACTGATTTCTAGACACCACTCAGATTGGGCAGAAAAAAACATTAGGAAGATGCCTGTCCTTACCTTAAGGACGGCTACCTGCTGATCAGAGTGACCCGCAGTCATCTCTGCTGCTGGGTTTGATATGAGGAGAACACTGTTGTCCTGCTACAGAAACACAAAAGAAAAGTGAGTGAAAGACAGTTCTCCGGTGATCCTGTAATTCCTGTTTGTTAACAGCAGAGGGCGTGCTGACGTCAGGGAGTGTGTGATGGTGTGACATGACATAACCATTAGTTGTAATGACAGCTTCCATCTATAAATTCTTTTCACACCAACAGCTTCTCCTCCACGTGAGGTGACAATGATGCTGGGATGATTAATCTGTGTGTGGTATGAATAAATCAGGGACACTCTTCCTCCTCATTCCTTCCTCCTCCTCTTCTGTCGTGACATCCACTCAGGAGAAAACATCACAAGCAGTTTGAGACATTTTGAGATTTAACTTTGTGTCTTTGTGTGTCACCCTGTGTGACTCAGGGAAATACCTCTGTGGTCGGTGGGAGGGATTAAACCGGCAGAGAGGTATAATTACTCTCAGAAAGCAGAGAGGGAGACGAGAGTGGCCCTACAGTGTTCATTCAGCATAGATCTTCAATACCAATGAGGACTGGGACCAGTAGCACCAAAACCACCAGACGGAAGACCAGGGAAACAGAACGTCTGAAGATCTCAACTGATCAGGATCAGATTATCAGGACAACGTCTGCTTCTGGTTCCCGCAGCAGCTCCTCAAAAAGCTGAAAGAGACTCCAACTCCATCTGACTTTACTGTTATTCTACTTTCAGATTCTGCCAACTTACTTTACTGCCACAGTCAGAATCTACTTTCAGTTTACTATTGGAAGCTGTTAGACTCAGATACTACTCGCAGACCCAAGAATCTGATTCTACCATCAGTTTTTACTGTCAGACACTAGAATTACTTTCAGATTCTAGATTCAGACTCTACCATTAGATTAGACGATAAGATTATACACACAGGGGCTGTGTTTTCCATCAATAGGTTTAACTTAGTGCACTGAGAGACTTTACTATACCTACTCTGCTCTGAGGTCTTAGCATCACAATGTGCTCTCAGTTTGCCATATTGTTCTTTGTCTTTCTTCTGGTCGACACCTCCCTGACTGTCTCTTCACCAGCTGAGGTGGCATCACAGTTCCAGGAAGAGGCATTATCACTGGACTGTCCATCTTGCTCGCTTTCTCAGATGAGGAAGAATTCTTCATCCAGAGGTCAAAATGAAATGGTGGAGGCGGTGAAGCATCACATTCTCAACATGTTGCACCTGAGTGCTCGGCCCAACCTGACACAGCCGGTTTCTAGGGCTGCACTGCTCAACGTCATTAAGAAGTTGCATTTTGGCCATGTTGCTGATGATGGCAGTGTGGCGATCCAGGAGGAAAGTCAGGGTCCCAGAAACCCAACACCACCTGAGTCAGCATCTGAAATCATTACATTTGGAAAGGCAGGTGAGTCCAAGAGTCAATAACAAATGTTTTGATTTATTAGCTTTTTCCTGATTGAGACCAGCACTAGTTAAAGGGGTCTGTTTAACTAATGCTAGGTACCTGTTATATTTGAGTGTTGGCAGCTCTTCAGTACAGCTTACTATCAGTTAATTTAACTACCATTACAGTAACAACTACTGTTGTGGGGAAAACCATCTGCACTTTTCCCCACAACCCAAAACATTACGTTTTCTGTTTGATTGTTGGTAGAAATCTGAATTTTTGGTGTTTTAAAGACTCAGATTTCACAGTTGCTCGAGGCATATTATTTCATTTCAATCAGAAATATTTAAAATATTCATAGTTTGTTTTTGGATTCCATTGCACATGGACATCTGGTCAGGCTGCTCTGCACTAAACTTAGATTTGATTCAAGTTCTTTCACCTTTCTGTGTCCAAATGATCATTGAAATTGGGTTTTTCTGTTGATAATTAAAAAATTCTTAAACTTAGTTGACAAATGCTAAAAAGAAAATAAATAAAACACATTTTAATATTTAAAAATCTTGATGGATGAATGTACATACTTTTAAACATGCTAACTTCTAAAATTCTAAATGTCTGAAGAATTGAATATCTTAACATCTGGACTTCTGAATGTCCAAATTACTAAATATGAAGAGTGCATCTAGATTTCTAAACACTGAGATGTCTTATATCTAGACAACCAAACTCATTCTAAAAAAGATTCATTCAAAACAAACAGACTTTTAACTGTACAGACTCCTATCCATGTGGACTCGTAACTGTGAGCAATCATATGAGTACAGACTGGGCACATGCCATGAGATCCAGAGTTTGGGAGGCAGACAGACACACAAAAAATACTTTAAATGTGTAGGCAGGTAAGAGCGTGCTTAATCTAACATAATCAAGATAGTAAAACACCATTAAAAACTTGCAAAGCTAAATGATTCAATAGCAGTCCTCAGACTATTTAACTTTGTATGTCATAACAACCAGTAGTGTACATTGATATTGTTTAAGCCTCTCCAGCAGGATCATTCCTCTAGGTAGGAACGTCAACCAATGATGATTGAAGCAACAGTTCACTAATTCTCTGTGAACGTACGTAGACCGTAGCCGTTGTGAAGTGCAAAACGGCAGAGTAGCGATCTGCCTTTTTATATAAATTATTTTATACAAGAGATTTTATATGAGCCGCTACTTTATCGTGGTGGAGGTGTCTGTGTGTCCTGAAGATCCAGGCTTTCTGTCCCTCATAGGGTCCCCCCCATGGCTAACAGGTGTCTAGGGGAGGGACCAAACTAAGTGTGGCTCATGAGACCCCCATGATGACAATGACCATGGGCGGAAATGTTCCCTTGCCCAGGCGTGGGTTACTGGGGCCCCCCTCTGGAACCAGGCCTGGGGGTGGGGCACATGAGCAAGCATCCGGTGGCAGTGAGGGATGCCGTCAAGCTGAAGAAGGAGTCCTATCGGGCCTTCTTGGCCTGTGGGACTCTGGAGGCAGCTGATGGGTACCGGCAGGCTAAGCGGCATGCGGCTTCGGCTGTCGCCGAGGCAAAAACTCGGGCATGGGAGGAGTTCGGCGAGGCCATGGAGAAAGACTTCCGGACGGCTTCGAGGAGATTCTGGTCCACCATCCGGCGGCTCAGGAGGGGGAAGCAGTGCTCCATTAATACTGTGTACAGTGGAGATGGGGAGCTGCTGACCTCAACTCGGGACGTTGTGGGTCGGTGGAGGGAATACTTCGAAGACCTCCTCAATCCTACCAACACGTCTTCTGATGAGGAAGCAGAGCTGGTGGACTCAGGGGTGGACTCTCCTATCTCTGGGGCTGAAGTCGCTGAGGTGGTCAAAAAGCTCCTTGTCGGCAAGGTCCCGGGGGTGGATGAGATCCGCCCGGAGTTCCTTAAGGCTCTGGATGCTGTGGGGCTGTCCTGGCTGACACGCCTCTGCAGCATCGCGTGGACATCGGGGGCAGTACCGCTGGACTGGCAGACTGGGGTGGTGGTCCTCCTTTTTAAGAAGGGGGACTGGAGGGTGTGTTACAATTACAGGGGAATCACACTCCTCAGCCTCCCTGGTAAGGTCTATTCAGGGGTCCTGGAGAGGAGGGTCCGCTAGATAGTCGAATCCCGGATTGAGGAGGAGCAGTGTGGTTTTCGTCCTGGTCGCGGAACAGTGGACCAGCTCTATACCCTCTCTGGGGTCCTGGAGGGGGCATGGGAGTTTGCCCAACCAGTCTACATGTGCTTTGTGGACCTAGAGAAGGCGTTCGACCGTGTCCCCCAGGGGCTCCTGTGGGGGGTACTCCGGGAGTATGGGGTACCGGACCCCCTTGTACGAGCTGTCCGGTCCCTGTACGACAGGTGTCAGAGCTTGGTTCGGAGTCAGGTCCTGCCTCAAGTGGAGGAGTTTAAATATCTCGGGGTCTTGTTCACGAGTGAGGGAAGGATGGAGCGTGAGATCGACAGACGGATCGGTGCGGCGTCTGCAGTAATGCGGACTCTGCGCCGGTCTGTCGTGGTGAAGAAGGAGCTGAGCCAGAAGGCAAAGCTCTCGATTTACCAGTCGATCTACGTTCCTACCCTCACCTATGGTCATGAGCTGTGGGTCGTGACCGAAAGAAGGAGATCTCGTATACAGGCGGCTGAAATGGGTTTCCTCCGCAGGGTGGCCGGGCTCTCCCTTAGAGATAGGGTGAGGAGCTCGGTCATCCGGGAGGAGATCAGAGTAGAGCCGCTGCTCCTCCGCATCGAGAGGAACCAGTTGAGGTGGCTCGGGCATCTGGTCAGGATGCCTCCTGGACCTCCCTGGTGAGGTGTTCCAGGCACGTCCCTCTGGGAGGAGACCCCGGGGAAGACCCAGGACACGCTGGAGGGATTATATCTCACGGCTGGCCTGGGAACACCTCGGGATCCCCCCGCAGAGTTGGCAAATGTGGCTGGGGAGAGGGAAGTCTGGGCTTCCCTGCTTAGGCTGCTGCCCCCGCGACCCGACCCCGGATGAGTGGCAGAAGATATATGGATGCATGGATGTACAGCAAATATTAATATACATTTATACCATGGTTGGATGAATACCCAATTTTGATTCCCTGCAGGTGTCAGTTAAAAAGTGAGGTACCATGTTTTGTGATAATACTAATGACAACTGGCTGCATTATTTCTGTATATTCGCACAGGTAGTTTGGCAAGTTACGGGGCATCACCATAGCAACGCATTAATCAACTTATTCAGATCAGCTGTTTTTGACAGGTGAATGAGAAAAATGCCTTGACAGCAGTTTTTAAGTATAAAAAAGTATGTGGAGGCCAACATGAAATAGTTCCTATACTTAAACATATTTAGCAAGTGTTATAGAAAAGAAATAAACATTTCTTATAAAATCTTTACTGTGTGGGACCTTGTTGGTGTAAGTGGATAAAACACCTCTGAACTGTGCATTAGATGGTTATAGGGCACATCACGGAGGTAAAATAAGGTCAATCACGGTGTGTTCAGGTCACTCCATGGTGTTCCTGACTTTGCACCGTGCATTCTAACCATCTATTGCACGGCTCCAAGTTGTTTAATCTTTCCATATGGGACACCAGTTTAAAAAAGTTTCTGCAAAAGCCCAATAAATCTAAATCATTGCACCGGCTCAAACGCCAGTTGGTAACCGTGGAAACAGAAATGTTAGTGACAAACGGGCAGAACAGAAAGCAGCGAATATGTGGACTGACTATGTCAGACACCAGCCCATGGTTACTAAAAAATGTATCTGATCTACCAGTTTTTAAGTTATTTTATTTTTCCAGGTTCATTTAGACAATCGGTTGAACAATAACCTGAGTAGAAAAGGAATAAAAGTCTCCAATCTCTCCTACCAAGTTTGTTAGTTGAAATCAGTCACTGCAGATAACATATTTATATTGTTTAAACAATAAATAATTGATCAGTTTGTAATGAATCTCCAGATCTCTTGGAACGGCTCTGTCCGCTCCAGCGGTTATGCCAACTTCACAGCAATCTTATATAGTCTAGAATAAATTTATTGCAATTGCAGAAACAATCAAGAATTAAAAAATCACCCATCGCCCCTAACCCATTGCACGTCCTCCCCGATTTCCTACATATTGTGAAGAAATATGCATTTTTGGAAAATCATTTTTATTGGAATTCGTTAAAAGGAGGAGGGCGGCACTTAAGTTCAACACTCTTATCTTTCAGGGTCGATCACCTGACGGAGCGCCATGAACAACACTCACGTTCATACACACTGACTCTCTGGACCACAGAGTCACACACATCCCACAACATCATATTTCACCATCATCTGTGATTTGTCGTCATCGTATCTGCTGCCAAACGAGCTGTAGGCGCCTTACCTTGGCAACTCCACAACAAGAGACATTAGAATGTCCGCTCAGCTGCTGGAGCATGGTATAAGTGGGGTAATGCGCGACGCGGAGGCAACAACCCTCTGCAAACTCCATTAATTTTTGATGATAGTCACCTCTTCGGGCATTATCCCTTACATATAATGTAAACATGCAAGATGCCTCAAGCTAATGCCTGTCCTTACTCTCTTGGAAGGCAAACAGAACAAAATAAAAAAAAAAACAAAAAAAACAAAAAACAAACCCAAGGTGTACAGTAACGAGTAAAAAGGAGAAAAAAAAAAGAATTTTTATTATGCAAGTAAATTTCTCATATAATTTCATGTTTTGGCATAATAGGTTGGTACAACCATATTAGATTCCATAACTTATCATGAATTGTGACTCAGTTTTATGTTGGGCAACAATGACTCCAGCAACAGTCGTAATGAATGTTAGCGCGGCATCATGAGGAATCCGAAGCTCAGGGTTGGAAAGTTGTATATACTATAATTTTAGAATCCAGTCAGTCCTCAGAATAAAATGAATGCAGACATAATCACAGACTATGAAATCACAGTGTTACGTTTACAAAGTCAGAACCCACAACTCAGCCAACAGGGGAGGTTAAACAGATTTTTTTCTAAATAAAAATGGTGTTGAAGGTGGTCTCACTTGGTCTGATTGTCTGGAACACAAAAGACAGAGGTGAGCCAAAAACAGCAGTGGGTTGATAATGAAGAGGCCAAAAATGAATGTTTACCAGGAGATGGCGCAATAGGCAGTCTCAGAGTAGTCCTCCAGAGAAAGAAAAACAATCTCCCCAATCCAAAATCTCAAGGTCCAAAAAACAATTCAGGGTCCACACCAAGCGACACAAGAGATTGATAGAAACCCAAGGGGCAAACAAGAGGCAGGGTCAGGATCAGGCAAGGTTCAGCAACAAGTGGTCAACATTCATACCAACAAGGACGTAGTAAAGATGGTGGTAGGGGAAAGGCAGGGTCAAAACTAGGTTTTCTCTCAGAGTCAGGCACACAAACAATGCTTGAAGGCTGTGGAAAAGACAGATCTGAGCAGATCTGGGGCAGGTGTTTAAATAGAAAGCAACACAGATGAAGATAATCATCAATCAAGCAGGGGAAGAATGCAGCTTGTTCAGGGCAGAGCAGACACCAGGACACCCAGTGGTGTTCATTTTAAAGTGTTCCTCAAAGTTTAATCCAGTACAAGAAAGTAGTACAAGTACAAGAAAAAGACAAAGTGTATTTCAAAGAAAAACTGGATATTTAGAAATGAATGAGTTATTGTTAGTGATCAGTGGCATTATGTGATGGCAGTGAATCAGCTAATAAAAATCTGTGCGATAAATACAATTTTAGAGTAGTTTTAGAGTATATTAAAGCAGACAAAAATCCATGATCGTCAGATCAAGCTCAACAGATGGTAAGAAAGCAACTGACGGAGGAGCTAACCTCTCTTTAACCAGTTAAGCAGTCTTTGATTTGTTTTAACAAAGGAGAAAGATTAAGTAAAGTGATCACTATTAATTCCAGAAGCAATTCTTCACTGTCAGTGTCTCAGAGATGGTCTGCAAGTTGAACAGCTGATTTCAATTAACTAAATTCAGCGATGATCAAAAAGTGTTCGTCCCTTGGTTTGTTTCTGTCAATGTATAGGAACTCAACCCCTTTTGGGTTTCTTAATTAAATATGCATGATTGCACTGAGCTATAAATAGTTGGTTGCTCTGAGAAAACTGTCATTAAAAAGCCCCTCAAAGGCTCACACAAATTAGAGAACAATAATGAGGCATAGTGGTGGAATGGGCTGGAGGAGCCATAAAGAGGTCTCAGACCCTAAATAATCTCTTCATTCAGACAAATGTTTGCCTCAGTAATTAATTTGCAACAGAAGACAAAGAGGAGAGAACAGGCCTGGAAAAGGGAGTGGGTGGGGGGTCTATGAAAGCTGCCTTGCTGACAACAAACCCTGAAACCAGGCCTTTTGGGTTGTTTAAGTCTATTTCATGTATATTCATACTTTGTCTTTGAAGAAATTAGACCCACATTTACACATTTTTCTTTCAACACTGAAGGCACATTCACATCAGGATAGTCCGCTAGACTCGGTCCGGTTGGGGACTGGGTCCACTTTCCGATCAAACTGACTGGGATTCAGATCAACAAGGCTGATGTGGACGTGCACTTATATGTTTTCCAGAAAAAAAATGTTTCAACTAATATTTCCTTCTGTTAATTTGTCTGGTTGTGTTTCATAAAAGTCAGAGTTTTAGAAACCTGTTTGGCTTCATGGGAGTCCAGAAAAGTTCAATAAAATTTTTCCAATCGATCCCAACACCTCAGTCAGATCAATCCTGATGGCTAATTTCAGAAAGTCTGATTTTAATTATGTTTTTCTGCCACAGAAGATATTCCAAACACGGTGAGCTTTGACATCAAGAAGGAGGATGGCGGCTCTGTGGTGGTGGAACAGGCCAGTGTTTGGATCTTCCTGATGAAGTCTAGGGTAATCCGAGTGAAAGGTAAAGTGATGCTGAGGCTGCTGTGGCCTCACCATGATGAAGAAAGGCGGAATGATGAAGAGTGCATTTCAGAGAAGATGGTGGACACCCGACGCAGCGGCTGGCACATGCTTGCTGTTCCTCAAACTGTTCAGGCATTACTGAACAGTGGTAGCAGTTCGCTCACGCTGCAGATTTCCTGTCCGCTGTGTGCCGAGGTTGGGATCTCACCCATCCTCATGTCTGCCAGAGGGGAACATCCAACAGATCGAGATGAATCCCACCGTCCATTCCTCATGGTGGTGCTCCGGGCGGGGGTGCAAAGACCTCAACAGAGACTGAAACGAGGTTTGGAGTGTGATGGGAGAATCCACATCTGCTGTAAACGACAGTTTTACGTGAACTTTAAAGATATTGGCTGGAGTGACTGGATTATTGCTCCATCTGGTTACCATGCCAACTACTGTGAAGGCGACTGCCCAAACCACATGGCGAACATAGGTAGCTCGTCTCTCTCCTTCCATTCAGCAGTCATCAACCATTACCGCATGAGGGCCCACAGCCTGTTTCAGAACATAAAGTCTTGCTGCGTGCCGACAAAGCTGCGGGCCATGTCCATGCTCTACTACAACCAGGAACAGAAGATCATCAAGAAGGACATCCAGAACATGGTTGTGGAGGAGTGTGGCTGCTCATAGGAGGTCCTCTTCAGACTTCAGGAAAACTCAGACTGCCCACTCATTTGCAGACAATTGTCTTTAGTGACGGGTCGGATTTTCTACTGAGCTTTTCCACATTGGAACAAGCCGATACATCTATGCAACCTGTGAAGGCATCGTCTGTGTGTGCTTCTTCAGCTGCTCATCAGTCATCTGAGCTTCAATGTTTCTAAAACATCTTTGTTCTGAGATACTTGAAATGCTTTTGTTTGATGGGCTGCTGAAGCCCAAACTCTGAATTACTATCGTTATTATCATCACCATTATTATCATTAATTATTATTATTATTATTATTATTATTATTGTTATTATTATATTTTTATTACAAGTATTATTATTAAGCTGGATATAACTATAGATACAGAGTGATTTTTTTTTTTCAAACCAAAAACAACACTGTAAGTAAAGTTTGGTTAATGTCTAAGCTCTAAATGAGCTGTTTTATGAACATCCTTGGTGCTAAACTATTTAAGAAGTTGATGAAAAACACATAAATGTCTTTGATTGATGCTTTATGTTGATATAATCTAATCTACTAGCCTCCTTGTTTGATTGTTAAACATACTGTTTGTAAGATTTTGGAACTTTCTCTCCTGGATTCAGATTTCTGAACATCATTTCATGATGTTCCCCTTATAAATGACGGTTCATCTGGTGTCTACAGTCCCTCCAGAAAGACTTCAAGAAAATCTGAAGACTTTGTCATTCAGTGTAATATGTTGGTCTGGGAATTAATAATAGACTGTGTGTGAAGGAATCCAACTTTACCTTAAGCTCTCAGTGTCATGGTGTAGTGTTTCTGTATAGTTTTATGTTTCCTGTTTTACTTTGTAGTTTTTTTCCTCCTCTGTGTATTTTATTTGGCTTCCCCTTCCTGTTATTTGTTCATGCAATCCACGGCTGTGTCCCAATTCAGGGTCTGCACACTTTGAAGTAAAAATTTGTTGGCTGCATACAGCCGCTAACTGAATTTAGTGGGATATTTTACCATCAGTTAATTGTTAAAAAGACAGCCAAATATGTTTTAGAAACACTTGAGAGAACCATTAATGAATTCACATGAAAAATCAAGCAGAAACACAGTTCCATGGATAAACTCTGACATCATACAACTCATGACAGAGTGTGACCAAGCCCTAAACAAAGCAAATAAAACCAAATCAACCCATGACAGAGGACATTTCACCATGTTAAGAAATAAAGTAGTAAGAACACTTAAGCTTGTTCTATCCTCCATGAGAAGCAATAACTTTTCTTTTTTTGTGTGTGTCTTGTCCAGCATTTACGCAGCAGAATGATGGTCTGGATGCTGGTTTGCTGAGCAAATTTTCTCTGCCAAGGGAAGCTTTATAGATATAATGATCCCCTTGACTTTCTGAATTTTTATTTTCTATATTTATTTTGCGTTATTGTTTGAATTGTAGAGTTTGTACTGCTGGACCAGAGAGGACAGACGAAAGACAGAAAGAGAAAGAAGAAAAAACACCTCATAAGAAAAGTGAAAGAGATAAAGGGAGAGAAAAAAAAACCAACCTACAGATGTATACATATATACACACATACATACACACACATGTATACATATATATATATATATATATATATATATATATATACACACACACACATACATACGTACAAACATATACGCACTTGCCAGTATGAACACATATACATACACATACAAGCCAACTTTAGATCATAGTAACTAAACTATGAATGTAAAAAGTTAAATATAAATGAGAAACAAACAGAAATGAGAAAACCAGCTGCTGTTAGTGAATAAACCTGCAGACGACTCGGTGACTGTGTCACATGCAGAACATGCAGAGTGGAACGTGTTCAGAGAAGACCATGCCAGTGTGACCCCTCCCACACAAAGGCAAGAGGCACGCCAGGAGGACCCCCGAGACCCGGGCCATCGGCAGCCACCCCCAGGCGCAGACCCCAACCGCCCCACCCCGGAGCCAGCCATGCACCGACCCAGGAGGCGGCAGAGGGGGGTCCCAGCCAGAGTCCCCCGCAGTCAGGGGGAACAGGCCCCAGCAGGCCCGGACCAGCGAGGACCGGCCCCCCAGGGCAGACAGAGCGCGGGCCCCCCGGCCCCAAGAGCCCAGAAGCAACCCCCCACCCCCGCAGGCAGAGGGCCCAGCCCACACCGAGGGAGGGCCGGGATCCCCAGACCGCCACCGAGCGGCAGCCAGGCCGCACCCCAGTGGACCAAGACTCAAGATCATCCCACTCCCCCCTACACATGGACCACTACCCCCCATACCAGATTCCCCACACACAAGCCCTTACCCCCCCCCCCCCCCCCCCACACACACACACACCACCCACTCCCTCATCCACACCCCCCAACCTCCCACACAATCATGTACTATCACACTCCCCAAAACCTCCACCCCCACACCTACATGCCCTAACACACTCCCGCTTACACACAACCCTACCCCCCCACAATCTCATGCTCCACTACACTCCCCATAAACCCCCCACATATAAACCACCACACACTTCCTACACCCCACACATTCATGTACTATCACAGTCCCCTAAACCTCCACCCCAACACCTACATGCCCTAACACACTCCCGCTTACACACAACCCTACCCCCCCACAAACTCATGCTCCACTACACTCCCCATAAACCCCCCACATATAAACCACCACACACCTCCTACACCCCACACACTCATGTACTATCACACTCCCCAAAACCTCCACCCCCACACCTACATGCCCTAACACACTCCCCCTTACACACAACCCTACCCCCCCACAATCTCATGCTCCACTACACTCCCCATAAACCCCCCACATATAAACCACCACACACTTCCTACACCCCACACATTCATGTACTATCACAGTCCCCTAAACCTCCACCCCAACACCTACATGCCCTAACACACTCCCGCTTACACACAACCCTACCCCCCCACAAACTCATGCTCCACTACACTCCCCATAAACCCCCCACATATAAACCACCACACACCTCCTACACCCCACACACTCATGTACTATCACAGTCCCCTAAACCTCCACCCCCACACCTACATGCCCTAACACACTCCCGCTTACACACAACCCTACCCCCCACAAACTCATGCTCCACTACACTCCCCATAAACCCCCCACATATAAACCACCACACACCTCCTACACCCCACACACTCATGTACTATCACAGTCCCCTAAACCTCCACCCCAACACCCCTCACACACTCCCGCATACACACACCCCTCACCCCCTATACCTTCATGTACCGCTACAATCCTCTATACACACCCCATACACACACAGGCACCCCCCATCCTCCACTATCTTGGTCCCGGGCCCCTCTGCCGGGCATCAGGGCACAGACCTGCCCCCCACTGCAGCGGCACGTCCAGGTCAGCCCAACCCCCCCAGTAGTGAAGCAGCCAAGATCCCCGTCCAGGGGTCCACCCCAGACCCACAGCCACCTGAGCCACCCAGCCACTCCCCAGCCCCGAGCAGGATGAGGTCACACCCCCCCCCCCTACACTAAGTGATGGAGCTGATCACAGGAGACCAGAGAGAGTGAAATCCAACTGACTGATCCTTTGAGGAGGCAGACATCATTTCCATGCTGATGTAATCTAATAACAGATTTCTAAACTGCTGGATACACAGATTCTGTTTGCTTTTCCAGTTCACAAGGATAGTTTTCTTTGCAATGCACAGGCTGCTGAGGATTGCTTTTGCTAAATTAAACCCTGTTATTTTCACCTAAGTGACTCAAGAGGCCCAGTTTGGGGTTTGCAGGGATATTACATTTAAACCAGTCTGACAGATCTTTACATACCTGGAGCCAGAACCTCTGGACAGGTGGACAAGACCATAAGGCATGGTAGTAGCTGTCAATCATGTTGTCAGTACAGTATGAACAGATATGTGAGTGTAACAGACCCATCTTGAACATCCTGTGTCCTGTATAATGAGTTCTGTGTAGAATTTTGAATTGTATTAATTGCATGTTTGAATTCTTAGTCATTTTGAATGTGTTTGAGCAGATTTGTGACCATTCATTTTGATTGAAGTTACTGGATAAGTCTGCTTCCCATTTAGAAGTTGGGAGAGAGATGGAATCTTCTAGCTTCAATAGTAATCTGTATATTTTGGATAGAAGCTTCGGGGCCTTAAGATTTAGGAATTCTGCAGCCCTGATAGGTAACTGTAAGTTTAGTTGATCAGTGGTGTATTTCTTACTTATGATAGATTTAAGTTGGTGGTATTCTAAGAATTTGGTGCTGCTGAATTCATACCGTGAAGAAATTGCATCAAATGGCAGAAAGTTTCCATTTTCTACTATATGTTCTAACTGCTTTACTCCTTTATTCTTCCAGCGAGGGAAGTTTATCATCTTTTTGTTTTGCAGGAAGTCTGGATTGTTCCAGATGGGTGTGAGCTTACATGGAATAAGTGCAGACTTGGTTACTTTCAGGAATTCCCACCAAGCCGTTAAACTGGAGCTGATGTTAATGCTTTTGAAACACTTATATGACTTGACAGTTGAGCTGATGAATGGTAAATCAGAGATGACTAAATCCTCACACAATGCTTGCTCAACATCCAGTCATGGCTCATCCAAAGAACTTGGATTAAGCCACTTGGAGATGTATTGCAGCCTGTTACATAAGAAATATTGATTAAAATTTGGCAGGTCCAACCCACCTCTGTCTTTGGTCTGTTGTAAAGTTTTTAGACTAATGCAGGATGGCTTGTTTTTCCAGAGAAATCTGGATATGTGGGAGTCTAGTGATTTAAACCAAGTGGAGGATGGTCTGATGGGAACCATTGAGAAAAGGTAATTAACTTTTGGTAAAACCATCATTTTAACAGTGGAAACCCTCCCCATAAGTGATATGGGCAAGCGGTTCCACCTTGAGAGGTCATCCTCTACTGTTTTTATTAGCTGATCATGATTTAACTTTATTAGTTCGGTTAGTCTGGGAGAGATTATTATACCTAAATAACTAATATTTCCTGACTGTATAGTGGTGTTAGATATGTTTTTAAAGTCACAGTTAATGGGCATTGCTGTAGTCTTTAACCAGTTAATAGAATAGTCTGATATTGAAGAGAATGTATTAATTAGTGTGATTGTTTGAGAAAGTGTTGTTTGTGAGTTGTGAAGGAAAAGTAAAACGTCATCTGCGTAAAGACTAATTTTATGTTCAATATTTTTAGCTTGAATTCCTTTGATTTCTGGGTTTGTCTTATGGCAGCTGCCAGGGGTTCGATAAAAATGGCAAAGAGTGATGGAGAAAGTGGGCAGCCCTGTCTGGTGCCTCTCTGGAAGCAGAAGTTTGGAGAAGTTTTGTCATTAGTCTTCACACATGCATTTGGGTTGTTGTATAATATTTTTATCCAGTCAATAAATGATGACCCAAACCCAAATTCTTTTAAAGTTGCAAATAAAAGTTTCCAGTTTACACGGTCAAATGCTTTTTCTGCATCTAAAGAAATAACTGTGGACTTCAGATTGTGTAGAGTTGAATAATCTATTATGTTAATTAATCTGCGCATGTTAGTGTAGGAATGTCTACCTTTTATAAAGCCTGTTTAATCAATAACTGAAGCAATAACTGAGTTCTTGTTCCCGAGGATGCGATGTCTGTCTTGTTACCTCCACCAAGGAGGTCATGTTTTTCCCTCCATCTTTGTGCTCAAGATAACTCAAAAGGTTACGGACGGATTTTTATAAACATTTCAAGAGTTGTTACAAATGTGAAAATGAAGAACTGATTAACATCTGGTGGTGATCAGGATCACCGTTTGAATCCAGGAATGTTTTAAAAAGGATTCTTTAACATCGTGCTTGGTGGAGGTTTCTGCTGTCCGAGTGCAGGTGAGACAGACGCAGGTGAGACAGACGCAGGTGAGACAGACGCAGGTGAGACAGATGCAGGTGAGACAGACGCAGGTGAGACAGACGCAGGTGAGACAGACGCAGGTGAGACAGATGCAGGTGAGACAGATGCAGGTGAGACAGACGCAGGTGAGACAGACGCAGGTGAGACAGATGCAGGTGAGACAGACGCAGGTGAGACAGACGCAGGTGAGACAGACGCAGGTGAGACAGACGCAGGTGAGACAGATGCAGGTGAGACAGACGCAGGTGAGACAGACGCAGGTGAGACAGATGCAGGTGAGACAGATGCAGGTGAGACAGACGCAGGTGAGACAGACGCAGGTGAGACAGACGCAGGTGAGATAGACGCAGGTGAGACAGACGCAGGTGAGACAGACGCAGGTGAGACAGACGCAGGTGAGACAGATGCAGGTGAGACAGACGCAGGTGAGACAGACGCAGGTGAGACAGACGCAGGTGAGACAGATGCAGGTGAGACAGACGCAGGTGAGACAGATGCAGGTGAGACAGACGCAGGTGAGACAGACGCAGGTGAGACAGATGCAGGTGAGACAGACGCAGGTGAGACAGATGCAGGTGAGACAGACGCAGGTGAGACAGACGCAGGTGAGACAGACGCAGGTGAGACAGACGCAGGCGCAGGTGAGACAGACGCAGGTGAGATAGACGCAGGTGAGACAGATGCAGGTGAGACAGATGCAGGTGAGACAGACGCAGGTGAGACAGACGCAGGTGAGACAGATGCAGGTGAGACAGATGCAGGTGAGACAGACGCAGGTGAGACAGATGCAGGTGAGACAGACGCAGGTGAGACAGACGCAGGTGAGATAGACGCAGGTGAGACAGATGCAGGTGAGACAGATGCAGGTGAGACAGACGCAGGTGAGACAGATGCAGGTGAGACAGATGCAGGTGAGACAGATGCAGGTGAGACAGACGCAGGTGAGACAGATGCAGGTGAGACAGACGCAGGTGAGACAGATGCAGGTGAGACAGACGCAGGTGAGACAGACGCAGGTGAGACAGACGCAGGTGAGACAGACGCAGGCGCAGGTGAGACAGACGCAGGTGAGATAGACGCAGGTGAGACAGATGCAGGTGAGACAGATGCAGGTGAGACAGACGCAGGTGAGACAGACGCAGGTGAGACAGATGCAGGTGAGACAGATGCAGGTGAGACAGACGCAGGTGAGACAGATGCAGGTGAGACAGACGCAGGTGAGACAGACGCAGGTGAGATAGACGCAGGTGAGACAGATGCAGGTGAGACAGATGCAGGTGAGACAGACGCAGGTGAGACAGATGCAGGTGAGACAGATGCAGGTGAGACAGATGCAGGTGAGACAGACGCAGGTGAGACAGACGCAGGTGAGACAGATGCAGGTGAGACAGATGCAGGTGAGACAGATGCAGGTGAGACAGACGCAGGTGAGACAGATGCAGGTGAGACAGATGCAGGTGAGACAGACGCAGGTGAGACAGACGCAGGTGAGACAGATGCAGGTGAGACAGATGCAGGTGAGACAGACGCAGGCGCAGGTGAGACAGACGCAGGCGCAGGTGAGACAGACGCAGGTGAGACAGATGCAGGTTAGACAGACGCAGGTGAGACAGACGCAGGTGAGACAGATGCAGGTGAGACAGACGCAGGTGAGACAGATGCAGGTGAGACAGATGCAGGTGAGACAGACGCAGGTGAGACAGACGCAGGTGAGACAGATGCAGGTGAGACAGACGCAGGTGAGACAGACGCAGGTGAGACAGATGCAGGTGAGACAGACGCAGGTGAGACAGATGCAGGTGAGACAGACGCAGGTGAGACAGACGCAGGTGAGACAGATGCAGGTTAGACAGACGCAGGCGCAGGTGAGACAGACGCAGGTGAGACAGATGCAGGTTAGACAGACGCAGGTGAGACAGACGCAGGCGCAGGTGAGACAGACGCAGGCGCAGGTGAGACAGACGCAGGTGAGACAGACGCAGGTGAGACAGATGCAGGTGAGACAGATGCAGGTGAGACAGACGCAGGCGCAGGTGAGACAGACGCAGGTGAGACAGATGCAGGTTAGACAGACGCAGGTGAGACAGACGCAGACGCAGGTGAGACAGACGCAGGTGAGACAGACGCAGGTGATTTGAGATAGGCGCAGGCGCAGGTGAGAAATAACGCATGCACGGGTAATTGAGACGCAGGTGCAGGTGAGTGAGATGCAGGCGCTGTCTCACCTGTCTCTCCAAGAGAAGCTGGAAAGAAGACTCGCCCGGAGCGACGTCCTCTAACGGGGACGACACCTCGGACATCCTGATGTCCACTGACAAAAATCTCTCCAGCTTCGACGCTCGTCTGGGCCTGTTGGAAGTTCTCCACCGGGAGTTTCAGTCGCTGCGGGAGTCGCTGGAATTCAGCCAACAGCAGGTGGAGTCTCTGGCCGCAGAGAACGCCAGCCTCAGGGAGACGGTGACTTCTCTCAACGAGGGGATGACCCGACTCACAGAGGAAAATAAAAAAATTAAGGAAACTGTGATCGATCTCCAGGCGCGCAGCATGAGGGACAACCTGGTCTTCGCAGGAATCCCGGAGCAACAAGAAGAGGATCCAGAGCAAACAATCAGATCATTTATCCAAACCAAGCTGAAGCTACCCGAAGACGCGGTGAGGAACATCTCATTTCACCGAGTTCATCGCTTAGGTGGGAAAAGACCGGACAGCCGCAGACCCAGACCGATTGTAGCCAAGTTCGTGAGCTACAAGCAGAAAGAGCAGGTGAGGGATCGAGGTCCGGAACTCCGCGGGACAGACGTAGGAACAAGTGTGACAGAGTGGAGCTTCACACATATCTGTGGGGGTAAGGAAGGATTGGCTGGACAGACAATGAGCTCTGTCTTGGACAGATGGAGCTGAAGGTGGCGATCCTTCATCCATGCAGAGATATCAGCAAGGCAAGCTGATATTCTCAGAGAAACGTTGTGTCGTCTGGTGGGAAGGAGAGGAAAAGCTGAGTGTCATCTGCATAGCAGTGGTAGGAGAAGCTGTAAGAGCTTCTAACTGCACCGAGTGAGGAGGTGTATGGTGGAAAGAGAAGAGGGCCGAGCACCGATCCCTGAGGCTCCCCTGTTTTCATGTGATCTGGACACTTCTCCTCACCAGGATACTCTGAAGGATCTTCCTGTGAGGTAGGACATGGACCACGAGAGGACAGATCCAGAGATCCCGAGCTCAGAGAGTGGAGAGGAGAATCTGATGGTTGGCTGGGTCAGAAGCAGCAGACAGGTCCAGCAGGACCAGGACTGACCGATGGATCTGGTCCAGCAGGACCAGGACTGACCGATGGATCTGGTCCAGCAGGACCAGGACTGACCGGTGGATCTGGTCCAGCAGGACCAGGACTGACCAGCGGATCTGGTCCAGCAGGACCAGGACTGACCAGTGGATCTGGTGGTAGGGAACCAGTAACAGACAGGAGACCAGTTCCAGTGGAGTGAAGCCAGACTGATGTGGATCTAACTGGTTTCTATCATGGAGGAACTGGGAGACTGAAGACGACCCGCTCCAGTAGTGTGGACATGAACGGCACCAGTGGGACCAGCCGGTAGTTTCCAACCTGGACTGGGTTGAGTGTGGGTTTCTTCAGCAGCGGGGTGACCCGAGCTTGCTGGAAGACAGAGGGAAAGACAGCGGATTCCAGAGAGGAGATGATAATATTATGTTCCCTTCAGGCTATGTCCATGTCCCATGTGTGATGGCAGTCTTTGAAAAAGCCTCAGCAGTGGGACGACCGTTGATGTACTCAGGCTCACGGGGGACCATCTTCTGACATCTAACTGCATGACAGGGAGCAGTGACATCAGGCACCTTGGAGTACAGTTAATGGTGTCCATCAGGATCTCAACCTCTCACATCTGATGCAGACTGGATATCTGTGTTTCTAGTTTGGCTATGTTTTCAGCCAGATGGGGATGGAAAGGTAACAGCAGCAGGGCCTGTTAGACAAGATTGCTTAGCAGAACACAGCATCCAGATCATCATTCTGCTTGCTTAAAGGCTGGAAATAAATAACTGAATAAATAACAAACCAAAAAATTTGTTGTTTGGAAAAACCAAATGTCTATTTCCTCTTTTAAAATGGACTTAAAATAGCCATCGGTAGGAAAGTTGAATTTTAAAAATCAAGATTTGGAGAAGACAAGTTGATTGAAACGACCTAAAAAACACCATCCATACAAACAGTGCACATGCGTGTACAGGAGGACATTAGATTGTTACTGATGGATGGGAGATGATAGAACACTGCCCACATGGACAAATCTATTTGTGCAGCTGAAACATCTGAGAAGGTGGCAATGTGTGAACCTGGAAACCGACTGTGCGCTCTGAAGACATGGATGATGAGAGGTGGACAGACAATTTTTTGTGAGTGGGTAGGCTGTAGGACACGTCAGCACCATGAGCTGAGGGAAGGACTGCAAACCTCCTCACCACCGCCTCTGCCTCTCCATCACCAAACTCAGACTCACTGCTACTATTTATAGATATTCACCCCCACAGCTTCCTCAGACATGTCATCAGGACTTCAGGCCACTAATTTTATTTTTCTACTTTAATTACACACGGTATAACATTATCGACCAAAAATGGATCAGAAATAAATTACTTCCTGGATACTTACCTGATTTATATGCTAAAGTATGAAAAACACAAGTTTTGTATTTGAGAAAGAACTGTGATACATTTAGAGACTAAGACCAAAACAGTACCAGGGTTTTTATGACAGGAATAAGTACTAGATAATTATTTCAGGAAGTTCAGAAAGTAGAAAAAGGGTAATTAAGGGTGAATTCACATCAGGATCATCCTCTAATCACGGTGTGGTTGGGGACTGGGTCCAGCTGTAGGGGGGGTGTATCCATGCGGATCGTGTTCACGCTGCACTGTGGAGAAACCAGTCAAACCATTAGAATAATATATCACCGTTCCCACCAGAGGTGGTGCTGCACTAGTATTTAGCAGAAGAGAGGACAAGACCGGCGTGAAGAAGAAAACTCTGTTTCCTCCACCTGCCAGTTAAACATGGAGACCAAACTATGGCTGTTTTGGGTTTTTATTGTGTCTTATGCAAGTATACTGCAGAAATCCACTGCAACAATGGACGCAGTATGAACACCAGACGAGGCAGAGGACCCTTAACGCCATCGCTATGGATTTACCCACAATGCAACGCGAAGCCACATGCAGGAAGGGACTTGGTTTGTAGTCCGCTTCCTGTATTTGGTCTGATTGGAACGGACCGAGACCTGCGTTTGTAAGCAGACCGAGTTGCTTCTTTGGTCTGAATCAGGATTTATTTGGTGTGTTTACATTTCCCCAAATGAAGCGACTTTCCCAACAAACAAATTAAGAATCACATACAAGAAGTAGTACCAGTCATTATGACAGGAAGGAGTACCAGAGTCACTATGACGGAAAGTAGCATCAAAGTCACTATGACAGGAAGTAGTACCAGAGTCACTATGACGGGAAGTAGTACCAGTCACTATGACGGGAAGTAGTACCAGATTCACTATGACAGGAAGTAGAACTAGTCACTATGACGGGAAGTAGTACCAGAGTCACTATGACGGGAAGTAGTACCAGAGTCACTATGACGGGAAGTAGAACCAGAGTCACTGTGACGAGAAGTAGTACCAGAGTCACTATGACAGGAAGTAGAACTAGTCACTATGATGGGAAGTAGTACCAGAGTCACTATGACAGGAAGTAGTACCAGAGTCACTATGACGGGAAGTAGCAATAGAGTCACGATGACGGGAAGGAGTACCAGAGTCACTATGACGGGAAGGAGTACCAGAGTCACTATGACGCAAAGTAGTACCAGTCACTATGACGAGAAGTAGTACCAGTCACTATGACGAGAAGTAGTACCAGTCACTATGACGAGAAGTAGTACCAGAGTCACTATGACAGCAAGTAGTACCAGAGTCACTATGACAGCAAGTAGTACCAGAGTCACTGTGACAGGAGGTAGTACCAGTCACTATGACGGGAAGTAGTACCAGAGTCACTATGACGGGAAGTAGAACCAGAGTCACTGTGACATGAGGTCGTACAAGAGTCACTATGACGGGAAGTAGTACCAGAGTCACTATGACGGGAAGTAGTACCAGAGTCACTATGACAGGAAGTAGTACCAGAGTAATTATAATAGGAAGTAGTACCAGAGTCACTATGACAGGAAGTAGTACAAGAATCACTATGACGGGAAGTAATACCAGAGTCACTATGACGGGAAGTAGCACCAGTCACTATGACGGGAAGTAGTACCAAAGTCACTATGATGGGAAGGAGTACCAGATTCACTATGACAGCAAGTAGTACCAGAGTCATTATGACGTGAAGTAGTACCAAAGTCAGTATGACGGGAAGTAGGACCACAGACACTATGACGCGAAGTAGTACCAGAGTCACTATGACGGGAAGATGAACCAGAGTCACTGTGACGGGAAGAAGCACCAGTCACTATGACAGGAAGTAATACCAGTCACTATGACAGGAAGTAGTACCAGAGTAACTATGATGTGAAGTAGCACCAGAGTCACTATGACAGGATGTAGTACCAGAGTCACTATGACAGGAAGTAGTACCAGAGTAACTATGATGTGAAGTAGCACCAGAGTCACTATGACAGGAAGTAGTACCAGTCACTATGACAGGAAGTAGTGTCAGTCACTATGACGGAAATGAGTACCAGAGTCACTATGACAGGAAGTAGTACCAGAGTCATTATGATGGGAAGTAGTACCAGATTCACTATGATGCGAAGCAGTACCAGTCACTATGACGGAAAGGAGTACCAGAATCACTATGACGGGAAGTAGAACCAGAGTCACTGTGACGGGAAGAAGCACCAGTCACTATGACAGGAAGTAATACCAGTCACTATGACAGGAAGTAGTACCAGAGTAACTATGATGTGAAGTAGCACCAGAGTCACTATGACAGGATGTAGTACCAGAGTCACTATGACAGGAAGTAGTACCAGAGTAACTATGATGTGAAGTAGCACCAGAGTCACTATGACAGGAAGTAGTACCAGTCGCTATGACAGGAAGTAGTGTCAGTCACTATGACGGAAATGAGTACCAGAGTCACTATGACAGGAAGTAGTACCAGAGTCATTATGATGGGAAGTAGTACCAGATTCACTATGATGCGAAGCAGTACCAGTCACTATGACGGAAAGGAGTACCAGAATCACTATGACAGGAAGTAGTACCAGATTCATTATGACGGGAAGTAGTACCAGAGTCACTACGACAGGAAGTCGTACCAGTCAATATGACGGAAAGGAGTACCAGAGTCACTATGACAGGAAGTATTTTCCAGTCACTATGACAGGCAGTAGTACCAGTCACTATGACGGAAATGAGTACCAGAGTCACTATGAAAGGAAGTGGCATCAGTCACTATAACGGGAGGTATTACCAGTCACTATTAAAGGAAGTAGTACCAGAGTAACTATGACAGCAAGTAGTACTAGAGTCACTATGACAGGAAATAGTACCAGTCACTATGACAGGAAGTAGTACAGGTCACTATGATGGGAAGGAGTACCAAATTCACTATGACAGCAAGTAGTACCAGAGTCACTATGACGGGAAGTAGGACAAACAGACACTATGACGCAAAGTAGTACCAGAGTCACTATGACGGGAAGTAGGACAAACAGACACTATGACGCAAAGTAGTACCAGAGTCACTATGACGGGAAGTATCACCAGTCACTTTGACTGGAAGTAGTACCAGAGTCACTATGACAGGAAATAGTACCAGTCACTATGACAAGAAGTAGTACAGGTCACTATGATGAGAAGGAGTACAGGATTCAATATGACAGCAAGTAGTACCAGAGTCATTATGACGTGAAGAAGTACCGAAGTCAGTATGATGGGAAGTAGGACCACAGACACTATGACGCGAAGTAGTACCAGAGTCAAAATGACAGGAAGTAGTACCAGTCACAATGATAGGAAGTAGTACCAGTCACTATGACGGGAATGTGTACCAGAGTGACTATGACAGGAAATAGTATCACAGTCACTATGACGAGAAGGAGTACGAGAGTCACTATGACGGGAAGTATTACCAGAGTCACTATGATGGGAAGGAGTATCAGAGTTACTATGACGGGAAGTAGCACAGGTCACTATGACAGAAAGTAGCACCAGAGTCACTATGACAGGAAGTAGTACCAGAGTCACTATGACAGGAAGTAGTATTAGTCACTATGACGGGAAGGAGTACCAGATTCACTATGACAGGAAGTAGAACTAGTCACTATGACGGGAAATAGTACCAGAGTCACTATGACAGGAAGTAGTACCAGAGTCACTATGACGGGAAGTAGAACTAGTCACTATGACGGGAAGTAGTACCAGATTCACTATGACAGGAAGTAGAACTAGTCACTATGACGGGAAGTAGTACCAGAGTCACTATGACGGGAAGTAGTACCAGAGTCACTATGACGGGAAGTAGAACCAGAGTCACTGTGACGAGAAGTAGTACCAGAGTCACTATGACAGGAAGTAGAACTAGTCACTATGATGGGAAGTAGTACCAGAGTCACTATGACAGGAAGTAGTACCAGATTCACTATGACAGGAAGTAGAACTAGTCACTATGACGGGAAGTAGTACCAGAGTCACTATGACGGGAAGTAGTACCAGAGTCACTATGACGGGAAGTAGAACCAGAGTCACTGTGACGAGAAGTAGTACCAGAGTCACTATGACATGAAATAGTACCAGTCACTATGACAGGAAGTAATACCAGTCACTATGACAGGAAGTAGTACCAGAGTCAGTATGACTGGAAATAGTAACAGAGTCACTATGATGGGAAGTAATACCAGTCACTATGACAGGAAGTAGTACCAGAGTAACTATGATGTGAAGTAGCACCATAGTCACTATGACGGCATGTAGTACCACAGTCACTATGACGGGAAGTAGCACTAGAGTCACTATGACGGGAAGTAGTACCAGAGTCACTATGACGGGAAGTAGTACCAGAGTCATTATGATGGGAAGTAGTACCAGATTCACTATGATGCGAAGCAGTACCAGTCACTATGACGGAAAGGAGTACCAGAATCACTATGACAGGAAGTAGTACCAGATTCATTATGACGGGAAGTAGTACCAGAGTCACTACGACAGGAAGTCGTACCAGTCAATATGACGGAAAGGAGTACCAGAGTCACTATGACAGGAAGTATTTTCCAGTCACTATGACAGGCAGTAGTACCAGTCACTATGACGGAAATGAGTACCAGAGTCACTATGAAAGGAAGTGGCATCAGTCACTATAACGGGAGGTATTACCAGTCACTATTAAAGGAAGTAGTACCAGAGTAACTATGACAGCAAGTAGTACTAGAGTCACTATGACAGGAAATAGTACCAGTCACTATGACAGGAAGTAGTACAGGTCACTATGATGGGAAGGAGTACCAAATTCACTATGACAGCAAGTAGTACCAGAGTCACTATGACGGGAAGTAGGACAAACAGACACTATGACGCAAAGTAGTACCAGAGTCACTATGACGGGAAGTAGGACAAACAGACACTATGACGCAAAGTAGTACCAGAGTCACTATGACGGGAAGTAGCACCAGTCACTTTGACTGGAAGTAGTACCAGAGTCACTATGACAGGAAATAGTACCAGTCACTATGACAAGAAGTAGTACAGGTCACTATGATGAGAAGGAGTACAGGATTCAATATGACAGCAAGTAGTACCAGAGTCATTATGACGTGAAGAAGTACCGAAGTCAGTATGATGGGAAGTAGGACCACAGACACTATGACGCGAAGTAGTACCAGAGTCAAAATGACAGGAAGTAGTACCAGTCACAATGATAGGAAGTAGTACCAGTCACTATGACGGGAATGTGTACCAGAGTGACTATGACAGGAAATAGTATCACAGTCACTATGACGGGAAGGAGTACGAGAGTCACTATGATGGGAAGGAGTATCAGAGTTACTATGACGGGAAGTAGCACAGGTCACTATGACAGAAAGTAGCACCAGAGTCACTATGACAGGAAGTAGTACCAGAGTCACTATGACAGGAAGGAGTACGAGAGTCACTATGACGGGAAGTATTACCAGAGTCACTATGATGGGAAGGAGTATCAGAGTTACTATGACGGGAAGTAGCACAGGTCACTATGACAGAAAGTAGCACCAGAGTCACTATGACAGGAAGTAGTACCAGAGTCACTATGACAGGAAGTAGTATTAGTCACTATGACGGGAAGGAGTACCAGATTCACTATGACAGGAAGTAGAACTAGTCACTATGACGGGAAATAGTACCAGAGTCACTATGACAGGAAGTAGTACCAGAGTCACTATGACGGGAAGTAGAACTAGTCACTATGACGAGAAGTAGTACCAGATTCACTATGACAGGAAGTAGAACTAGTCACTATGACGGGAAGTAGTACCAGAGTCACTATGACGGGAAGTAGTACCAGAGTCACTATGACGGGAAGTAGAACCAGAGTCACTGTGACGAGAAGTAGTACCAGAGTCACTATGACAGGAAGTAGAACTAATCACTATGATGGGAAGTAGTACTAGAGTCACTATGACAGGAAGTAGTACCAGATTCACTATGACAGGAAGTAGAACTAGTCACTATGACAGGAAGTAGTACCAGAGTCACTATGACGGGAAGTAGTACCAGAGTCACTATGACGGGAAGTAGAACCAGAGTCACTGTGACGAGAAGTAATACCAGAGTCACTATGACATGAAATAGTACCAGTCACTATGACAGGAAGTAATGCCAGTCACTATGACAGGAAGTAGTACCAGAGTCTGTATGACTGGAAATAGTAACAGAGTCACTATGATGGGAAGTAATACCAGTCACTATGACAGGAAGTAGTACCAGAGTAACTATGATGTGAAGTAGCACCATAGTCACTATGACGGCATGTAGTACCACAGTCACTATGACGGGAAGTAGCACTAGAGTCACTATGACGTGAAGTAGTACCAGAGTCACTATGACGGGAAGTAGTACCAGAGTCACTATGTCAGGAAGTAGTACCAGAGTCACTATGACAGGAAGTAGTACCAGTCACTATGACTGGAAGTAGTACCAGAGTCACTATGAAAGGAAGAGGCATCAGTCACTATAACGGGAGGTAATACCAGTCACTATTAAAGGAAGTAGTACCAGAGTCACTATGACAGGAAGTAGCACCAGAGTCACTATGACGGGAAGTAGTACCAGTCACTATGACGGGAAGAAGTACCAGATTGACTATGACGGGAAGTAGCACCAGTCACTTTGACTGGAAGTAGTACCATAGTCACTATGACAGGAAGTAGTACCAGTCACTATGACGGGAAGTAGTACCAGAGTCACTATGACGGGAAGTAGTACCAGAGTCACTATGGCGGGAAGTAGCACCAGAGTCACTATGACAGGAAGGAGTACCAGAGTCACGATGACGGGAAGTAGGACCACAGTCACTATGACACAAAGTAGTACCAGTCACTATGACGAGAAGTAGTACCAGAGTCACTGAAGTATGACTGTTTATTAGTGATGTTGTGTGCCTTCATTTAATTTTCTATGTAACTGCCTACGTGCAGCTGTGCACAGCTGCATCCTGTTATTCGGCTAAGCACAGGTGCATTCTGTTAAAGCTTTAAGAAGGTCATGAGAATGTTGAGGCGACTCAATAACAACTGAGTCTTGCGATGTGGGAAAGAGAGGTTGGCCACCTTCTTGCCTGCTTTCACACGGGAAGAAGTACCAGATTGACTATGACGGGAAGTAGCACCAGTCACTTTGACTGGAAGTAGTACCAGAGTCACTATGACAGGAAATAGTACCAGTCACTATGACAAGAAGTAGTACAGGTCACTATGATGAGAAGGAGTACAGGATTCAATATGACAGCAAGTAGTACCAGAGTCATTATGACGTGAAGAAGTACCGAAGTCAGTATGATGGGAAGTAGGACCACAGACACTATGAGGCGACGTAGTACCAGAGTCACAATGACAGGAAGTAGCACCAGAGTCACTATGACAGGAAGTAGTACCAGAGTCACTATGACAGGAAGGTGTACCAGAGTGACTATGACAGGAAATAGTATCACAGTCACTATGACGGGAAGGAGTACAAGAGTCACTATGACGGGAAGTAGTACCAGAGTCACTATGATGGGAAGGAGTATCAGAGTTACTGTGACGGGAAGTAGCACAGGTGACTATGACAGAAAGTAGCACCAGAGTCACTATGACAGGAAGTAGTACCAGAGTCACTATGACAGGAAGTAGTATCAGTCACTATGACGGGAAGGAGTACCAGATTCACTATGACAGGAAGTAGAACCAGTCACTATGACGGGAAGTAGTACCAGAGTCACTATGACAAGAAGTAGTACCACAGTCACTATAACGGGAAGTAGCACCAGAGTCACTATGACAGGAAGTAGCACCAGTCACTATGACGGGAAGGATTACCAGAGTCACTATGACGGGAAGTAGTACCAGAGTTACTATGACAGTAAGTAGTACCAGAGTCATTAGGACGTGAAGATGTACCGAAGTCAGTATGATGGGACGTAGGACCACAGACACTTTAACACGAAGTAGTACCAGAGTCACTATGACGGGAAGTAGCACCGGAGTCACTATGATGGGAAGTAGTACCAGAGTCATTATGATAGGACGTAGTACCAGAGTCACTATGACAGGAAGTAATATCAGTTACTTTGACAGGAAGTAGTACCAGAGTCACTATGACAGGAAGTAGTACCAGAATCACTATGTCGGGAAGTAATACCAGAGTCACTATGAATGGAAGTAGCACCAGTCACTATGACGGGAAGTAGTACCAGAGTCTCTATGACAGGAAATAGTACCAAAGTCAATATGACAAGAAGCAGTACTAGAGTCACTATGACAGGAAATGGTACCAGTCACTATGACAAGAAGTAGTACAGGTCACTATGATGGGAAGGAGTACCAGATTCAATATGACAGCAAGTAGTACCAGAGTCATTATGACGTGAAGAAGTACCGAAGTCAGTATGATGGGAAGTAGGACCACAGACACTATGACGCGAACTAGTACCAGAGTCACAATGACAGGAAGTAGCACCAGAGTCACTATGATAGGAAGCAGTACCAGAGTAACTATGACGGAAAGGTGTACCATAGGGACTATGACAGGAAATAGTATCACAGTTACTATGACGGAAAGGAGTACCAGAGTGACTATGACGGGAAGTAGTACCAGAGTCACTATGATGGGAAGGAGTATCAGAGTTACTGTGACGGGAAGTAGCACAGGTCACTATGACAGAAAGTAGCACCAGAGTCACTATGACAGGAAGTAGTACCAGAGTAATTATAATAGGAAGTAGTACCAGAGTCACTATGACAGGAAGTAGTACAAGAATCACTATGACGGGAAGTAGCACCAGTCACTATGACGGGAAGTAGTACCAAAGTCACTATGACAGGAAGTAGTACTAGAGTCACCATGACAGGATATAGTACCAGTCACTATGACAGGAAGTAGTACAGGTCACTATGATGGGAAGGAATACCAGATTCACTATGACAGCAAGTAGTACCAGAGTCATTATGACGTGAAGTAGTACCAAAGTCAGTATGACGGGAAGTAGGACCACAGACACTATGACGCGAAGTAGTACCAGAGTCACTATGACGGGAAGTAGAACAAGAGTCACTGTGACGGGAAGTAGTACCAGAGTCACTATGACAGGAAGTAATACCAGTCACTATGACAGGAAGTAGTACCAGAGTAACTATGATGTGAAGTAGCACCAGAGTCACTATGACAGGATGTAGTACCAGAGTCACTATGACAGGAAGTAGTACCAGAGTAACTATGATGTGAAGTAGCACCAGAGTCACTATGACAGGAAGTAGTACCAGTCACTATGACAGGAAGTAGTGTCAGTCACTATGACGGAAATGAGTACCAGAGTCACTATGACAGGAAGTAGTACCAGAGTCATTATGATGGGAAGTAGTACCAGATTAACTATGATGCGAAGCAGTACCAGTCACTATGACGGAAAGGAGTACCAGAATCACTATGACAGGAAGTAGTACCGGAGTCACTATGACAGGAAGTAGTACCAGAGTCACTACGACAGGAAGTCGTACCAGTCAATATGACGGAACGGAGTACCAGAGTCACTATGACAGGAAGTATTTTCCAGTCACTATGACAGGCAGTAGTACCAGTCACTATGACGGAAATGAGTACCAGAGTCACTATGAAAGGAAGTGGCATCAGTCACTATAACGGGAGGTATTACCAGTCACTATTAAAGGAAGTAGTACGAGAGTCACTATGACGGGAAGTAGTACCAGAGTCACTATGATGGGAAGGAGTATCAGAGTTACTATGACGGGAAGTAGCACAGGTCACTATGACAGAAAGTAGCACAAGAGTCACTATGACAGGAAGTAGTACCAGAGTCACTATGACAGGAAGTAGTATCAGTCACTGTGACGGGAAGGAGTACCAGATTCACTATGACAGGAAGTAGAACTAGTCACTATGACGGGAAGTAGCACCAGAGTCACTATGACAGGAAGTAGTACCAGAGTCACTATGGCGGGACGGATTGGCAGAGTCACTATGACGGGAAGTAGCACCAGAGTTACTTTGACGGGAAGTAGTACCAGAGTCACTAGGACAGGAAGTAGTACCAGAGTCACTATGTCAGGAAGTAGTACCAGAGTCACTATGACAGGAAGAAGTACCAGTCACTATGACGGGAAGTAGTACCAGAGTCACTATGACAGGAAGTAGTACCAGAGTCACTATGGCGGGACGGATTGGCAGAGTCACTATGACGGGATGTAGCACCAGAGTTACTTTGACGGGAAGTAGTACCAGAGTCACTAGGACAGGAAGTAGTACCAGAGTCACTATGTCAGGAAGTAGTACCAGAGTCACTATGACAGGAAGAAGTACCAGTCACTATGACGGGAAGTAGTACCAGAGTCACTATGAAAAGAAGTAGTACCAGAGTCACTATGGCGGGACGGAGTGCCAGAGTCACTATGACGGGAAGTAGTACCAGAGTCACTATGACGGGAAGTAGTACCAGAGTCACTATGACGGGAAGTAGTACCAGAGTCACTATGTCTGGAAGTGGTACCAGAGTCACTATGACAGGAAGTAGTACCAGTCACTATGACGGGAAGTAGTACCAGAGTCACTATGAAAGGAAGTGGAATCAGTCACTATAACGGGAGGTATTACCAGTCACTATTAAAGGAAGAAGTACCAGAGTCACTATGACAGGAAGTAGCACTAGAGTCACTATGACGGGAAGTGGTACCAGAGTTACTATGACAGTAAGTAGTACCAGAGTCATTATGATAGGACGTAGTACCAGAGTCACTATGACAGGAAGTAATATCAGTTACTTTGACAGGAAGTAGTACCAGAGTCACTATGACAGGAAGTAGTACCAGAATCACTATGACGGGAAGTAATACCAGAGTCACTATGAATGGAAGTAGCACCAGTCACTATGACGGGAAGTAGTACCAGAGTCACTATGACAGGAAATAGTACCAAAGTCAATATGACAGGAAGCAGTACTAGAGTCACTATGACAGGAAATGGTACCAGTCACTATGACAAGAAGTAGTACAGGTCACTATGATGGGAAGGAGTACCAGATTCAATATGACAGCAAGTAGTACCAGAGTCATTATGATGTGAAGAAGTACCGAAGTCAGTATGATGGGAAGTAGGACCACAGACACTATGAGGCGACGTAGTACCAGAGTCACAATGACAGGAAGTAGCACCAGAGTCACTATGACAGGAAGTAGTACCAGAGTCACTATGACGGGAAGGTGTACCAGAGTGACTATGACAGGAAATAGTATCACAGTCACTATGACGGGAAGGAGTACAAGAGTCATTATGACGGGAAGTAGTACCAGAGTCACTATGATGGGAAGGAGTATCAGAGTTACTGTGACGGGAAGTAGCACAGGTGACTATGACAGAAAGTAGCACCAGAGTCACTATGACAGGAAGTAGTACCAGAGTCACTATGACAGGAAGTAGTATCAGTCACTATGACGGGAAGGAGTACCAGATTCACTATGACAGGAAGTAGAACCAGTCACTATGACGGGAAGTAGTACCAGAGTCACTATGACAAGAAGTAGTACCAGAGTCACTATGGCGGGACGGATTGCCAGAGTCAATATGACGGGAAGTAGCACCAGAGTCACTATGACGGGAAGGAGTACCAGAGTCACTATCATGGGAAGTAGTACCAGAGTCACTATGTCAGGAAGTAGTACCAGAGTCACTATGACAGGAAGTAGTACCAGTCACTATGACGGGAAGTATCACCAGAGTCACTATGACGGGAAGGAGTACCAGAGTCACTATGACGCAAAGTAGTACCAGTCACTATGACGGGAAGTAGTACCAGATTCACTATGACTGGAAGTAGTACCAGAGTCACTATGTCAGGAAGTGGTACCAGAGTCACTATGACAGGAAGTAGTACCAGTCACTATGACGGGAAGTAGTACCAGAGTCACTATGAAAGGAAGTGGAATCAGTCACTATAACGGGAGGTATCACCAGTCACTATTAAAGGAAGTAGTACCAGAGTAACTATGACAGGAAGTAGCACTAGAGTCACTATGACAGGAAATAGTACCAGTCACTATGACAGGAAGTAGTACAGGTCACTATGATGGGAAGGAGTACCAAATTCACTATGACAGCAAGTAGTACCAGAGTCACTATGACAGGATGTAGAACCAGAGTCACTGTGACGGGAAGTAGTACCAGAGTCACTATGACGGGAAGTAGTACCAGAGTCACTATGTCAGGAAGTAGTACCAGAGTCACTATGACAGGAAATAGTACCAGTCACTATGACAGGAAGTAATACCAGTCACTATGACAGGAAGTAGTACCAGAGTCACTATGAAGGGATGTAGTACCACAGTCACTATGACGGGAAGTAGCACCAGAGTCACTATGACGGGAAGTAGTACCAGAGTCACTATGACGGGAAGTAGTACCAGAGTCACTATATCAGGAAGTAGTACCAGAGTCACTATGACAGGAAGTAGTACCAGTCACTATGACTGGACGTAGTACCAGAGTCACTATGAAAGGAAGTGGCATCAGTCACTATAACGGGAGGTATTACCAGTCACTATTTAAGGAAGTAGTACCAGAGTCACTATGACAGGAAGTAGTACCAGAGTCACTATGACGGGAAGTAGTACCAGTCACTATGACGGGAAGAAGTACCAGATTGACTATGACGGGAAGTAGCACCAGTCACTTTGTTGGAAGTAGTACCAGAGTCACTATGAGAGGAAGTAGTACCAGTCACTATGACGGGAAGTAGTACCACTCACTATGACGTGAAGTAGTACCAGAGTCACTATGACACGAAGTAGTACCAGAGTCACTATGACGGGAAGTAGCACCAGAGTCACTATGACGCGAAGTAGTACCAGTCACTATAACGGGAAGTAGCACAGGTCACTACGACGGGAAGTAGCACCAGAGTCACTATGACAGGAAGTAGTACCAGAGTCACTGTGACAGGAGGTAGTACCAGTCACTATGACGGGAAGTAGTACCAGAGTCACTATGACGCGAAGTAGTACCAGTCACTATAACGGGAAGTAGCACAGGTCACTACGACGGGAAGTAGCACCAGAGTCACTATGACAGGAAGTAGCACCAGTCACTATGACGGGAAGGAGTACCAGAGTCACTATGACGGGAAGTGGTACCAGAGTTACTATGACAGTAAGTAGTACCAGAGTCATTATGATAGGACGTAGTACCAGAGTCACTATGACAGGAAGTAATATCAGTTACTTTGACAGGAAGTAGTACCAGAGTCACTATGACAGGAAGTAGTACCAGAATCACTATGACGGGAAGTAATACCAGTCACTATGAATGGAAGTAGCACCAGTCACTATGACTGGAAGTAGTACCAGAGTCACTATGACAGGAAATAGTACCAAAGTCAATATGACAGGAAGCAGTACTAAAGTCACTATGACAAGAAATGGTACCAGTCACTATGACAAGAAGTAGTACAGGTCACTATGATGGGAAGGAGTACCAGATTCAATATGACAGCAAGTAGTACCAGAGTCATTATGACGTGAAGAAGTACCGAAGTCAGTATGATGGGAAGTAGGACCACAGACACTATGAGGCGACGTAGTACCAGAGTCACAATGACAGGAAGTAGCACCAGAGTCACTATGACAGGAAGTAGTACCAGAGTCACTATGACGGGAAGGTGTACCAGAGTGACTATGACAGGAAATGGTATCACAGTCACTATGACGGGAAGGAGTAAAAGAGTCACTATGACGGGAAGTAGTACCAGAGTCACTATGATGGGAAGGAGTATCAGAGTTACTGTGACGGGAAGTAGCACAGGTGACTATGACAGAAAGTAGCACCAGAGTCACTATGACAGGAAGTAGTACCAGAGTCACTATGACAGGAAGTAGTATCAGTCACTATGACGGGAAGTAGTACCAGAGTCACTATGACAACAAGTAGTACCAGAGTCACTATGGCGGGACGGATTGCCAGTGTCACTATGACGGGAAGTAGCACCAGAGTCACTATGACGGGAAGGAGTACCAGAGTCACTATGATGGGAAGTAGTACCAGAGTCACTATGTCAGGAAGTAGTACCAGAGTCACTATGACAGGAAGTAGTACCAGTCACTATGACGGGAAGTAGTACCAGAGTCACTATGACAGGAAGTAGTACCAGAGTCACTATGGCGGGACGGAGTGCCAGAGTTACTATGACGGGAAGTAGTACCAGATTCACTATGATGGGAAGTAGTACCAGAGTCACTATGTCAGGAAGTGGTACCAGAGTCACTGTGACAGGAAGTAGTACCAGTCACTATGACGGGAAGTAGTACCAGAGTCACTATGACAGGAAGTAGTACTAGAGTCACTATGACAGGAAATAGTACCAGTCACTATGACAGGAAGTAGTACATATGACGGGAAGTAGGACCACAGACACTATGACGCAAAGTAGTACCAGAGTCACTATGACGGGAAGTAAAACCAGAGTCACTGTGACGGGAAGTAGTACCAGTGTCACTATGACGGGAAGTAGTACCAGAGTCACTATGTCAGGAAGTAGTACCAGAGTCACTATGACAGGAAGTAGTACCAGTCACTATGACTGGAAGTAGTACCAGACTCACTATGAAAGGAAGTGGCATCAGTCACTATAATGGGAGGTATTACCAGTCACTATTAAAGGAAGTAGTACCAGAGTCACTATGACATGAAGTAGTACCAGAGTCACTATGACGGGAAGTAGTACCAGTCACTATGACGGGAAGAAGTAGCAGATTGACTATGACGGGAAGTAGCACCAGTCACTTTGGTTGGAAGTAGTACCAGAGTCACAATGACAGGAAGTAGTACCAGTCACTATGACGGGAAGTAGTACCAGTCACTATGACGTGAAGTAGTACCAGAGTCACTATGACACGAAGTAGTACCAGAGTCACTATGACGGGAAGTAGCACCAGAGTCACTATGACGGGAAGTAGTACCAGAGTCACTATGACGCAAAGTAGTACCAGTCACTATGACGAGAAGTAGTACCAGAGTCACTATGACGGGAAGTAGCACCAGAGTCACTATGACGAGAAGGAGTACCAGAGTCACTATGACGCAAAGTAGTACCAGTCACTATGACGCAAAGTAGTACCAGTCACTATGACGAGAAGTAGTAACAGAGTCACTATGACAGGAAGTAGTACCAGAGTCCCTATGACAGGAAGTAGTACCAGCCACTATGACAGCAAGTAGTACCAGAGTCACTATGACAGGAAGTGGCATCAGTCATTATAACGGGAGGTATTACCAGTCACTATTAAAGGAAGTAGTACCAGAGTCACTATGACAGGAAGTAGTACCAGAGTCACTATGACGGGAAGTAGTACCAGTTACTATGACGGGAAGAAGTACCAGATTGACTATGACGGGAAGTAGCACCAGTCACTTTGGTTGGAAGTAGTACCAGAGTCACTATGACAGGAAGTAGTACCAGTCACTATGATGGGAAGGAGCACCAGATTCACTATGACAGGAAGTAGAACCAGTCACTATGACGGGAAGTAGTACCAGAGTCACTATGGCGGGACGGATTGCCAGAGTCACTATGACGGGAAGGAGTACCAGATTCACTATGACAGGAAGTAGAACCAGTCACTATGACGGGAAGTAGTACCAGAGTCACTATGGCGGGACGGATTGCCAGAGTCACTATGACGGGAAGTAGCACCAGAGTCACTATGACGGTAAGGAGTACCAGAGTCACTATGATGGGAAGTAGTACCAGAGTCACTATGTCAGGAAGTAGTACCAGAGTCACTATGACAGGAAGTAGTACAAGTCACTATGACGGGAAGTAGCACCAGAGTCACTATGACGGGAAGGAGTACCAGAGTCACTATGACGCAAAGTAGTACCAGTCACTATGACGTGAAGTAGTACCAGATTCACTATGACTGGAAGTAGTACCAGAGTCACTATGTCAGGAAGTGGTACCAGAGTCACTATGACAGGAAGTAGTACCAGTCACTATGACGGGAAGTAGTACCAGAGTCATTATGAAAGGAAGTGGAATCAGTCACTATAACGGGAGGTATTACCAGTCACTATTAAAGGAAGTAGTACCAGAGTAACTATGACAGGAAGTAGCACTAGAGTCACTATGACAGGAAATAGTACCAGTCACTATGACAGGAAGTAGTACAGGTCACTATGATGGGAAGGAGTACCAAATTCACTATGACAGAAAATAGTACCAGAGTCACTATGACGGGAAGTAGGACCACAGACACTATGACGCAAAGTAGTACCAGAGTCACTATGACGGGAAGTAGAACCAGAGTCACTGTGACGGGAAGTAGTACCAGTGTCACTATGACGGGAAGTAGTACCAGAGTTACTATGTCAGGAAGTAGTACCAGAGTCACTATGACAGGAAGTAGTACCAGTCACTATGACTGGAAGTAGTACCAGAGTCACTATGAAAGGAAGTGGCATCAGTCAGTATAATGGGACGTATTACCAGTCACTATTAAAGGAAGTAGTACCAGAGTCACTATGACATGAAGTAGTACCAGAGTCACTATGACGGGAAGTAGTACCAGTCACTATGACGGGAAGAAGTAGCAGATTGACTATGACGGGAAGTAGCACCAGTCACTTTGGTTGGAAGTAGTACCAGAGTCACAATGACAGGAAGTAGTACCGGTCACTATGACGGGAAGTAGTTCCAGTCACTATGACGTGAAGTAGTACCAGAGTCACTATGACACGAAGTAGTACCAGAGTCACTATGACGGGAAGTAGCACCAGAGTCACTATGACGGGAAGTAGTACCAGAGTCACTATGACGCAAAGTAGTACCAGTCACTAGGACGAGAAGTAGTACCAGAGTCACTATGACGAGAAGTAGTACCAGAGTCACTATGACGGGAAGGAGTACCAGAGTCACTATGACGCAAAGTAGTACCAGTCACTATGACGCAACGTAGTACCAGATTCACTATGACAGGAAGTAGTACCAGAGTCCCTATGACAGGAAGTAGTACAAGTCACTATGACAGCAAGTAGTACCAGAATCACTATGACAGGAAGTGGCATCAGTCATAACGGGAGGTATTACCAGTCACTATTAAAGGAAGTAGTACCAGAGTCACTATGACAGGAAGTAGTACCAGAGTCACTATGACGGGAAGTAGTACCAGTCACTATGACGGGAAGAAGTACCAGATTGACTATGACGGGAAGTAGCACCAGTCACTTTGGTTGGAAGTAGTACCAGAGTCACTATGACAGGAAGTAGTACCAGTCACTATGACGGGAAGGAGTACCAGATTCACTATGACAGGAAGTAGAATCAGTCACTATGACGGGAAGTAGTACCAGAGTCACTATGACAAGAAGTAGTACCAGAGTCACTATGGCGGGACGGATTGCGAGAGTCACTATGACGGGAAGTAGCACCAGAGTCACTATGACGGGAAGGAGTACCAGAGTCACTATGACGCAAAGTAGTACCAGTCACTATGACGGGAAGTAGTACCAGATTCACTATGACTGGAAGTAGTACCAGAGTCACTATGTCAGGAAGTGGTACCAGAGTCACTATGACAGGAAGTAGTACCAGTCACTATGACGGGCAGTAGTACCAGAGTCACTATGAAAGGAAGTGGAATCAGTCACTATAACGGGAGGTATTACCAATCACTATTAAAGGAAGTAGTACCAGAGTAACTATGACAGGAAGTAGCACTAGAGTCACTATGACAGGAAATAGTACCAGTCACTATGACAGGAAGTAGTACAGGTCACTATGATGGGAAGGAGTACCAAATTCACTATGACAGCAAGTAGTACCAGAGTCACTATGACGGGAAGTAGAACCAGAGTCACTGTGACGGGAAGTAGTACCAGAGTCACTATGACGGGAAGTAGTACCAGAGTCACTATGTCAGGAAGTAGTACCAGAGTCACTATGACAGGAAATAGTACCAGTCACTATGACAGGAAGTAATACCAGTCACTATGACAGGAAGTAGTACCAGAGTCACTATGACAGCAAGTAGTACCACAGTCACTATGACGGGAAGTACCACCAGAGTCACTATGACGGGAAGTAGTACCAGAGTCACTATGTCAGGAAGTAGTACCAGAGTCACTATGACAGGAAGTAGTACCAGTCACTATGACTGGACGTAGTACCAGAGTCACTATGAAAGGAAGTGGCATCAGTCACTATAACGGGAGGTATTACCAGTCACTATTAAAGGAAGTAGTACCAGAGTCACTATGACAGGAAGTAGTACCAGAGTCACTATGACGGGAAGTAGTACCAGTCACTATGACGGGAAGAAGTACCAGAGTCACTATGGCGGGACGGAGTGCCAGAGTCACTATGACGGGAAGTAGTACCAGATTCACTATGATGGGAAGTAGTACCAGAGTCACTATGTCAGGAAGTGGTACCAGAGTCACTATGACAGGAAGTAGTACCAGTCACTATTACGGGAAGTAGTCCCAGAGTCACTATGACAGGAAGTAGTACTAGAGTCACTATGACAGGAAATAGTACCAGTCACTATGACAGGAAGTAGCACAGGTCACTACGACGGGAAGTAGCACCAGAGTCACTATGACAGGATGTAGTACCACAGTCACTATGACGGGAAGTACCACCAGAGTCACTATGACGGGAAGTAGTACCAGAGTCACTATGTCAGGAAGTAGTACCAGAGTCACTATGACAGGAAGTAGTACCAGAGTCACTATGACGGGAAGTAGTACCAGTCACTATGACGGGAAGAAGTACCAGATTGACTATGACGGGAAGTAGCACCAGTCACTTTGGTTGGAAGTAGTACCAGAGTCACTATGACAGGAAGTAGTACCAGTCACTATGACGGGAAGTAGTACCACTCACTATGACGTGAAGTAGTACCAGAGTCACTATGACGCAAAGTAGTACCAGTCACTATGACGAGAAGTAGTACCAGAGTCACTATGACGGGAAGGAGTACCAGAGTCACTATGACGGGAAGTAGTACCAGAGTCACTATGACGCAAAGTAGTACCAGTCACTATGACGAGAAGTAGTACCAGAGTCACTATGACGGGAAGTAGCACCAGAGTCACTATGACGGGAAGGAGTACCTGAGTCACTATGACGCAAAGTAGTACCAGTCACTATGACTCAAAGTAATACCAGTCACTATGACGAGAAGTAGTAACAGAGTCACTATGACAGGAAGTAGTACCAGAGTCCCTATGACAGGAAGTAGTACCAGTCACTATGACAGCAAGTAGTACCAGAGTCACTATGACAGGAAGTGGCATCAGTCATTATAACGGGAGGTATTACCAGTCACTATTAAAGGAAGTAGTACCAGAGTCACTATGACAGGAAGTAGTACCAGAGTCACTATGACGGGAAGTAGTACCAGTCACTATGACGGGAAGAAGTACCAGATTGACTATGACGGGAAGTAGCACCAGTAACTTTGGTTGGAAGTAGTACCAGAGTCACTATGACAGGAAGTAGTACCAGTCACTATGACGGGAAGGAGTACCAGATTCACTATGACAGGAAGTAGAACCAGTCACTATGACGGGAAGTAGTACCAGAGTCACTATGACAAGAAGTAGTACCAGAGTCACTATGGCGGGACGGATTGCGAGAGTCACTATGACGGGAAGTAGCACCAGAGTCACTATGACGGGAAGGAGTACCAGAGTCACTATGATGGGAAGTAGTACCAGAGTCACTATGACGGGAAGGAGTACCAGAGTCACTATGACGCAAAGTAGTACCAGTCACTATGACGGGAAGTAGTACCAGATTCACTATGACTGGAAGTAGTACCAGAGTCACTATGTCAGGAAGTGGTACCAGAGTCACTATGACAGGAAGTAGTACCAGTAACTATGACGGGAAGTAGTACCAGAGTCACTATGAAAGGAAGTGGAATCAGTAACTATAACGGGAGGTATTACCAGTCACTATTAAAGGAAGTAGTACCAGAGTAACTATGACAGGAAGTAGCACCAGAGTCACTATGACAGGAAATAGTACCAGTCACTATGACAGGAAGTAGTACAGGTCACTATGATGGGAAGGAGTACCAAATTCACTATGACAGCAAGTAGTACCAGAGTCACTATGACGGGAAGTAGAACCAGAGTCACTGTGACGGGAAGTAGTACCAGAGTCACTATGACGGGAAGTAGTACCAGAGTCACTATGTCAGGAAGTAGTACCAGAGTCACTATGACAGGAAATAGTACCAGTCACTATGACAGGAAGTAGTACAGGTCACTATGATGGGAAGGAGTACCAAATTCACTATGACAGCAAGTAGTACCAGAGTCATTATGACGGGAAGTAGGACCACAGACACTATGACGCAAAGTAGTACCAGAGTCACTATGACGGGAAGTAGTACTAGAGTCACTATGTCAGGAAGTAGTACCAGAGTCACTATGACAGGAAGTAGTACCAGTCACTATGACTGGACGTAGTACCAGAGTCACTATGAAAGGAAGTGGCATCAGTCACTATAACGGGAGGTATTACCAGTCACTATTAAAGGAAGTAGTACCAGAGTCACTATGACAGGAAGTAGTACCAGAGTCACTATGACGGGAAGTAGTACCAGTCACTATGACGGGAAGAAGTACCAGATTGACTATGACGGGAAGTAGCACCAGTCACTTTGGTTGGAAGTAGTACCAGAGTCGCTATGACAGGAAGTAGTACCAGTCACTATGACGGGAAGTAGTACCACTCACTATGACGTGAAGTAGTACCAGAGTCACTATGACACGAAGTAGTACCAGAGTCACTATGACGGGAAGTAGCACCAGAGTCACTATGACAGGAAGGAGTACCAGAGTCACTATGACGGGAAGTAGCACCAGAGTCACTATGACGGGAAGGAGTACAAGAGTCACTATGACGCAAAGTAGTACCAGTCACTATGACGAGAAGTAGTACCAGAGTCACTATGACGGAAAGTAGCACCAGAGTCACTATGACGGGAAGTAGCACCAGAGTCACTATGACGGGAAGGAGTACCAGTCTCTATAACGTCAAGTAACACAGGTCACTACGACGGGAAGTAGCACCAGAGTCACTATGACAGGAAGTAGCAACAGTCACTATGACGGGAAGGAGTACCAGAGTCACTATGACAGGAAGTTGAACCAGTCACTATGACGGGAAGTAGTACCAGAGTCACTATGACGCGAAGTAGTACCAGTCACTATAACGGGAAGTAGCACAGGTCACTACGACGGGAAGTAGCACCAGAGTCACTATGACAGGAAGAAGTACCAGTTTGACTATGACGGGAAGTAGCACCAGTCACTTTGGTTGGAAGTAGTACCAGAGTCACTATGACAGGAAGTAGTACCAGTCACTATGACGGGAAGTAGTATCACTCACTATGACGTGAAGTAGTACCAGAGTCACTATGACGCAAAGTAGTACCAGTCACTCTGACGAGAAGTAGTACCAGAGTCACTATGACGGGAAGGAGTACCAGAGTCACTATGACGGGAAGTAGTACCAGAGTCACTATGACGCAAAGTAGTACCAGTCACTATGACGAGAAGTAGTACCAGAGTCACTATGACGGGAAGTAGCACCAGAGTCACTATGACGGGAAGGAGTACCTGAGTCACTATGACGCAAAGTAGTACCAGTCACTATGACGCAAAGTAGTACCAGTCACTATGACGAGAAGTAGTAACAGAGTCACTATGACAGGAAGTAGTACCAGAGTCCCTATGACAGGAAATAGTACCAGTCACTATGACTGCAAGTAGTACCAGAGTCACTATGACAGGAAGTGGCATCAGTCATTATAACGGGAGGTATTACCAGTCACTATTAAAGGAAGTAGTACCAGAGTCACTATGACAGGAAGTAGTACCAGAGTCACTATGACAGGAAGAAGTACCAGATTGACTATGACGGGAAGTAGCACCAGTCACTTTGGTTGGAAGTAGTACCAGAGTCACTATGACAGGAAGTAGTACCAGTCACTATGACGGGAAGTAGTACCACTCACTATGACGTGAAGTAGTACCAGAGTCACTATGACGCAAAGTAGTACCAGTCACTCTGACGAGAAGTAGTACCAGAGTCACTATGACGGGAAGGAGTACCAGATTGACTATGACGGGAAGTAGCACCAGTCACTTTGGTTGGAAGTAGTACCAGAGTCACTATGACAGGAAGTAGTACCAGTCACTATGACGGGAAGGAGTACCAGATTCACTATGACAGGAAGTAGAACCAGTCACTATGACGGGAAGTAGTACCAGAGTCACTATGACAAGAAGTAGTACCAGAGTCACTATGGCGGGACGGATTGCGAGAGTCACTATGACGGGAAGTAGCACCAGAGTCACTATGACGGGAAGGAGTACCAGAGTCACTATGATGGGAAGTAGTACCAGAGTCACTATGTCAGGAAGTAGTACCAGAGTCACTATGACAGGAAGTAGTACCAGTCACTATGACGGGATGTAGCACCAGAGTCACTATGACGGGAAGGAGTACCAGAGTCACTATGACGCAAAATAGTACCAGTCACTATGACGGGAAGTAGTACCAGATTCACTATGACTGGAAGTAGTACCAGAGTCACTATGTCAGGAAGTGGTAGCAGAGTCACTATGACAGGAAGTAGTACCAGTCACTATGACGGGAAGTAGTACCAGAGTCACTATGAAAGGAAGTGGAATCAGTCACTATAACGGGAGGTATTACCAGTCACTATTAAAGGAAGTAGTACCAGAGTAACTATGACAGGAAGTAGCACTAGAGTCACTATGACAGGAAATAGTACCAGTCACTATGACAGGAAGTAGTACAGGTCACTATGATGGGAAGGAGTACCAAATTCACTATGACAGCAAGTAGTACCAGAGTCACTATGACGGGAAGTAGAACCAGAGTCACTGTGACGGGAAGTTGTACCAGAGTCACTATGACGGGAAGTAGTACCAGAGTCACTATGTCAGGAAGTAGTACCAGAGTCACTATGACAGGAAATAGTACCAGTCACTATGACTGGAAGTAGTACCAGAGTCACTATGAAAGGAAGTGGCATCAGTCACTATAATGGGAGGTATTACCAGTCACTATTAAAGGAAGTAGTACCAGAGTCACTATGACATGAAGTAGTACCAGAGTCACTATGACGGGAAGTAGTACCAGTCACTATGACGGGAAGTAGTACCAGTCACTATGACGTGAAGTAGTACCAGAGTCACTATGACACGAAGTAGTACCAGAGTCACTATGACGGGAAGTAGCACCAGAGTCACTATGACGGGAAGTAGTACCAGAGTCACTATGACGCAAAGTAGTACCAGTCACTATGACGAGAAGTAGTACCAGAGTCACTATGACGGGAAGTAGCACCAGAGTCACTATGACGGGAAGGAGTACCAGAGTCACTATGACGCAAAGTAGTACCAGTCACTATGACGCAAAGTAGTACCAGATTCACTATGACAGGAAGTAGTACCAGTCACTATGACAGCAAGTAGTACCAGAGTCACTATGACAGGAAGTGGCATCAGTCATTATAACGGGAGGTATTACCAGTCACTATTAAAGGAAGTAGTACCAGAGTCACTATGACAGGAAGTAGTACCAGAGTCACTATGACGGGAAGTAGTACCAGTCACTATGACGGGAAGAAGTACCAGATTGACTATGACGGGAAGTAGCACCAGTCACTTTAGTTGGAAGTAGTACCAGAGTCACTATGACAGGAAGTAGTACCAGTCACTATGACGTGAAGTAGTACCAGAGTCACTATGACACGAAGTAGTACCAGAGTCACTATGACGGGAAGTAGCACCAGAGTCACTATGACGGGAAGGAGTACCAGAGTCACTATGACGGGAAGTAGCACCAGAGTCACTATGATGGGAAGGAGTATCAGAGTTACTGTGACGGGAAGTAGTACCAGAGTCACTGTGACAGGAGGTAGTACCAGTCACTATGACGGGAAGTAGTATCAGAGTCACTATGACGCGAAGTAGTACCACTCACTATGAGGGAAGTAGTACCAGAGGCTCTATGAAGGTAAGTAGGACCAGAGTCACTATGACGGGAAGTAGTACCAGAGTCACTATGACAGGAAGTAGTACCAGTCACTATAACGGGAAGTAGCACAGGTCACTACGACGGGAAGTAGCACCAGAGTCACTATGACAGGAAGTAGCACCAGTCACTATGACGGGAAGTGGTACCAGAGTTACTATGACAGTAAGTAGTACCAGAGTCATTATGATAGGACGTAGTACCAGAGTCACTATGACAGGAAGTAATATCAGATACTTTGACAGGAAGTAGTACCAGAGTCACTATGACAGGAAGTAGTACCAGAATCACTATGACACGAAGTAGTACCAGAGTCACTATGACGGGAAGTAGCACCAGAGTCACTATGACTGGAAGGAGTACCAGAGTCACTATGACGGGAAGTAGCACCAGAGTCACTATGATGGGAAGGAGTATCAGAGTCACTATGACGCAAAGTAGTACCAGTCACTATGACGGGAAGTAGTACCAGATTCACTATGACTGGAAGTAGTACCAGAGTCACTATGTCAGGAAGTGGTACCAGGGTCACTATGACAGGAAGTAGTACCAGTCACTATGACGGGAAGTAGTACCAGAGTCACTATGAAAGGAAGTGGAATCAGTCACTATAACGGGAGGTATTACCAGTCACTATTAAAGGAAGTAGTACCAGAGTAACTATGACAGGAAATAGTACCAGTCACTATGACAGGAAGTAATACCAGTCACTATGACAGGAAGTAGTACCAGAGTCACTATGACGGGAAGTAGAACCAGAGTCACTGTGACGGGAAGTAGTACCAGTGTCACTATGACGGGAAGTAGTACCAGAGTCACTATGTCAGGAAGTAGTACCAGAGTCACTATGACAGGAAATAGTACCAGTCACTATGACAGGAAGTAGTACAGGTCACTATGATGGGAAGGAGTACCAAATTCACTATGACAGCAAGTAGTACCAGAGTCACTATGACGGGAAGTAGAACCAGAGTCACTGTGACGGGAAGTAGTACCAGAGTCACTATGACGGGAAGTAGTACCAGAGTCACTATGTCAGGAAGTAGTACCAGAGTCACTATGACAGGAAATAGTACCAGTCACTATGACAGGAAGTAATACCAGTCACTATGACAGGAAGTAGTACCAGAGTCACTATGACAGGATGTAGTACCACAGTCACTATGACGGGAAGTACCACCAGAGTCACTATGACGGGAAGTAGTACCAGAGTCACTATGTCAGGAAGTAGTACCAGAGTCACTATGACAGGAAGTAGTACCAGTCACTATGACTGGACGTAGTACCAGAGTCACTATGAAAGGAAGTGGCATCAGTCACTATAACGGGAGGTATTACCAGTCACTATTAAAGGAAGTAGTACCAGAGTCACTATGACAGGAAGTAGTACCAGAGTCACTATGACGGGAAGTAGTACCAGTCACTATGACGGGAAGAAGTACCAGATTGACTATGACGGGAAGTAGCACCAGTCACTTTGGTTGGAAGTAGTACCAGAGTCACTATGACAGGAAGTAGTACCAGTCACTATGACGGGAAGTAGTACCACTCACTATGACGTGAAGTAGTACCAGAGTCACTATGACACGAAGTAGTACCAGAGTCACTATGACGGAAAGTAACACCAGAGTCACTATGACGGGAAGGAGTACCAGTCACTATAACGTCAAGTAGCACAGGTCACTACGACGGGAAGTAGCACCAGAGTCACTATGACAGGAAGTAGCAACAGTCACTATGACGGGAAAGAGTACCAGAGTCACTATGACAGGAAGTAGTACCAGAGTCACTGTGACAGGAGGTAGTACCAGTCACTATGACGGGAAGTAGTACCAGAGTCACTATGACGCGAAGTAGTACCAGTCACTATAACGGGAAGTAGCACAGGTCACTACGACGGGAAGTAGCACCAGAGTCACTATGACAGGAAGTAGCACCAGTCACTATGACGGGAAGGAGTACCAGAGTCACTATGACGGGAAGTAGCACCAGAGTCACTATGATGGGAAGGAGTACCAGAGTCACTATGACAGGAAGTAGTACCAGTCACTATGACGGGAAGTAGTACCAGTCACTATGACGTGAAGTAGTACCAGAGTCACTATGACACGAAGTAGTACCAGAGTCACTATGACGGGAAGTAGCACCAGAGTCACTATGACGGGAAGGAGTACCAGAGTCACTATGACGGGAAGTAGCACCAGAGTCACTATGATGGGAAGGAGTATCAGAGTTACTGTGACGGGAAGTAGCACCAGAGTCACTATGACAGGAAGTAGCACCAGTCACTATGACGGGAAGGAGTACCAGAGTCACTATGACAGGAAGTAGCAACAGTCACTATGACGGGAAGGAGTACCAGAGTCACTATGACACGAAGTAGTACCAGAGTCACTATGACGGAAAGTAGCACCAGAGTCACTATGACGGGAAGGAGTACCAGTCACTATAACGTCAAGTAGCACAGGTCACTACGACGGGAAGTAGCACCAGAGTCACTATGACAGGAAGTAGCAACAGTCACTATGACGGGAAGGAGTACCAGAGTCACTATGACAGGAAGTAGTACCAGAGTCACTGTGACAGGAGGTAGTACCAGTCACTATGACGGGAAGTAGTACCAGAGTCACTATGACGCGATGTAGTACCAGTCACTATAACGGGAAGTAGCACATGTCACTACGACGGGAAGTAGCACCAGAGTCACTATGACAGGAAGTAGCACCAGTCACTATGACGGGAAGGAGTACCAGAGTCACTATGACGGGAAGTAGCACCAGAGTCACTATGATGGGAAGGAGTACCAGAGTCACTATGACAGGAAGTAGTACCAGTCACTATGACGGGAAGTAGTACCAGTCACTATGACGTGAAGTAGTACCAGAGTCACTATGACACGAAGTAGTACCAGAGTCACTATGACGGGAAGTAGCACCAGAGTCACTATGACGGGAAGGAGTACCAGAGTTACTATGACGGGAAGTAGCACCAGAGTCACTATGATGGGAAGGAGTATCAGAGTTACTGTGACGGGAAGTAGTACCAGAGTCACTGTGACAGGAGGTAGTACCAGTCACTATGACGGGAAGTAGTATCAGAGTCACTATGACGCGAAGTAGTACCACTCACTATGAGGGAAGTAGTACCAGAGGCTCTATGAAGGTAAGTAGGACCAGAGTCACTATGACGGGAAGTAGTACCAGAGTCACTATGACAGGAAGTAGTACCAGTCACTATAACGGGAAGTAGCACAGGTCACTACGACGGGAAGTAGCACCAGAGTCACTATGACAGGAAGTAGCACCAGTCACTATGACGGGAAGTGGTACCAGAGTTACTATGACGGGAAGGAGTACCAGAGTCATTATGATAGGACGTAGTACCAGAGTCACTATGACAGGAAGTAATATCAGATACTTTGACAGGAAGTAGTACCAGAGTCACTATGACAGGAAGTAGTACCAGAATCACTATGACACGAAGTAGTACCAGAGTCACTATGACGGGAAGTAGCACCAGAGTCACTATGACTGGAAGGAGTACCAGAGTCACTATGACGGGAAGTAGCACCAGAGTCACTATGATGGGAAGGAGTATCAGAGTCACTATGACGCAAAGTAGTACCAGTCACTATGACGGGAAGTAGTACCAGATTCACTATGACTGGAAGTAGTACCAGAGTCACTATGTCAGGAAGTGGTACCAGGGTCACTATGACAGGAAGTAGTACCAGTCACTATGACGGGAAGTAGTACCAGAGTCACTATGAAAGGAAGTGGAATCAGTCACTATAACGGGAGGTATTACCAGTCACTATTAAAGGAAGTAGTACCAGAGTAACTATGACAGGAAATAGTACCAGTCACTATGACAGGAAGTAATACCAGTCACTATGACAGGAAGTAGTACCAGAGTCACTATGACGGGAAGTAGAACCAGAGTCACTGTGACGGGAAGTAGTACCAGTGTCACTATGACGGGAAGTAGTACCAGAGTCACTATGTCAGGAAGTAGTACCAGAGTCACTATGACAGGAAATAGTACCAGTCACTATGACAGGAAGTAGTACAGGTCACTATGATGGGAAGGAGTACCAAATTCACTATGACAGCAAGTAGTACCAGAGTCACTATGACGGGAAGTAGAACCAGAGTCACTGTGACGGGAAGTAGTACCAGAGTCACTATGACGGGAAGTAGTACCAGAGTCACTATGTCAGGAAGTAGTACCAGAGTCACTATGACAGGAAATAGTACCAGTCACTATGACAGGAAGTAATACCAGTCACTATGACAGGAAGTAGTACCAGAGTCACTATGACAGGATGTAGTACCACAGTCACTATGACGGGAAGTACCACCAGAGTCACTATGACGGGAAGTAGTACCAGAGTCACTATGTCAGGAAGTAGTACCAGAGTCACTATGACAGGAAGTAGTACCAGTCACTATGACTGGACGTAGTACCAGAGTCACTATGAAAGGAAGTGGCATCAGTCACTATAACGGGAGGTATTACCAGTCACTATTAAAGGAAGTAGTACCAGAGTCACTATGACAGGAAGTAGTACCAGAGTCACTATGACGGGAAGTAGTACCAGTCACTATGACGGGAAGAAGTACCAGATTGACTATGACGGGAAGTAGCACCAGTCACTTTGGTTGGAAGTAGTACCAGAGTCACTATGACAGGAAGTAGTACCAGTCACTATGACGGGAAGTAGTACCACTCACTATGACGTGAAGTAGTACCAGAGTCACTATGACACGAAGTAGTACCAGAGTCACTATGACGGAAAGTAGCACCAGAGTCACTATGACGGGAAGGAGTACCAGTCACTATAACGTCAAGTAGCACAGGTCACTACGACGGGAAGTAGCACCAGAGTCACTATGACAGGAAGTAGCAACAGTCACTATGACGGGAAGGAGTACCAGAGTCACTATGACAGGAAGTAGTACCAGAGTCACTGTGACAGGAGGTAGTACCAGTCACTATGACGGGAAGTAGTACCAGAGTCACTATGACGCGAAGTAGTACCAGTCACTATAACGGGAAGTAGCACAGGTCACTACGACGGGAAGTAGCACCAGAGTCACTATGACAGGAAGTAGCATCAGTCACTATGACGGGAAGGAGTACCAGAGTCACTATGACGGGAAGTAGCACCAGAGTCACTATGATGGGAAGGAGTACCAGAGTCACTATGACAGGAAGTAGTACCAGTCACTATGACGGGAAGTAGTACCAGTCACTATGACGTGAAGTAGTACCAGAGTCACTATGACACGAAGTAGTACCAGAGTCACTATGACGGGAAGTAGCACCAGAATCACTATGACGGGAAGGAGTACCAGAGTTACTATGACGGGAAGTAGCACCAGAGTCACTATGATGGGAAGGAGTATCAGAGTTACTGTGACGGGAAGTAGTACCAGAGTCACTGTGACAGGAGGTAGTACCAGTCACTATGACGGGAAGTAGTATCAGAGTCACTATGACGCGAAGTAGTACCACTCACTATGAGGGAAGTAGTACCAGAGGCTCTATGAAGGTAAGTAGGACCAGAGTCACTATGACGGGAAGTAGTACCAGAGTCACTATGACAGGAAGTAGTACCAGTCACTATAACGGGAAGTAGCACAGGTCACTACGACGGGAAGTAGCACCAGAGTCACTATGACAGGAAGTAGCACCAGTCACTATGACGGGAAGTGGTACCAGAGTTACTATGACAGTAAGTAGTACCAGAGTCATTATGATAGGACGTAGTACCAGAGTCACTATGACAGGAAGTAATATCAGATACTTTGACAGGAAGTAGTACCAGAGTCACTATGACAGGAAGTAGTACCAGAATCACTATGACACGAAGTAGTACCAGAGTCACTATGACGGGAAGTAGCACCAGAGTCACTATGACTGGAAGGAGTACCAGAGTCACTATGACGGGAAGTAGCACCAGAGTCACTATGATGGGAAGGAGTATCAGAGTTACTGTGACGGGAAGTATTATCAGAGTCACTGTGACAGGAGGTAGTACCAGTCACTATGACGGGAAGTAGTATCAGAGTCACTATGACGCGATGTAGTACCACTCACTATGACGGAAGTAGTACCAGAGGCTCTATGAAGGTAAGCAGGACCAGAGTCACTATGACGGGAAGTAGTACCAGAGTCACTATGACAGGAAGTAGTACCAGTCACTATAACGGGAAGTAGCACAGGTCACCACGACGTGAAGTAGCACCAGAGTCACTATGACAGGAAGTAGCACCAGTCACCATGACGGGACGGAGTACCAGAGTCACTATGACGGGAAGTGGTACCAGAGTCACTATGACAGTAAGTAGTACCAGAGTCATTATGATAGGACGTAGTACCAGAGTCACTATGACAGGAAGTAATATCAGATAATTTGACAGGAAGTAGTACCAGAGTCACTATGACAGGAAGTAGTACCAGAATCACTATGACGGGAAGTAATACCAGAGTCACTATGAATGGAAGTAGCACCAGTCACTGTGACGGGAAGTAGTACCAGAGTCACTATGACACGAAATAGTACCAAAGTCAATACGACAGGAAGCAGTACTAGAGTCACTATGACAGGAAATGGTACCAGTCACTATGACAAGAAGTAGTACAGGTCACTATGATGGGAAGGAGTACCAGATTCAATATGACAGCAAGTAGTACCAGAGTCATTATGACGTGAAGAAGTACCGAAGTAAGTATGATGGGATGTAGGACCACAGAAACTATGACGCGACATAGTACCAGAGTCACAATGACAGGAAGTAGCACCAGAGTCACTATGACAGGAAATAGTATCACAGTCACTATGACGGGAAGGAATACCAGAGTCACTATGATGGGAAGGAGTATCAGAGTTACTGTGACGGGAAGTAGCACAGGTTACTATGACAGAAAGTAGCACCAGAGTCACTATGACAGGAAGTAGTACCAGAGTCTCTATGACAGGAAGTAGTACCTGAGTCACTATGACAGGAAATAGTACCAGTCACTATGACGGGAAGTAGTACAGGTCACTATGATGGGAAGGAGTACCAAATTCACTATGACAGAAAGTAGTACCAGAGTCTCTATGACAGGAAGTAGTATCTGTCACTGTGACGGGAAGGAGTTCCAGATTCACTATGACAGGAAGTAGAACCAATCACTATGACGGGAAGTAGTACCAGAGTCACTATGACAAGAAGTAGTACCAGAGTCACTATGGCGGGACGGATTGCCAGAGTCACTATGACGGGAAGTAGCACCAGAGTCACTATGACGGGAAGGAGTACCAGAGTCACTATGATGGGAAGTAGTACCAGAGTGACTATGTCAGGAAGTAGCACCAGAGTCACTATGACGGGAAGGAGTACAAGAGTCACTATGACGCAAAGTAGTACCAGTCACTATGACGAGAAGTAGTACCAGAGTTACTATGACGGGAAGTAGCACCAGAGTAACTATGACGGGAAGTAGCACCAGAGTCACTATGACGGGAAGGAGTACCAGAGTCACTATGATGGGAAGTAGTACCAGAGTCACTATGTCAGGAAGTAGTACCAGAGTCACTATGACAGGAAGTAGTACCAGTCACTATGACGGGAAGTAGTACCAGAGTCAGTATGACAGGAAGTAGTACCAGAGTCACTATGTAAGGAAGTGGTACCAGAGTCACTATGACAGGAAGTAGTACCAGTCACTATGACGGGAAGTAGTACCAGAGTCACTATGAAAGGAAGTGGAATCAGTCAGTATAACGGGAGGTATTACCAGTCACTATTAAAGGAAGTAGTACCAGAGTAACTATGACAGCAAGTAGTACTAGAGTCACTATGACAGGAAATAGTACCAGTCACTATGACAGGAAGTAGTACAGGTCACTATGATGGGAAGGAGTACCAAATTCACTATGACAGCAAGTAGTACCAGAGTCACTATGACGGGAAGTAGGACAAACAGACACTATGACGCAAAGTAGTACCAGAGTCACTATGACGGGAAGTTGAACCAGAGTCACAGTGCCGGGAAGTAGTACCAGAGTCACTATGACAGGAAATAGTACCAGTCACTATGACAGGAAGTAGTACCAGAGTCACTATGACGGGATGTAGTACAACAGTCACTATGACGGGAAGTAGCACCAGAGTCACTATGACGGGAAGTAGTACCTGAGTCACTATGACAGGAAGTAGTACCAGAGTCACTATGTCAGGAAGTAGTACCAGAGTCACTATGACAGGAAGTAGTACCAGTCACTATGCCTGGAAGTAGTACCAGAGTCACTATGAAAGGAAGTGGCATCAGTCACTATAACGGGAGGTATTACCAGTCACTATTAAAGGAAGTAGTACCAGAGTCACTATGACAGGAAGTAGTACCAGAGTCACTATGACGGGAAGTAGTACCAGTCACTATGACGGGAAAAAGTACCAGATTGACTATGACGGGAAGTAGCACCAGTCACTTTGGTTGGAAGTAGTACCAGAGTCACAATGAAAGGAAGTAGTACCAGTCACTATGACGGGAAGTAATACCAGTCACTATGACGTGAAGTAGTACCAGAGTCACTATGACAGGAAGTAGCACCAGAGTCACTATGACGGGAAGGAGTACCAGAGTCACTATGACGCAAAGTAGTACCAGTCACTATGACGAGAAGTAGTACCAGAGTCACTATGACGGGAAGTAGCACCAGAGTCACTATGACGGGAAGGAGTACCAGAGTCACTATGACACAAAGTAGTGCCAGTCACTATGACGCAAAGTAGTACCAGTCACTATGACGAGAAGTAGTAACAGAGTCACTATGACAGGAAGTAGTACCAGTCACTATGACAGCAAGTAGTACCAGAGTCACTATGACAGGAAGTAGTACCAGAGTCACTGTGACAGGAGGTAGTACCAGTCACTATGACGGGAAATAGAACCAGAGTCACTATGACGGGAAGTAGTACCAGAGTCACTATGACGGGAAGTAGGACCAGAGTCACTGTGACAGGAAGTAGTACCAGAGTCACTATGACGGGATGTAGTACAACAGTCACTATGACGGGAAGTAGCACCAGAGTCACTATGACGGGAAGTAGTACCTGAGTCACTATGACAGGAAGTAGTACCAGAGTCACTATGTCAGGAAGTAGTACCAGAGTCACTATGACAGGAAGTAGTACCAGTCACTATGCCTGGAAGTAGTACCAGAGTCACTATGAAAGGAAGTGGAATCAGTCACTATAACGGGAGGTATTACCAGTCACTATTAAAGGAAGTAGTACCAGAGTCACTATGACAGGAAGTAGTACCAGAGTCACTATGACGGGAAGTAGTACCAGTCACTATGACGGGAAAAAGTACCAGATTGACTATGACGGGAAGTAGCACCAGTCACTTTGGTTGGAAGTAGTACCAGAGTCACAATGAAAGGAAGTAGTACCAGTCACTATGACGGGAAGTAATACCAGTCACTATGACGTGAAGTAGTACCAGAGTCACTATGACAGGAAGTAGCACCAGAGTCACTATGACGGGAAGGAGTACCAGAGTCACTATGATGCAAAGTAGTACCAGTCACTATGACGCAAAGTAGTACCAGTCACTATGACGCAAAGTAGTACCAGTCACTATGACGAGAAGTAGTAACAGAGTCACTATGACAGGAAGTAGTACCAGTCACTATGACAGCAAGTAGTACCAGAGTCACTATGACAGGAAGTAGTACCAGAGTCACTGTGACAGGAGGTAGTACCAGTCACTATGACGGGAAATAGAACCAGAGTCACTATGACGGGAAGTAGTACCAGAGTCACTATGACGGGAAGTAGGACCAGAGTCACTGTGACATGAGGTCGAACAAGAGTCACTATGACGGGAAGGTGTACCAGAGTGACTATGACAGGAAATAGTATCACAGTCACTATGACGGGAAGGAGTAAAAGAGTCACTATGACAGGAAGTCGTACCAGAGTCAATATGACAGGAAGTAGTATCAGTCACTATGACGGGAAGGAGTACCAGAGTCACTTTGACAGGAAGTAGTACCAGAGTCACTATGACGGGAAGTAGTACCAGAGTCACTATGTCAGGAAGTGGTACCAGAGTGACTATGAAAGGAAGTAGTACCAGTCACAATGACGGGAAGTAGTACCAGAGTCCCTATGAAAGGAAGTGGCATCAGTCACTATAACGGGACGTATTACCAGTCACTATTAAAGGAAGTAGTACCAGAGTAACTATGACAGGAAGTATTACCAGAGTCACTATGACGGGGAGTAGTAACAGAGTCACTATGACGGGAAGAAGCACCAGAGTCATTATGACGGGAAGTAGTACCAGATTCACTATGACAGGAAGAAGTACCAGAGTAAATGTGACGGGAAGTAGTACCAGAGTAAATGTGATGGGAAGTAGTACCAGTCACTATGACAGGAAGTAGTACCAGAGTCAGTACGACAGGAAGTCATACCAGTCAATATGACGGAAAGGAGTACCAGAGTCACGATGACAGGAAGTAGTACCAGTCACTATGACAGGAAGTAGTACCAGTCACTATGACGGAAAGGAGTACCAGAGTAAATGTGAATGGAAGTAGTACCAGAGTCATTATGACGGGAAGTAGTACCAGAGTCACTATGGCGGGACGGATTGACAGAGTCACTATGACGGGAAGCAGTACCAGAGTCACTATGACGGGACGTAGTACCAGAGTAACTATGACAGGAATTAGTACTAGAATCACTATGACAGGAAATAGTACCAGTCACAATGACAGGAAGTAGTACAGGTCACTATGATGGGAAGGAGTACCAAATTCACTATGACAGCAAGTAGTACCAGAGTCAGTATGACGGGAAGTAGGACCACAGACACTATGACGCGAAGTAGTACCAGTCACTATGACGGGAAGTAGAACCAGAGTCACTATGACGGGAAGTAGCACCAGAGTCACTATGACGGGAAGGAGTACCAGAGTCACTATGACGCAAAGTAGTACCAGTCACTATGACGCAAAGTAGTACCAGTCACTATGACGAGAAGTAGTAACAGAGTCACTATGACAGGAAGTAGTACCAGAGTCACTGTGACAGGAGGTAGTACCAGTCACTATGACGGGAAATAGAAACAGATTCACTATGACGGGAAGTAGTACCAGAGTCACTATGACGGGAAGTAGGACCAGAGTCACTGTGACATGAGGTCGAACAAGAGTCACTATGATGGGAAGGTGTACCAGAGTGACTATGACAGGAAATAGTATCACAGTCACTATGACGGGAAGGAGTACAAGAGTCACTATGACAGGAAGTAGTACCAGAGTCAATATGACAGGAAGTAGTATCAGTCACTATGACGGGAAGGAGTACCAGAGTCACTTTGACAGGAAGTAGTACCAGAGTCACTATGACGGGAAGTAGTACCAGAGTCACTATGTCAGGAAGTGGTACCAGAGTGACTATGAAAGGAAGTAGTACCAGTCACTATGACGGGAAGTAGTACCAGAGTCCCTATGAAAAGAAGTGGCATCAGTCACTATAACGGGAGGTATTACCAGTCACTATTAAAGGAAGTAGTACCAGAGTAACTATGACAGGAAGTATTACCAGAGTCACTATGACGGGGAGTAGTAACAGAGTCACTATGACGGGAAGAAGCACCAGAGTCATTATGACGGGAAGTAGTACCAGAGTCACTATGACAGGAAGAAGTACCAGAGTAAATGTGACGGGAAGTAGTACCAGAGTAAATGTGACGGGAAGTAGTACCAGTCACTATGACAGGAAGTAGTACCAGAGTCAGTACGACAGGAAGTCATACCAGTCAATATGACGGAAAGGAGTACCAGAGTCACGATGACAGGAAGTAGTACCAGTCACTATGACAGGAAGTAGTACCAGTCACTATGACGGAAAGAAGTACCAGAGTAAATGTGACGGGAAGTAGTACCAGAGTCATTATGACGGGAAGTAGTACCAGAGTCACTATGGCGGGACGGATTGACAGAGTCACTATGAAGGGAAGCAGTACCAGAGTCACTATGACGGGAAGTAATACCAGTCACTATGACAGGAAGTAGTACCAGAGTAACTATGACAGGAAGTAGTACCAGAGTCACTATGACGGGAAGTATTACCAGTCACTATGACGGGAAGAAGTACCAGATTGACTATGACGGGAAGTAGCACCAGTCACTTTGACTGGAAGTAGTACCAGTCACTATGACGGGAAGTAGTACCAGTCACTATGACGTGAAGTAGTACCAGACTCACTATGATGCGAAGCAGTACCAGTCACTACGACGGGAAAGAGTACCAGAGTCACTATGACAGGAAGTAGTACCAGAGTCATTGTGACGGGAAGTAGTATCAGAGTAAATGTGACGGGAAGTATTAGCAGAGTCACTATGACGGGGAGTAGTAACAGAGTCACTATGACGGGAAGAAGCACAAGAGTCATTATGACGGGAAGTAGTACAAGAGTCACTATGACAGGAAGTAGTAGCAGAGTAAATGTGACGGGAAGTAGTACCAGAGTAAATGTGACGGGAAGTAGTACCAGTCACTATGACAGGAAGTAGTACCAGTCAGTACGACAGGAAGTCATACCAGTCAATATGACGGAAAGGAGTACCAGAGTCACGATGACAGGAAGTAGTACCAGTCACTATGTCGGAAAGGAGTACCAGAGTAAATGTGACGGGAAGTAGTACTAGTCACTATGACAGGAAGTAGTACCAGAGTCTCTACGACAGGAAGTCGTACCAGTCACTATGACGGAAAGGAGTACCAGAGTCACTATGACAGGAAGTATTACCAGTCACTATGACAGGAAGTATTATCAGTCACTATGACGGAAATGAGTACCAGAGTCACTATGACAGGAAGTAGTACCAGAGTCATTATGACGGGAAGTAGTACCAGAGTCACTACGACAGGAAGTCGTACCAGTCAATATGACGGAAAGGAGTACCAGAGTCACTATGACAGGAAGTAGTACCAGTCACTATGACAGGAAGTAGTACCAGTCACTATGACGGGAAGTAGAACCAGAGTCACTATGACAGGAAGTAGCACCAGTCACTATGACGGGAAGTAGTACCAGAGTCACTATGACAGGAAGTAGTACCAGAGTCATTATGACGGGAAGTAGCACTATAGGCACTATGACGGGAAGCAGGACCAGAGCCACTATGACGGCAAGTAGTACAAGAGTCACTATGACAGGAAGATAGACCAGAATCACTATGACAGGAATTAGTACCAGAGTCACTATCAAGGGAAGTAGTACCAGTCACTATGACAGGAAATAGTACAAGAGTCACTATGATGGGAAGTAGTACCAGTCACTATGACAGGAAATAGTACAAGAGTCACTATGATGGGAAGTAGTACCAGTCACTATGACGGGAAGTAGCACTAGAGTTAGTCTGACGGGAAATAGCACCAGTCACTATGACGGGAATTAGTACCAGAGTCACTATGACTGGAAGTACCACCAGAGTCACTATGACGGGAAGTAGTATCAGAGTAAATGTGAACGGAAGTAGTACCAGAGCCACTATGACGGGAAGTAGTACCACTCACTATGACAGGAAGTAGCACCAGAGTCACTATGACGGGAAGTAGTACCAGAATCACTGTGACAGGAAGTAGCACCAGAGTCATTATGACGGGAAGAAGTACCAGAGTAAATGTGACGAGAAGTAGTACCAGAGTAACAATGAGGGGAAGTACTACCAGTCACTATGACGGGAAGCAGGACCAGAGTCACTATGACGGGAAGTAGTACCAGAGTCACTATGACAGGAAGAAGGACCAGAGTCACTATGACAGGAAGTAGTACCAGTCACTATGACGGGAAGTAGAACCAGAGTCACTATGACAGGAAGTAGTACCAGTCACTATGACGGGAAGTAGTACCAGAGTCACTATGACAGGATGTAGTACCAGAGTCATTATGACGGGAAGTAGCACTAGAGGCACTATGACGGGAAGCAGGACCAGAGCCACTATGACGGGAAGTAGTACAAGAGTCACTATGACAGGAAGTAGCACCAGTCACTATGACGGGAAGTAGTACCAGAGTCACTATGACTGGAAGTAGTACCAGTCACTATGACGGGAAGTAGTACCAGAGTCATTATGATGGGAAGTAGAACCAGAGTCACTATGACAGGAAGTAGCACCAGTCACTATGACGGGAAGTAGTACCAGAGTCACTATGACTGGAGGTAGCACCAGAGTCACTATGACGGGAAGTAGTACCAAAGTCACTATGACGGGAAGTAGCACCAGAGTTACTATGACAGGAAGTAGCAGAGGTCACTATGACAGAAAGTAGCACCAGAGTCACTATGACAGGAAGTAGTACCAGAGTCACTATGACAGGAAGTAGTATCAGTCACCATGACGGGAAGGAGTACCAGATTCACTATGACAGGAAGTAGCACCAGTCACTATCACGGGAAGTAGGACCAGAATCACTATGGCGGGACGGAGTGCCAGAGTCACTATGACGGGAAGTAGTACCAGACTCACTATGACGGGAAGTAGTAACAGAGTCACCATGATGCGAAGGAGTACCAGTCACTACGATGGGAAGTAGTACCAGAGTCAATATGACGGGAAGTAGTACCAGAGTAAATGTGACGGGAAGTATTACCAGAGTCACTATGACGGGGAGTAGTACCAGAGTCACTATCAAGGGAAGTAGTACCAGTCACTATGACGGGAAGTAGTACCAAAGTCACTATGACGGGAAGTAGCACCAGAGTTACTATGACAGGAAGTAGCAGAGGTCACTATGACAGAAAGTAGCACCAGAGTCACTATGACAGGAAGTAGTACCAGAGTCACTATGATAGGAAGTAGTATCAGTCACCATGACGGGAAGGAGTACCAGATTCACTATGACAGGAAGTAGCACCAGTCACTATCACGGGAAGTAGTACCAGAATCACTATGGCGGGACGGAGTGCCAGAGTCACTATGACGGGAAGTAGTACCAGACTCACTATGACGGGAAGTAGTAACAGAGTCACCATGATGCGAAGGAGTACCAGTCACTACGATGGGAAGTAGTACCAGAGTCAATATGACGGGAAGTAGTACCAGAGTTAATGTGACGGGAAGTATCACCAGAGTCACTATGACGGGGAGTAGTACCAGAGTCACTATCAAGGGAAGTAGTACCAGTCACTATGACAGGAAATAGTACAAGAGTCACTATGATGGGAAGATAGACCAGAATCACTATGACAGGAAGTAGTACCAGTCACTATGACTGGACGTAGTACCAGAGTCACTATGAAAGGAAGTGGCATCAGTCACTATAACGGGAGGTATTACCAGTCACTATTAAAGGAAGTAGTACCAGAGTCACTATGACAGGAAGTAGTACCAGAGTCACTATGACGGGAAGTAGTACCAGTCACTATGACGGGAAGAAGTACCAGATTGACTATGACGGGAAGTAGCACCAGTCACTTTGGTTGGAAGTAGTACCAGAGTCACTATGACAGGAAGTAGTACCAGTCACTATGACGGGAAGTAGTACCACTCACTATGACGTGAAGTAGTACCAGAGTCACTATGACACGAAGTAGTACCAGAGTCACTATGACGGAAAGTAGCACCAGAGTCACTATGACGGGAAGGAGTACCAGTCACTATAACGTCAAGTAGCACAGGTCACTACGACGGGAAGTAGCACCAGAGTCACTATGACAGGAAGTAGCAACAGTCACTATGACGGGAAGGAGTACCAGAGTCACTATGACAGGAAGTAGTACCAGAGTCACTGTGACAGGAGGTAGTACCAGTCACTATGACGGGAAGTAGTACCAGAGTCACTATGACGCGAAGTAGTACCAGTCACTATAACGGGAAGTAGCACAGGTCACTACGACGGGAAGTAGCACCAGAGTCACTATGACAGGAAGTAGCATCAGTCACTATGACGGGAAGGAGTACCAGAGTCACTATGACGGGAAGTAGCACCAGAGTCACTATGATGGGAAGGAGTACCAGAGTCACTATGACAGGAAGTAGTACCAGTCACTATGACGGGAAGTAGTACCAGTCACTATGACGTGAAGTAGTACCAGAGTCACTATGACACGAAGTAGTACCAGAGTCACTATGACGGGAAGTAGCACCAGAATCACTATGACGGGAAGGAGTACCAGAGTTACTATGACGGGAAGTAGCACCAGAGTCACTATGATGGGAAGGAGTATCAGAGTTACTGTGACGGGAAGTAGTACCAGAGTCACTGTGACAGGAGGTAGTACCAGTCACTATGACGGGAAGTAGTATCAGAGTCACTATGACGCGAAGTAGTACCACTCACTATGAGGGAAGTAGTACCAGAGGCTCTATGAAGGTAAGTAGGACCAGAGTCACTATGACGGGAAGTAGTACCAGAGTCACTATGACAGGAAGTAGTACCAGTCACTATAACGGGAAGTAGCACAGGTCACTACGACGGGAAGTAGCACCAGAGTCACTATGACAGGAAGTAGCACCAGTCACTATGACGGGAAGTGGTACCAGAGTTACTATGACAGTAAGTAGTACCAGAGTCATTATGATAGGACGTAGTACCAGAGTCACTATGACAGGAAGTAATATCAGATACTTTGACAGGAAGTAGTACCAGAGTCACTATGACAGGAAGTAGTACCAGAATCACTATGACACGAAGTAGTACCAGAGTCACTATGACGGGAAGTAGCACCAGAGTCACTATGACTGGAAGGAGTACCAGAGTCACTATGACGGGAAGTAGCACCAGAGTCACTATGATGGGAAGGAGTATCAGAGTTACTGTGACGGGAAGTATTATCAGAGTCACTGTGACAGGAGGTAGTACCAGTCACTATGACGGGAAGTAGTATCAGAGTCACTATGACGCGATGTAGTACCACTCACTATGACGGAAGTAGTACCAGAGGCTCTATGAAGGTAAGCAGGACCAGAGTCACTATGACGGGAAGTAGTACCAGAGTCACTATGACAGGAAGTAGTACCAGTCACTATAACGGGAAGTAGCACAGGTCACCACGACGTGAAGTAGCACCAGAGTCACTATGACAGGAAGTAGCACCAGTCACTATGACGGGACGGAGTACCAGAGTCACTATGACGGGAAGTGGTACCAGAGTCACTATGACAGTAAGTAGTACCAGAGTCATTATGATAGGACGTAGTACCAGAGTCACTATGACAGGAAGTAATATCAGATAATTTGACAGGAAGTAGTACCAGAGTCACTATGACAGGAAGTAGTACCAGAATCACTATGACGGGAAGTAATACCAGAGTCACTATGAATGGAAGTAGCACCAGTCACTGTGACGGGAAGTAGTACCAGAGTCACTATGACACGAAATAGTACCAAAGTCAATACGACAGGAAGCAGTACTAGAGTCACTATGACAGGAAATGGTACCAGTCACTATGACAAGAAGTAGTACAGGTCACTATGATGGGAAGGAGTACCAGATTCAATATGACAGCAAGTAGTACCAGAGTCATTATGACGTGAAGAAGTACCGAAGTAAGTATGATGGGAAGTAGGACCACAGAAACTATGACGCGACATAGTACCAGAGTCACAATGACAGGAAGTAGCACCAGAGTCACTATGACAGGAAATAGTATCACAGTCACTATGACGGGAAGGAATACCAGAGTCACTATGATGGGAAGGAGTATCAGAGTTACTGTGACGGGAAGTAGCACAGGTTACTATGACAGAAAGTAGCACCAGAGTCACTATGACAGGAAGTAGTACCAGAGTCTCTATGACAGGAAGTAGAACCAATCACTATGACGGGAAGTAGTACCAGAGTCACTATGACAAGAAGTAGTACCAGAGTCACTATGGCGGGATGGATTGCCAGAGTCACTATGACGGGAAGTAGCACCAGAGTCACTGTGACGGGAAGGAGTTCCAGATTCACTATGACAGGAAGTAGAACCAATCACTATGACGGGAAGTAGTACCAGAGTCACTATGACAAGAAGTAGTACCAGAGTCACTATGGCGGGATGGATTGCCAGAGTCACTATGACGGGAAGTAGCACCAGAGTCACTATGACGGGAAGGAGTACCAGAGTCACTATGATGGGAAGTAGTACCAGAGTGACTATGTCAGGAAGTAGCACCAGAGTCACTATGACGGGAAGGAGTACAAGAGTCACTATGACGCAAAGTAGTACCAGTCACTATGACGAGAAGTAGTACCAGAGTCACTATGACGGGAAGTAGCACCAGAGTAACTATGACGGGAAGTAGCACCAGAGTCACTATGACGGGAAGGAGTACCAGAGTCACTATGATGGGAAGTAGTACCAGAGTCACTATGTCAGGAAGTAGTACCAGAGTCACTATGACAGGAAGTAGTACCAGTCACTATGACGGGAAGTAGTACCAGAGTCAGTATGACAGGAAGTAGTACCAGAGTCACAATGGCGGGACGGAGTGCCAGAGTCACTATGACTGGAAGTAGTACCAGATTCACTATGACGGGAAGTAGTACCAGAGTCACTATGACGGGAAGTAGTACCAGAGTCACTATGTAAGGAAGTGGTACCAGAGTCACTATGACAGGAAGTAGTACCAGTCACTATGACGGGAAGTAGTACCAGAGTCACTATGAAAGGAAGTGGAATCAGTCACTATAACGGGAGGTATTACCAGTCACTATTAAAGGAAGTAGTACCAGAGTAACTATGACAGCAAGTAGTACTAGAGTCACTATGACAGGAAATAGTACCAGTCACTATGACAGGAAGTAGTACAGGTCACTATGATGGGAAGGAGTACCAAATTCACTATGACAGAAAGTAGTACCAGAGTCTCTATGACAGGAAGTAGTATCTGTCACTGTGACGGGAAGGAGTTCCAGATTCACTATGACAGGAAGTAGAACCAATCACTATGACGGGAAGTAGTACCAGAGTCACTATGACAAGAAGTAGTACCAGAGTCACTATGGCGGGACGGATTGCCAGAGTCACTATGACGGGAAGTAGCACCAGAGTCACTATGACGGGAAGGAGTACCAGAGTCACTATGATGGGAAGTAGTACCAGAGTGACTATGTCAGGAAGTAGCACCAGAGTCACTATGACGGGAAGGAGTACAAGAGTCACTATGACGCAAAGTAGTACCAGTCACTATGACGAGAAGTAGTACCAGAGTTACTATGACGGGAAGTAGCACCAGAGTAACTATGACGGGAAGTAGCACCAGAGTCACTATGACGGGAAGGAGTACCAGAGTCACTATGATGGGAAGTAGTACCAGAGTCACTATGTCAGGAAGTAGTACCAGAGTCACTATGACAGGAAGTAGTACCAGTCACTATGACGGGAAGTAGTACCAGAGTCAGTATGACAGGAAGTAGTACCAGAGTCACTATGTAAGGAAGTGGTACCAGAGTCACTATGACAGGAAGTAGTACCAGTCACTATGACGGGAAGTAGTACCAGAGTCACTATGAAAGGAAGTGGAATCAGTCAGTATAACGGGAGGTATTACCAGTCACTATTAAAGGAAGTAGTACCAGAGTAACTATGACAGCAAGTAGTACTAGAGTCACTATGACAGGAAATAGTACCAGTCACTATGACAGGAAGTAGTACAGGTCACTATGATGGGAAGGAGTACCAAATTCACTATGACAGCAAGTAGTACCAGAGTCACTATGACGGGAAGTAGGACAAACAGACACTATGACGCAAAGTAGTACCAGAGTCACTATGACGGGAAGTTGAACCAGAGTCACAGTGCCGGGAAGTAGTACCAGAGTCACTATGACAGGAAATAGTACCAGTCACTATGACAGGAAGTAGTACCAGAGTCACTATGACGGGATGTAGTACAACAGTCACTATGACGGGAAGTAGCACCAGAGTCACTATGACGGGAAGTAGTACCTGAGTCACTATGACAGGAAGTAGTACCAGAGTCACTATGTCAGGAAGTAGTACCAGAGTCACTATGACAGGAAGTAGTACCAGTCACTATGCCTGGAAGTAGTACCAGAGTCACTATGAAAGGAAGTGGCATCAGTCACTATAACGGGAGGTATTACCAGTCACTATTAAAGGAAGTAGTACCAGAGTCACTATGACAGGAAGTAGTACCAGAGTCACTATGACGGGAAGTAGTACCAGTCACTATGACGGGAAAAAGTACCAGATTGACTATGACGGGAAGTAGCACCAGTCACTTTGGTTGGAAGTAGTACCAGAGTCACAATGAAAGGAAGTAGTACCAGTCACTATGACGGGAAGTAATACCAGTCACTATGACGTGAAGTAGTACCAGAGTCACTATGACAGGAAGTAGCACCACAGTCACTATGACGGGAAGGAGTACCAGAGTCACTATGACGCAAAGTAGTACCAGTCACTATGACGAGAAGTAGTACCAGAGTCACTATGACGGGAAGTAGCACCAGAGTCACTATGACGGGAAGGAGTACCAGAGTCACTATGACACAAAGTAGTACCAGTCACTATGACGCAAAGTAGTACCAGTCACTATGACGAGAAGTAGTAACAGAGTCACTATGACAGGAAGTAGTACCAGTCACTATGACAGCAAGTAGTACCAGAGTCACTATGACAGGAAGTAGTACCAGAGTCACTGTGACAGGAGGTAGTACCAGTCACTATGACGGGAAATAGAACCAGAGTCACTATGACGGGAAGTAGTACCAGAGTCACTGTGACGGGAAGTAGGACCAGAGTCACTGTGACAGGAAGTAGTACCAGAGTCACTATGACGGGATGTAGTACAACAGTCACTATGACGGGAAGTAGCACCAGAGTCACTATGACGGGAAGTAGTACCTGAGTCACTATGACAGGAAGTAGTACCAGAGTAACTATGTCAGGAAGTAGTACCAGAGTCACTATGACAGGAAGTAGTACCAGTCACTATGCCTGGAAGTAGTACCAGAGTCACTATGAAAGGAAGTGGAATCAGTCACTATAACGGGAGGTATTACCAGTCACTATTAAAGGAAGTAGTACCAGAGTCACTATGACAGGAAGTAGTACCAGAGTCACTATGACGGGAAGTAGTACCAGTCACTATGACGGGAAAAAGTACCAGATTGACTATGACGGGAAGTAGCACCAGTCACTTTGGTTGGAAGTAGTACCAGAGTCACAATGAAAGGAAGTAGTACCAGTCACTATGACGGGAAGTAATACCAGTCACTATGACGTGAAGTAGTACCAGAGTCACTATGACAGGAAGTAGCACCAGAGTCACTATGACGGGAAGGAGTACCAGAGTCACTATGACGCAAAGTAGTACCAGTCACTATGACGCAAAGTAGTACCAGTCACTATGACGCAAAGTAGTACCAGTCACTATGACGAGAAGTAGTAACAGAGTCACTATGACAGGAAGTAGTACCAGTCACTATGACAGCAAGTAGTACCAGAGTCACTATGACAGGAAGTAGTACCAGAGTCACTGTGACAGGAGGTAGTACCAGTCACTATGACGGGAAATAGAACCAGAGTCACTATGACGGGAAGTAGTACCAGAGTCACTATGACGGGAAGTAGGACCAGAGTCACTGTGACATGAGGTCGAACAAGAGTCACTATGACGGGAAGGTGTACCAGAGTGACTATGACAGGAAATAGTATCACAGTCACTATGACGGGAAGGAGTAAAAGAGTCACTATGACAGGAAGTCGTACCAGAGTCAATATGACAGGAAGTAGTATCAGTCACTATGACGGGAAGGAGTACCAGAGTCACTTTGACAGGAAGTAGTACCAGAGTCACTATGACGGGAAGTAGTACCAGAGTCACTATGTCAGGAAGTGGTACCAGAGTGACTATGAAAGGAAGTAGTACCAGTCACAATGACGGGAAGTAGTACCAGAGTCCCTATGAAAGGAAGTGGCATCAGTCACTATAACGGGACGTATTACCAGTCACTATTAAAGGAAGTAGTACCAGAGTAACTATGACAGGAAGTATTACCAGAGTCACTATGACGGGGAGTAGTAACAGAGTCACTATGACGGGAAGAAGCACCAGAGTCATTATGACGGGAAGTAGTACCAGAGTCACTATGACAGGAAGAAGTACCAGAGTAAATGTGACGGGAAGTAGTACCAGAGTAAATGTGATGGGAAGTAGTACCAGTCACTATGACAGGAAGTAGTACCAGTCACTATGACGGGAAGTAGAACCAGAGTCACTATGACGGGAAGTAGCACCAGAGTAAATGTGAATGGAAGTAGTACCAGAGTCATTATGACGGGAAGTAGTACCAGAGTCACTATGGCGGGACGGATTGACAGAGTCACTATGACGGGAAGCAGTACCAGAGTCACTATGACGGGACGTAGTACCAGAGTAACTATGACAGGAATTAGTACTAGAATCACTATGACAGGAAATAGTACCAGTCACAATGACAGGAAGTAGTACAGGTCACTATGATGGGAAGGAGTACCAAATTCACTATGACAGCAAGTAGTACCAGAGTCAGTATGACGGGAAGTAGGACCACAGACACTATGACGCGAAGTAGTACCAGTCACTATGACGGGAAGTAGAACCAGAGTCACTATGACGGGAAGTAGCACCAGAGTCACTATGACGGGAAGGAGTACCAGAGTCACTATGACGCAAAGTAGTACCAGTCACTATGACGCAAAGTAGTACCAGTCACTATGACGAGAAGTAGTAACAGAGTCACTATGACAGGAAGTAGTACCAGAGTCACTGTGACAGGAGGTAGTACCAGTCACTATGACGGGAAATAGAAACAGATTCACTATGACGGGAAGTAGTACCAGAGTCACTATGACGGGAAGTAGGACCAGAGTCACTGTGACATGAGGTCGAACAAGAGTCACTATGATGGGAAGGTGTACCAGAGTGACTATGACAGGAAATAGTATCACAGTCACTATGACGGGAAGGAGTACAAGAGTCACTATGACAGGAAGTAGTACCAGAGTCAATATGACAGGAAGTAGTATCAGTCACTATGACGGGAAGGAGTACCAGAGTCACTTTGACAGGAAGTAGTACCAGAGTCACTATGACGGGAAGTAGTACCAGAGTCACTATGTCAGGAAGTGGTACCAGAGTGACTATGAAAGGAAGTAGTACCAGTCACTATGACGGGAAGTAGTACCAGAGTCCCTATGAAAAGAAGTGGCATCAGTCACTATAACGGGAGGTATTACCAGTCACTATTAAAGGAAGTAGTACCAGAGTAACTATGACAGGAAGTATTACCAGAGTCACTATGACGGGGAGTAGTAACAGAGTCACTATGACGGGAAGAAGCACCAGAGTCATTATGACGGGAAGTAGTACCAGAGTCACTATGACAGGAAGAAGTACCAGAGTAAATGTGACGGGAAGTAGTACCAGTCACTATGACAGGAAGTAGTACCAGAGTCAGTACGACAGGAAGTCATACCAGTCAATATGACGGAAAGGAGTACCAGAGTCACGATGACAGGAAGTAGTACCAGTCACTATGACAGGAAGTAGTACCAGTCACTATGACGGAAAGAAGTACCAGAGTAAATGTGACGGGAAGTAGTACCAGAGTCATTATGACGGGAAGTAGTACCAGAGTCACTATGGCGGGACGGATTGACAGAGTCACTATGAAGGGAAGCAGTACCAGAGTCACTATGACGGGAAGTAATACCAGTCACTATGACAGGAAGTAGTACCAGAGTAACTATGACAGGAAGTAGTACCAGAGTCACTATGACGGGAAGTATTACCAGTCACTATGACGGGAAGAAGTACCAGATTGACTATGACGGGAAGTAGCACCAGTCACTTTGACTGGAAGTAGTACCAGTCACTATGACGGGAAGTAGTACCAGTCACTATGACGTGAAGTAGTACCAGACTCACTATGATGCGAAGCAGTACCAGTCACTACGAAGGGAAAGAGTACCAGAGTCACTATGACAGGAAGTAGTACCAGAGTCATTGTGACGGGAAGTAGTATCAGAGTAAATGTGACGGGAAGTATTAGCAGAGTCACTATGACGGGGAGTAGTAACAGAGTCACTATGACGGGAAGAAGCACAAGAGTCATTATGACGGGAAGTAGTACAAGAGTCACTATGACAGGAAGTAGTAGCAGAGTAAATGTGACGGGAAGTAGTACCAGAGTAAATGTGACGGGAAGTAGTACCAGTCACTATGACAGGAAGTAGTACCAGTCAGTACGACAGGAAGTCATACCAGTCAATATGACGGAAAGGAGTACCAGAGTCACGATGACAGGAAGTAGTACCAGTCACTATGTCGGAAAGGAGTACCAGAGTAAATGTGACGGGAAGTAGTACTAGTCACTATGACAGGAAGTAGTACCAGAGTCTCTACGACAGGAAGTCGTACCAGTCACTATGACGGAAAGGAGTACCAGAGTCACTATGACAGGAAGTATTACCAGTCACTATGACAGGAAGTATTATCAGTCACTATGACGGAAATGAGTACCAGAGTCACTATGACAGGAAGTAGTACCAGAGTCATTATGACGGGAAGTAGTACCAGAGTCACTACGACAGGAAGTCGTACCAGTCAATATGACGGAAAGGAGTACCAGAGTCACTATGACAGGAAGTAGTACCAGTCACTATGACAGGAAGTAGTACCAGTCACTATGACGGGAAGTAGAACCAGAGTCACTATGACAGGAAGTAGCACCAGTCACTATGACGGGAAGTAGTACCAGAGTCACTATGACAGGAAGTAGTACCAGAGTCATTATGACGGGAAGTAGCACTATAGGCACTATGACGGGAAGCAGGACCAGAGCCACTATGACGGCAAGTAGTACAAGAGTCACTATGACAGGAAGATAGACCAGAATCACTATGACAGGAATTAGTACCAGAGTCACTATCAAGGGAAGTAGTACCAGTCACTATGACAGGAAATAGTACAAGAGTCACTATGATGGGAAGTAGTACCAGTCACTATGACAGGAAATAGTACAAGAGTCACTATGATGGGAAGTAGTACCAGTCACTATGACGGGAAGTAGCACTAGAGTTAGTCTGACGGGAAATAGCACCAGTCACTATGACGGGAATTAGTACCAGAGTCACTATGACTGGAAGTACCACCAGAGTCACTATGACGGGAAGTAGTATCAGAGTAAATGTGAACGGAAGTAGTACCAGAGCCACTATGACGGGAAGTAGTACCACTCACTATGACAGGAAGTAGCACCAGAGTCACTATGACGGGAAGTAGTACCAGAATCACTGTGACAGGAAGTAGCACCAGAGTCATTATGACGGGAAGAAGTACCAGAGTAAATGTGACGAGAAGTAGTACCAGAGTAACAATGAGGGGAAGTACTACCAGTCACTATGACGGGAAGCAGGACCAGAGTCACTATGACGGGAAGTAGTACCAGAGTCACTATGACAGGAAGAAGGACCAGAGTCACTATGACAGGAAGTAGTACCAGTCACTATGACGGGAAGTAGAACCAGAGTCACTATGACAGGAAGTAGTACCAGTCACTATGACGGGAAGTAGTACCAGAGTCACTATGACAGGATGTAGTACCAGAGTCATTATGACGGGAAGTAGCACTAGAGGCACTATGACGGGAAGCAGGACCAGAGCCACTATGACGGGAAGTAGTACAAGAGTCACTATGACAGGAAGTAGCACCAGTCACTATGACGGGAAGTAGTACCAGAGTCATTATGATGGGAAGTAGAACCAGAGTCACTATGACAGGAAGTAGCACCAGTCACTATGACGGGAAGTAGTACCAGAGTCACTATGACTGGAGGTAGCACCAGAGTCACTATGACGGGAAGTAGTACCAAAGTCACTATGACGGGAAGTAGCACCAGAGTTACTATGACAGGAAGTAGCAGAGGTCACTATGACAGAAAGTAGCACCAGAGTCACTATGACAGGAAGTAGTACCAGAGTGACTATGACAGGAAGTAGTATCAGTCACCATGACGGGAAGGAGTACCAGATTCACTATGACAGGAAGTAGCACCAGTCACTATCACGGGAAGTAGGACCAGAATCACTATGGCGGGACGGAGTGCCAGAGTCACTATGACGGGAAGTAGTACCAGACTCACTATGACGGGAAGTAGTAACAGAGTCACCATGATGCGAAGGAGTACCAGTCACTACGATGGGAAGTAGTACCAGAGTCAATATGACGGGAAGTAGTACCAGAGTAAATGTGACGGGAAGTATTACCAGAGTCACTATGACGGGGAGTAGTACCAGAGTCACTATCAAGGGAAGTAGTACCAGTCACTATGACGGGAAGTAGTACCAAAGTCACTATGACGGGAAGTAGCACCAGAGTTACTATGACAGGAAGTAGCAGAGGTCACTATGACAGAAAGTAGCACCAGAGTCACTATGACAGGAAGTAGTACCAGAGTCACTATGATAGGAAGTAGTATCAGTCACCATGACGGGAAGGAGTACCAGATTCACTATGACAGGAAGTAGCACCAGTCACTATCACGGGAAGTAGTACCAGAATCACTATGGCGGGACGGAGTGCCAGAGTCACTATGACCGGAAGTAGTACCAGACTCACTATGACGGGAAGTAGTAACAGAGTCACCATGATGCGAAGGAGTACCAGTCACTACGATGGGAAGTAGTACCAGAGTCAATATGACGGGAAGTAGTACCAGAGTTAATGTGACGGGAAGTATCACCAGAGTCACTATGACGGGGAGTAGTACCAGAGTCACTATCAAGGGAAGTAGTACCAGTCACTATGACAGGAAATAGTACAAGAGTCACTATGATGGGAAGATAGACCAGAATCACTATGACAGGAAGTAGTACCAGAGTCACTATGACAGGAAGTAGTATCAGTCACCATGACGGGAAGGAGTACCAGATTCACTATGACAGGAAGTAGCACCAGTCACTATCACGGGAAGTAGGACCAGAATCACTATGGTGGGAAGGAGTGCCAGAGTCACTATGACGGGAAGTAGTACCAGACTCACTATGACGGGAAGTAGTAACAGAGTCACCATGATGCGAAGGAGTACCAGTCACTACGATGGGAAGTAGTACCAGAGTCAATATGACGGGAAGTAGTACCAGAGTAAATGTGACGGGAAGTATTACCAGAGTCACTATGACGGGGAGTAGTAACAGAGTCACTATGACCAGATGTAGCACCATAGTCACTATGACGGGAAGTAGTACCAGAGTCACTATGACGGGAAGTAGTACCAGTCACTATGACGGGAAACAGTACCAGAGTCATTATGACGGGAAGTTGTACCAGAATCGCTGTGACAGGAAGTAGCACAAGTCACTATGACGGGAGGTATTACCAGTCACTATGACAGGAAGTAGCACCAGAGTCACAATGATGGGAAGCAGGACCAGAGTCACTATGACAGGAAGTAGTACCAGAGTCACTATGATAGGAAGTAGTACCAGAGTAAATGTGATGGGAAGTATTACCAGAGTCACTATGACGGGAAGTAGTATCAGAGTAAATGTGACGGGAAGTAGTACCAGAGTCACTATGACAGGAAGTAGTACCAGTCACTATGACAGGAAGTAGTACCAGAGTCACTATGACAGGAAGGCGTACCAGAGTCACTATGACAGGAAGGAGTACCAGAGTCACTATGACAGGAAGTAGTACCAGAGTAAATGTGACAGGAAGGAGTACCAGAGTCACTATGACGGGAAGTAGCACTAGAGGCACTATGACGGGAAGATGGACCTGATTCACTATGACGTGAAGGCGTACCAGAGTCACTTTGACAGGAAGGAGTACCAGATTCACTATGACAGGAAGTAGTACCAGAGTCACTATGATGCGAAGTAGTACCAGTCACTATGACAGGAAGTAGCACCAGAGTCACTATGACGGGAAGTAGTACCAGTCACTATGACGGGATGTAGTACCAGAGTCACTATGACGGGATGTAGTACCAGAGTCAATATGACGGGAAGTAGTACCAAAGTCACTATGACGGGAAGTAGTATCAGAGTAAATGTGACGGGAAGTAGTAGCAGAGTCACTATGACGGGAAGTAGTACCAGAGTAAATGTGATTGGACGTAGTACCAGAGTCACTATGAAGGGAAGTAGTACCAGTCACTATGACAGGAAGTAGGACCAGAGTCACTATGACGGGCAGAGGTAACAGAGTCACTATGACGGGAAGTAGCACCAGAGTCACTATGACGAAAAGTAGCACCAGATTCACTATGACGGGAAGTAGTATCAGAGTCACTATGTCGGGAAGTAGTACCAGTCACTATGACAGGAAGTAGGAAAAGAGTCACTATAACGGGAAGAAGTAACAGAGTCACTATGACATTAAGTAGTACCAGTAACTATGACAGGAAGAAGTACCAGTTACTATGACCGGAAGTAGCACCATAGTCACTATGACGAGAAGGAGTAGCAGAATCACTATGACAGGAAGTAGTACCAGAGTCATTATGACGGGAAGAACTGCCAGAGTACATGTGATGGGAAGTAGTACCAGAGTCACTATGACGGGAAGTATCATCAGTCACTATGACGGGAAGTAGCACCAGAGTTACTATGACGGGAAGGAGTACCAGAATCACTATGACAGGAAGTAGTACCAGAGTCATTGTGACGGGAAGTAGTACCAGAGTCACTATGACGGGAAGTAGAACCAGTCACTATGACGGGAAGAAGCACCAGGGTCACTATGACGGGATGTAGCACCAGAGTCACTATGATGGGAAGTAGCACCAGAGTCACTATGACGGGAAGTAGGACCAGAGTCAATATGATGCGAAGTAGTACCAGAGTCACTGTGACAGGAAGACGTACAAGAGTCACTAGGAAAGGAAGGAGTACCAGAGTCACGATGACAGGAAATAGTACCAGAGTCACTATGACAGGTAGTCGTACCAGAGTCACTGTGACAGGAAGACGTACCAGACTCACTGTGACAGGAAGACGTACAAGAGTCACTAGGAAAGGAAGGAGTACCAGAGTCACTATGACAGGAAATAGTACCAGAGTCACTATGACTTGAAAAAGTACCAGTCACTATGACGGGAAGGAGTACCAGAGTCACTAGGAGAGCAAGTGGTACCAGAGTCACTACGACAAGAAGTAGTACCAGAGTAACTATGACACGAAGTATTACCAGAGCAGAAATCGTATCACAGTAGTACCAGAGTCATTATGACAGGAAGTAGTACCAGAGTAACTATGACGGGAAGTAGTACCAGTCACTATGACGGGAAGTAGTACCAGAGTCACTATGACAGGAAGTAGTACCAGAGTCACTATGACGGGAAGTAGTACCAGAGGCACTATGACGGTAAGCAGGACCAGAGTAAATGTGACGGGAAGTAGTACCAGAGTCACAATGACGGGAAGTAGTATCAGTCACTATGACAGGAAGTAGAACCAGAGTCACTATGACAGGAAGTATTACCAAAGCAGAAATCGTATCACAGTATTATCAGAGTCATTATGACAGGAAGTAGTACCACCGTAAATGTGACGGGACGTAGTACCAGAGTCACTATGAAGGGAAGTAGTACCAGTCACTATGACAGGAAGTAGGACCAGAGTCACTATGACGGGAAGTAGCACCAGAGTCACTATGACGGGAAGTAGCACCAGAGTCACTATGACAGGAAGACGTACCAGAGTCACTAGGACAGGAAGGAGTACTAGAGTCACTATGAAAGTAAGTAGTACCAGTCACTATGACAGGAAATGGTACCAGTCACTATGTTGGAAAGGATTACCAGAGTCACTATGACAGGAAGTAATACCAGAGTCATTATGACGGGAAGTAGTACCAGAGTAACTATGACAGGAAGTAGGACCAGTTACTATGACGGGAAGTAGTACCAGAGTCACGATGACAGGAAGGTGTACCAGAGTCAATATGACAGGAAGTAGTACCATTCACTATGACAGGAAGTAGTACCAGTCACTATGACAGGTAGTCGTACCAGAGTCACTGTGACAGGAAGACGTACCAGAGTCACTGTGACAGGAAGACGTACAAGAGTCACTAGGACAGGAAGGAGTACCAGAGTCACGATGACAGGAAATAGTACCAGAGTCACTATGACTTGAAAAAGTACCAGTCACTATGACAGGAAGGAGCACCAGAGTCACTAGGAGAGCAAGTGGTACCAGAGTCACTACGACAAGAAGTAGTACCAGAGTAACTATGACAGGAAGTATTACCAGAGCAGAAATCGTATCACAGTAGTACCGGAGTCATTATGACAGGAAGTAGTACCAGAGTAACTATGACGGGAAGTAGTACCAGTCACTATGACGGGAAGTAGTACCAGAGTCACTATGACAGGAAGTAGTACCAGAGTCACTATGACGGGAAGTAGTACCAGAGGCACTATGACGGTAAGCAGGACCAGAGTAAATGTGACGGGAATTAGTACCAGAGTCACAATGACGGGAAGTAGTATCAGTAACTATGACAGGAAGTAGTACCAGAGTCACTATGACAGGAAGTATTACCAAAGCAGAAATCGTATCACAGTATTATCAGAGTCATTATGACAGGAAGTAGTACCACCGTAAATGTGACGGGACGTAGTACCAGAGTCACTATGAAGGGAAGTAGTACCAGTCACTATGACAGGAAGTAGGACCAGAGTCACTATGACGGGAAGTAGCACCAGAGTCACTATGACGGGAAGTAGCACCAGAGTCACTATGACAGGAAGACGTACCAGAGTCACTAGGACAGGAAGGAGTACCAGAGTAACTATGACGGGAAGTAGTACCAGTCACTATGACGGGAAGTAGTACCAGAGTCACTATGACAGGAAGTAGTACCAGAGTCACTATGACGGGAAGTAGTACCAGAGGCACTATGACGGTAAGCAGGACCAGAGTAAATGTGACGGGAATTAGTACCAGAGTCACAATGACGGGAAGTAGTATCAGTTACTATGACAGGAAGTAGTACCAGAGTCACTATGACAGGAAGTATTACCAAAGCAGAAATCGTATCACAGTATTATCAGAGTCATTATGACAGGAAGTAGTACCACCGTAAATGTGACGGGACGTAGTACCAGAGTCACTATGAAGGGAAGTAGTACCAGTCACTATGACAGGAAGTAGGACCAGAGTCACTATGACGGGAAGTAGCACCAGAGTCACTATGACGGGAAGTAGCACCAGAGTCACTATGACAGGAAGACGTACCAGAGTCACTAGGACAGGAAGGAGTACTAGAGTCACTATGAAAGTAAGTAGTACCAGTCACTATGACAGGAAATGGTACCAGTCACTATGTTGGAAAGGATTACCAGAGTCACTATGACAGGAAGTAATACCAGAGTCTTTATGACGGGAAGTAGTACCAGAGTAACTATGACAGGAAGTAGGACCAGTCACTATGACGGGAAGTAGTACCAGAGTCACTATGACAGGAAGTAGTACCAGAGTCACTATGACAGGAAGTAGTACCATAGGCACTATGACGGTAAGCAGGACCAGAGTAAATGTGACGGGAAGTAGTACCAGAGTCACAATGACGGGAAGTAGTATCAGAGTAATTTTGACGGAAAGTAGTACCAGGGTCACTATGACGCAAAGTAGTACCAGTCACTATGACGGGGAGGAGTACCAGAGTCACTGTGACAGGAAGTAGTACGAGTCACAATGACAGGAAGTAGGGCCAGAATCACTATGACGGGAAGAAGTACCAGAATCACTATGACGGGAAGTACTACAAGTCACTATGACGGGAAGGAGTACCAGAGTAACTGTGAAAGGAAGTAGCACCAGAGGCACTATGACAGGAAGTAGTACCAGAGTCACTATGACGGGAAGTCGTACAAATGACTATGACGGGGAGGAGTACCAGAGTCACTAGGACAGGAAGTTGTACCAGAGTAACTATGACGGGAAGTAGTACCAGAGTAACTATGACGGGAAGTAGTACCAGTGACTATGAAGTGAAGTAGTACCAGAGTAACTATGACGGGAAGTAGTACCAGAGTCACTATGACGCGAAAAAAGTACCAGTCACTATGACGGGAAGGAGTACTAGAGTCACTATGAGAGCAAGTAGTACCAGTCCTTATAACGGGAAGGAGTTCCAGAGTCACTATGACAGGAAGTAGTACCAGAGTCACTATGACGGGAAGTAGGACCAGAGTCACTATGACAGGAAGTAGCACCAGTCTATATGACGGGAAAGAGTATCAGAGTCACTATGACGGAAAGGAGTACCAGAGTCACTATGACAGGAAGTAGGAGCAGTTACTATGACGGGAAGTAGTACCAGAGTCACGATGACAGGAAGGTGTACCAGAGTCACTATGACAGGAAGTAGTACCATTCACTATGACAGGACGACGTACCAGAGTCACTAGGACAGGAAGGAGTACCAGAGTAACTATGACGGGAAGTAGTACCAGAGTCACTATGACTGGAAGTAGCACCAGAGACACTATGACAGGAAGGAGTACCAGAATCACTATGACAGGAAGTAGTACCAGAGTCATTGTGACGGGAAGTAGTACCAGAGTCACTATGACGAGAAGTAGTACCAGTCACTATGAAGTGAAGTAGTAAAAGAGTAACTATGACGGGAAGTAGTACCAGAGTCACTATGACGCGAAAAAAGTACCAGTCACCATGACGGGAAGGAGTACTAGAGTCACTATGAGAGCAAGTGGTACCAGTCCTTATAACGGGAAGGAGTTCCAGAGTCACTATGACAGGAAGTAGTACCAGAGTCACTATGACGGGAAGTAGGACCAGAGTCACTATGTCAGGAAGTAGTACCAGAGTAATTATGACGCGAAGTAGTAACAGTCACTATGACAGTAAGTAGTACCAGTCACTATGACGGAAACGAGTACCAGAGAACCTATGACAGGAAGGAGTACCAAAGTCATTGTGACAGGAATTTAGTACCAGAGTCACTATGACAGGAAGTAGTACCAGTCACTATGACAAGAAGTAGTACCAGTCACTATGACGGAAAAGAGTACCAGAGAAACTATGGCAGGAAGTAGTACCAGAGTCACTATGACGGGAAGTAGCACCAGTCACTATGACGGGAAGTAGTACCAGTGTCACTATGACAGGAAGTAGTACCAGTCACAATGACAGGAAGGAGCACCAGAGTCACTATGGGAGGAAGTAGTACCAGAGTCACTATGACGGGAAGTAGCACCAGTCACAATGACAGGAAGGAGCACCAGAGTCACTATGGGAGGAAGTAGTACCAGAGTCACTATGACGGGAAGTCGCACCAGTCTTTATGACGGGAAAGAGTATCAGAGTCACTATGACAGGAAGGAGTACCAGAGTCATTATGACGGGAAGTAGCACCAGAGTCACTATGACAGGAAGTAGTACCAGTCACTATGACATGAAAGAGTACCATTTACTATGAAAGGAAGGAGTACCAGAGTCACTATGACAGGAAGTAGGACCAGTTACTATGACGGGAAGTAGTACCAGAGTCACGATAACAGGAAGGTGTACCAGAGTCACTATGACAGGAAGTAGTACCATTCACTATGACAGGAAGTATTACCAGTCACTATGACAGAAAGGAGTACCAGAGTCACTATCACACGAAGTAGTACCAGTCACTATGACGGAAAGGAGTACCAGAGTCACTATGATAGGAAGTAGTACCAGAGTCATTATGACGGGAAGTAGCACCAGAGTCACTATTACAGGAAGTAGTACCACACTCACTATGACATGAAGTAGTACCAGTCACTATGAAAGGAAGGAGTACCAGAGTCACTATGACAGGAAGGAGTACCAGAGTCATTGTGACAGGAAATGAGTACCAGAGTCACTATGACGGGAAGTAGTACCAGAGTCACTATCAGGGGAAGTAGCACCAGTCACTATGACGGGAAGTAGTACCAGAGTCACTATGACAGGAAGTAGTACCAGTCACAATGACAGGAAGAAGCACCAGAGTCACTATGACGGGAAGTAGTACCAGTCACTATGAAAGGAAGGAGTACCAGAGTCACTATGACAGGCAGTAGTACCAGAGTCACTATGACGGGAAGTAGCACCAGTCACTATGACGGGAAGTAGTACCAGTGTCACTATGACAGGAAGTAGTACCAGTCACAATGACAGGAAGAAGCACCAGAGTCACTGTGACAGGAAGTAGCTCAAGAGTCATTATGACAGGAAGTAGCACCAGAGTAATTATGACGCGAAGTAGTAACAGTCACTATGAATGTAAGTAGTACCAGTCACTATGACGGAAACGAGTACCAGAGAACCTATGACAGGAAGGAGTACCAGAGTCATTGTGACAGGAAGTAGTACCAGTCACTATGAAAAGAAGTAGTACCAGTCACTATGACGGAAAAGAGTACCAGAGAAACTATGACAGGAAGTAGTACCAGAGTCACTATGACGGGAAGTAGCACCAGTCACTATGACGGGAAGTAGTACCAGTGTCACAATGACAGGAAGAAGTACCAGAGTCACTATGGGAGGAAGTAGCTCCAGAGTCACTATGACAGGAAGTAGCACCAGAGTCACTATGACAGGAAGTAGTACCAGAGTCACTATGACGGGAAGTAGCACCAGTCTTTATGACGGGAAAGAGTATCAGAGTCACTATGACAGGAAGTAGTACCAGTCACTTTGACATGAAATAGTACCATTTACTATGAAAGGAATGAGTACCAGAGTCACTATGACAGGAAGTAGGACCAGTTACTATGACGGGAAGTAGTACCGGAGTCACGATGACAGGAAGGTGTACCACAGTCACTATGACAGGAAGTAGTACCATTCACTATGACAGGAAGTAGTACCAGTCACTATGACGGAAAGGAGTACCAGAGTCACTATCACACGAAGTAGTACCAGTCACTATGACGGAAAGGAGTACTAGAGTAACTATGATAGGAAGTAGTACCAGAGTCATTATGACGGGAAGTAGCACCAGAGTCACTATGACAGGAAGTAGTACCAGTCACTATGACATGAAGTAGTACCAGTCACTATGAAAGGAAGGAGTACCAGTGTCACTATGACAGGAAGGAGTACCACAGTCATTGTGACAGGAATTGAGTACCAGAGTCACTATGACAAGAAGTAGTACCAGTCACTATGAAAGGAAGGAGTACCAGAGAAACTATGACAGGAAGTAGTACCAGAGTCACTATCAGGGGAAGTAGCACCAGTCACTATGACGGGAGGTAGTACCAGAGTCACTATGACAGGAAGTAGTACCAGTCACAATGACAGGAAGAAGCACCAGAGTCACTATGACGGGAAGTAGCTCAAGAGTCATTATGACAGGAAGTAGCACCAGAGTCACTATGACAGGAAGTAGTACCAGAGTCACTATCACGGGAAGTAGCACCAGTCTCTATGACGGGAAAGAGTATCAGAGTCACTATGACGGGAAGGAGTACCAGAGTCACTATGACTGGAAGTAGTACCAGAGTCATTATGACAGGAAGTAGCACCAGAGTCACTATGACAGGAAGTAGTCCCAGTCACTTTGACATGAAATAGTACCATTTACTATGAAAGGAAGGAGTACCAGAGTCACTATGAAAGGAAGGAGTACCAGAGTCACAATGACAGGAAGTAGGACCAGTCACTATGACGGGAAGTAGTACCCGTCACTATGACATGAAGTAGTACCAGTCACTATGAAAGGAAGGAGTACCAGAGTCACTATGACAGGAAGGAGTACCAGAGTCATTGTGACAGGAAATGAGTACCAGAGTCACTATGACGGGAAGTAGTACCAGAGTCACTATCAGGGGAAGTAGCACCAGTCACTATGACGGGAAGTAGTACCAGAGTCACTATGACAGGAAGTAGTACCAGTCACAATGACAGGAAGAAGCACCAGAGTCACTATGACGGGAAGTAGTACCTGTCACTATGAAAGGAAGGAGTACCAGAGTCACTATGACAGGCAGTAGTACCAGAGTCACTATGACGGGAAGTAGCACCAGTCACTATGACGGGAAGTAGTACCAGAGTCACTATGACAGGAAGTAGTACCAGTCACAATGACAGGAAGAAGCACCAGAGTCACTGTGACAGGAAGTAGCTCAAGAGTCATTATGACAGGAAGTAGCACCAGAGTAATTATGACGCGAAGTAGTAACAGTCACTATGAATGTAAGTAGTACCAGTCACTATGACGGAAACGAGTACCAGAGAACCTATGACAGGAAGGAGTCCCAGAGTCATTGTGACAGGAATTGAGTACCAGAGTCAAAATGACAGGAAGTAGTACCAGTCACTATGAAAAGAAGTAGTACCAGTCACTATGACGGAAAAGAGTACCAGAGAAACTATGACAGGAAGTAGCACCAGAGTCACTATGACGGGAAGTAGCACCAGTCACTATGACGGGAAGTAGTACCAGTGTCACAATGACAGGAAGAAGTACCAGAGTCACTATGGGAGGAAGTAGCTCCAGAGTCACTATGACAGGAAGTAGCACCAGAGTCACTATGACAGGAAGTAGTACCAGAGTCACTATGACGGGAAGTAGCACCAGTCTTTATGACGGGAAAGAGTATCAGAGTCACTATGACAGGAAGTAGTACCAGAGTCATTATGACGGGAAGTAGCACCAGAGTCACTATGACAGGAAGTAGTACCAGTCACTTTGACATGAAATAGTACCATTTACTATGAAAGGAAGGAGTACTAGAGTAACTATGATAGGAAGTAGTACCAGAGTCATTATGGCGGGAAGTAGCACCAGAGTCACTATTACAGGAAGTAGTACCACAGTCACTATGACATGAAGTAGTACCAGTCACTATGAAAGGAAGGAGTACCAGAGTCACTATGACAGGAAGGAGTACCACAGTCATTGTGACAGGAATTGAGTACCAGAGTCACTATGACAAGAAGTAGTACCAGTCACTATGAAAGGAAGGAGTACCAGAGAAACTATGACAGGAAGTAGTACCAGAGTCACTATCAGGGGAAGTAGCACCAGTCACTATGACGGGAGGTAGTACCAGAGTCACTATGACAGGAAGTAGTACCAGTCACAATGACAGGAAGAAGCACCAGAGTCACTATGACGGGAAGTAGCTCAAGAGTCATTATGACAGGACGTAGCACCAGAGTCACTATGACAGGAAGTAGTACCAGAGTCACTATCACGGGAAGTAGCACCAGTCTCTATGACGGGAAAGAGTATCAGAGTCACTATGACGGGAAGGAGTACCAGAGTCACTATGACTGGAAGTAGTACCAGAGTCATTATGACAGGAAGTAGCACCAGAGTCACTATGACAGGAAGTAGTACCAGTCACTTTGACATGAAATAGTACCATTTACTATGAAAGGAAGGAGTACCAGAGTCACTATGAAAGGAAGGAGTACCAGAGTCACTATGACAGGAAGTAGGACCAGTCACTATGACGGGAAGTAGTACCCGTCACTATGACATGAAGTAGTACCAGTCACTATGAAAGGAAGGAGTACCAGAGTCACTATGACAGGCAGTAGTACCACAGTCACTATGACATGAAGTAGTACCAGTCACTATGAAAGGAAGGAGTACCAGAGTCACTATCACAAGAAGTAGTACCAGAGTCATTGTGACAGGAAATGAGTAGCAGAGTCACTATGACAGGAAGTAGTACCAGTCACTTTGACAAGAAGTAGTACCAGTCACTATGACGGAAAGGAGTACCAGAGAAACTATGACAGGAAGTAGTACCAGAGTCACTATCACGGGAAGTAGCACCAGTCACTATGACGGGAAGTAGTACCAGAGTCACTATGACAGGAAGTAGTACCAGTCACAATGACAGGAAGAAGCAACAGAGTCACTGTGACAGGAAGTAGCTCAAGAGTCATTATGACAGGAAGTAGCACCAGAGTCACTATGACAGGAAGCAGTACCAGAGTCACTATCACGGGAAGTAGCACCAGTCTCTATGACGGGACAGAGTACCAGAGTCACTATGACAGGAAGTAGTACCAGAGTCATTATGACAGGAAGTAGCACCAGAGTCACTATGACAGGAAGTAGTACCAGTCACTATGACATGAAATAGTACCATTTACTATGAAAGGAAGGAGTACCAGAGTCACTATGACAGGAAGGAGTACCAGAGTCACTATGACAGGAAGTAGGACCAGTCACTATGACGGGAAGTAGTACCCGTCACTATGATGGGAAGTAGCAGCAGAGTCACTATAACGGGAATTAGGACCAGACTCACTAAGGCGCGAAGTAGTACCAGTGTCATTATGACAGGAAGTAGCACCAGAGTCACTATGACAGAATGTAGTACCAGAGTCACTATGACAGGAAGGTGTACCAAAGTCACTATGACAGGAAGTAGTACCATTCACTATGACAGGAAGTAGTACCATAGGCACTATGACGGTAAGCAGGACCAGAGTAAATGTGACGGGATGTAGTACCAGAGTCACAATGACGGGAAGTAGTATCAGAGTAATTTTGACGGAAAGTAGTACCAGGGTCACTATGACGCGAAGTAGTACCAGTCACTATGACGGGGAGGAGTACCAGAGTCACTGTGACAGGAAGTAGTACGACTCACAATGACAGGAAGTAGTACCAGTCACTATGACGGAAAGGAGTACCAGAGTCACTATGACAGGAAGTAGTACCAGTCACTATGACAGGAAGTAGTACCAGAGGCACTATGACAGGAAGTAGGACCAGTCACTATGACGGGAAGTAGAACCAGAGTCACTATGACAGTAAGTAGTACCAGTCACTATGACATGAAGAAGTACCAGTCAATTTGAAAGGAAGGAGTACCAGAGTCACTATGACAGGAATTAGTACCAGTCACTATGACAGTAAGTAGTACCAGTCACTATGACATGAAGAAGTACCAGTCAATTTGAAAGGAAGGAGTACCAGAGTCACTATGACAGGAATTAGTACCAGTCACTATGACAGGAAGTAGTACCAGAGTCACTATGAGAGGAAGTAGGACAATTCACTATGACGGGAAATAGCACCAGAGTCACTATGACGGGAAGTAGGACCAGAGTCCCTATGGCGCGAAATAGTACCAGAGTCACTATGACAGGAATTAGCACCAGAGTTACTATGACAGGAAGGAGTAGCAGAGTCACTATGACAGGAAGTAGTACCAGTCACTATGACAGGAAGTAGCACCAGAGTCAATATGACGGGAAGTAGCACCTGAGTTACTATGACAGGAAGGAGTACCAGAGTTACTATGACAGGAAGTAGTACCAGTCACTATGACAATAAGTAGTATCAGTCACTATGACAAAAAGTAGTACCAGTCACTATGACGGAAAGGAGTACCAGAGAAACTATGACAGGAAGTAGTACCAGAGTCACTATCACGGGAAGTAGCACCAGTCACTATGACGGGAAGTAGTACCAGAGTCACTATGACAGGAAGTAGTACCAGTCACAATGACAGGAAGAAGCACCAGAGTCACTGTGAAGGGAAGTACCTCAATAGTCATTATGACAGGAAGTAGCACCAGAGTCACTATGACAGGAAGTAGTGCCAGAGTCACTATCACGGGAAGTAGCACCAGTCTCTATGACGGGAAAGAGTATCAGAGTCACTATGACGGGAAGGAGTACCATTCACCATGACAGGAAGTAGTACCAGTCACTATGACGGAAAGGAGTACCAGAGTCACTATGACAGGAAGTAGTACCAGTCACTATGACAGGAAGTAGTACCAGAGTCACTATGACGGGAAGTAGCACCAGTCTCTATGACGGGAAAGAGTATCAGAGTTACTATGACAGGAAGTAGTACCAGAGTCATTATGACGGGAAGTAGCACCAGAGTCACTATGACAGGAAGTAGTACCAGTCACTATGACATGAAGTAGTACCAGTCACTATGACGGAAAGGAGTACCAGAGTCACTATGACAGGAAGTAGTACCATAGTCATTATGATGGGAAGTAGCACCAGAGTCACTATGACAGGAAGTAGTACCAGTCACTATGACATGAAGTAGTACCAGTCACTATGAAAGGAAGGAGTACCAGAGTCACTATGACAGGAATTAGTACCAGTCACTATGACAGGAAGTAGTACCAGAGGCACTATGACGGGAAGTAGAACCAGAGTCACTATGAAAGGAAGTAGTACCAGTCACTATGACATGAAGTAGTACCAGTCAATTTGAAAGGAAGGAGTACCAGAGTCACTATGACAGGAATTAGTACCAGTCACTATGACAGGAAGTAGTACCAGAATCACTATGAGAGGAAGTAGGACCAGTCACTATGACGGGAAATAGCACCAGAGTCACTATGACGGGAAGTAGGACCAGAGTCCCTATGGCGCGAAATAGTACCAGAGTCACTATGACGGGAATTAGCACCAGAGTTACTATGACAGGAAGGAGTAGCAGAGTCACTATGACAGGAAGTAGTACCAGTCACTATGACAGGAAGTAGCACCAGAGTCAATATGACGGGAAGTAGCACCTGAGTTACTATGACAGGAAGGAGTACCAGAGTTACTATGACAGGAAGTAGTACCAGTCACTATGACAATAAGTAGTATCAGTCACTATGACAAGAAGTAGTACCAGTCACTATGACGGAAAGGAGTACCAGAGAAACTATGACAGGAAGTAGTACCAGAGTCACTATCACGGGAAGTAGCACCAGTCACTATGACGGGAAGTTGTACCAGAGTCACTATGACAGGAAGTAGTACCAGTCACAATGACAGGAAGAAGCACCAGAGTCACTGTGAAGGGAAGTACCTCAATAGTCATTATGACAGGAAGTAGCACCAGAGTCACTATGACAGGAAGTAGTGCCAGAGTCACTATCACGGGAAGTAGCACCAGTCTCTATGACGGGAAAGAGTATCAGAGTCACTATGACGGGAAGGAGTACCATTCACCATGACAGGAAGTAGTACCAGTCACTATGACAGGAAGTAGTACCAGAGTCACTATGACGGGAAGTAGCACCAGTCTCTATGACGGGAAAGAGTATCAGAGTCACTATGACAGGAAGTAGTACCAGAGTCATTATGACGGGAAGTAGCACCAGAGTCACTATGACAGGAAGTAGTACCAGTCACTATGACATGAAGTACTACCAGTCACTATGACGGAAAGGAGTACCAGAGTCACTATGACAGGAAGTAGTACCATAGTCATTATGATGGGAAGTAGCACCAGAGTCACTATGACAGGAAGTAGTAACAGTCACTATGACATGAAGTAGTACCAGTCACTATGAAAGGAAGGAGTACCAGAGTCACTATGACAGGAATTAGTACCAGTCACTATGACAGGAAGTAGTACCAGAGGCACTATGACAGGAAGTAGGACCAGTCACTATGACGGGAAGTAGTACCCGTCACTATGATGGGAAGTAGCACCAGAGTCACTATGACAGGAAGTAGTACTAGTCACTATGACATGAAGTAGTACCAGTCACTATGAAAGGAAGGAGTACCAGAGTCACTATGACAGGAATTAGTACCAGTCATTATGACAGGAAGTAGCACCAGAGTCACTATGACAGGATGTAGTACCAGAGTCACTATGACAGGAAGGTGTACCAAAGTCACTATGACAGGAAGTAGTACCATTCACTATGACAGGAAGTAGTACCATAAGCACTATGACGGTAAGCAGGACCAGAGTAAATGTGACGGGAAGTAGTACCAGAGTCACAATGACGGGAAGTAGTATCAGAGTAATTTTGACGGAAAGCAGTACCAGGGTCACTATGACGCGAAGTAGTACCAGTCACTATGATGGGGAGGAGTACCAGAGTCACTGTGACAGGAAGTAGTACGAGTCACAATGACAGGAAGTAGGGCCAGAATCACTATGACGGGAAGAAGTACCAGAATCACTATGACGGGAAGTACTACAAGTCATTATGACGGGAAGGAGTACCAGAGTCACTGTGAAACGAAGTAGCACCAGAGGCACTATGACAGGAAGTAGTACCAGAGTCACTATGACGGGAAGTCGTACAAATGACTATGACGGGGAGGAGTACCAGAGTCACTAGGACAGGAAGTAGTACAGGTCACTATGACAATAAGTAGTACCAGTCAATATGACGGGAAGGAGTACCAGAGTCACTATGACAGGAAGTAGTACCAGAGTCATTATGACGGGAAGTAGAACCAGAGTCACTATGACAGGAAGTAGTACCAGTCACTATGACATGAAGTAGTACCAGTCAATTTGAAAGGAAGGAGTACCAGAGTCACTATGACAGGAAGTAGTACCATAGTCATTATGATGGGAAGTAGCACCAGAGTCACTATGACAGGAAGTAGTACCAGTCACTATGACATGAAGTAGTACCAGTCACTATGAAAGGAAGGAGTACCAGAGTCACTATGACAGGAATTAGTACCAGTCACTATGACAGGAAGTAGTACCAGAGGCACTATGACAGGAAGTAGGACCAGTCACTATGACGGGAAGTAGTACCCGTCACTATGATGGGAAGTAGCAGCAGAGTCACTATAACGGGAAGTAGGACCAGACTCACTAAGGCGCGAAGTAGTACCAGTGTCATTATGACAGGAAGTAGCACCAGAGTCACTATGACGGGAAGGAGTACCAGAGTCACTGTGAAATGAACTAGCACCAGAGGCACTATGACAGGAAGTAGTACCAGAGTCACTATGACGGGAAGTCGTACAAATGACTATGATGGGGAGGAGTACCAGAGTCACTAGCACAGGAAGTAGTACAGGTCACTATGACAATAAGTAGTACCAGTCAATATGACGGAAAGGAGTACCAGAGTCACTATGACAGGAAGTAGTACCAGAGTCATTATGACGGGAAGTAGAACCAGAGTCACTATGACAGGAAGTAGTACCAGTCACTATGACATGAAGTAGTACCAGTCAATTTGAAAGGAAGGAGTACCAGAGTCACTATGACGGGAATTAGCACCAGAGTTACTAAGACAGGAAGGAGTAGCAGAGTCACTATGACAGGAAGTAGTACCAGTCACTATGACAGGAAGTAGCACCAGAGTCAATATGACGGGAAGTAGCACCTGAGTTACTATGACAGGAAGGAGTACCAGAGTTACTATGACAGGAAGTAGTACCAGTCACTATGACAATAAGTAGTATCAGTCACTATGAAAAGAAGTAGTACCAGTCACTATGACGGAAAGGAGTACCAGAGAAACTATGACAGGAAGTAGTACCAGAGTCACTAACACGGGAAGTAGCACCAGTCACTATGACGGGAAGTAGTACCAGAGTCACTATGACAGGAAGTAGTACCAGTCACAATGACAGGAAGAAGCACCAGAGTCACTGTGACGGGAAGTAGCTCAAAAGTCATTATGACAGGAAGTAGCACCAGAGTCACTATGACAGGAAGTAGTACCAGAGTCACTATCACGGGAAGTAGCACCAGTCTCTATGACGGGAAAGAGTATCAGAGTCACTATGACGGGAAGGAGTACCATTCACCATGACAGGAAGTAGTACCAGTCACTATGACGGAAAGGAGTACCAGAGTCATTATGACAGGAAGTAGTACAGGTCACTATGAAAATAAGTAGTACCAGTCAATATGACGGAAAGGAGTACCAGAGTCACTATGACAGGAAGGAGTACCAGAGTCATTATGATGGGAAGTAGCACCAGAGTCACTATGACAGGAAGTAGTACCAGTCACTATGACATGAAGTAGGACCAGTCACTATGAAAGGAAGGAGTACCAGAGTCACTATGACAGGAATTAGTACCAGTCACTATGACAGGAAGTAGTACCAGAGGCACTATGACGGGAAGGAGTACCAGAGTCACTATGACAGGAAGTAGTACCAGTCACTATGACAGGAATTAGTACCAGTTACTATGACGGGAAGTAGCACCAGAGTCAATATGACGGGAAGTAGCACCCGAGTTACTATGACAGGAAGGAGTACCAGAGTTACTATGACAGGAAGTAGTACCTGCACTATGACAAGAAGTAGTACCAGTCACTATGACGGAAAGGAGTACCAGAGTCACTATGACAGGAAGTAGTACCAGAGTCACTATCACAGGAAGTAGCACCAGTCACTATGACAGGAGGTAGTACCAGTCACTATGACAGGAAGTAGTACAGGTCACTATGACAATAAGTAGTACCAGTCACTATGACAGAAAGGAATACCAGAGTCACTATGACAGGAAGTAGTACAGGTCACTATGACAATAAGTAGTACCAGTCACTATGAAGGAAAGGAGTACCAGAGTCAATGTGACAAGAAGTAGTACCAGAGTCATTACGACGGGAAGTAGCACCAGAGTCACGATGACAGGAAGTAGTACCAGTCACTATGACATGAATTAGGACCAGTCACTATGAAAGGAAGGAGTACCAGAGTCACTATGACGGGAAGTAGTACCAGAGTCACTATGACGGGAAGTAGTACCAGAGTCATTATGACGGGAAGTAGCACCAGAGTTACTATGACAGGAAGTAGTACAAGAGTCACATAACAGGATGTAGTACCAGAGTCAATATGACAGGAAGGTGTACCAGAGTCACTATGACAGGAAGTAGTACCATTCACTATGACGGGAAGTAGTACCCGTCACTATGACGTGAAGTATCACCAGAGTCACTATGACGGGAAGTAGCACCAGAGTCACTATGGCGGGAAGTAGGACCAGAGTCACTATGGCGCAAAGTAGTACCAGAGTCACTATGAAGGAAAGGAGTACCAGAGTCACTATGACAGGAAGTATTACCAGAGTCACTATGACGAGAAGTAGCACCAGTCACTATGACGGAATTTAGTACCAGAGTCACTATGACAGGAAGTAGTACCAGTCACTATGACAGAAAGGAATACCAGAGTCACTATGACAGGAAGTAGTACAGGTCACTATGGCAATAAGTAGTACCAGTCACTATGAAGGAAAGGAGTACCAGAGTCAATGTGACAAGAAGTAGTACCAGAGTCATTACGACGGGAAGTAGCACCAGAGTCACGATGACAGGAAGTAGTACCAGTCACTATGACGTGAAGTAGGACCAGTCACTATGAAAGGAAGGAGTACCAGAGTCACTATTACAGAAAGGAGTACCAGCGTCACTATGACAGGAAGTAGTACCAGAGTCATTATGACGGGAAGTAGCACCAGAGTCACGATGACAGGAAGGAGTACCAGTCACTATGACAGGAAGTATGACCAGTCACTATGAAGGGAAGTAGCACCAGAGTCACTATGACGGGAAGTAGTACCAGAGTCACTATGACGGGAAGTAGCACCAGAGTTACTATGATAGGAAGTAGTACAAGAGTCACATAACAGGATGTAGTACCAGAGTCAATATGACAGGAAGGTGTACCAGAGTCACTATGACAGGAAGTAGTACCATTCACTATGACGGGAAGTAGTACCCGTCACTATGACGTGAAGTATCACCAGAGTCACTATGACGGGAAGTAGCACCAGAGTCACTATGACGGGAAGTAGGACCAGAGTCACTATGGCGCGAAGTAGTACCAGAGTCACTATGAAGGAAAGGAGTACCAGAGTCACTATGACAGGAAGTATTACTAGAGTCACTATGACGAGAAGTAGCACCAGTCACTATGACGGAAAGGAGTACCAGAGTCACTATGACAGGAAGTAGTACCAGAGTCATTATGATGGGAAGTAGCACCAGAGTCACTATGACAGGAAGTAGTACCAGTCACTATGACATGAAGTAGTACCAGTCACTATGAAAGGAAGGAGTACCAGAGTCACTATGACAGGAATTAGTACCAGTCACTATGACAGGAAGTAGTACCAGAGGCACTATGACAGGAAGTAGGACCAGTCACTATGACGGGAAGTAGTACCCGTCACTATGATGGGAAGTAGCAGCAGAGTCACTATAACGGGAAGTAGGACCAGACTCACTAAGGCGCGAAGAAGTACCAGTGTCATTATGACAGGAATTAGCACCAGAGTCACTATGACAGGATGTAGTACCAGAGTCACTATGACAGGAAGGTGTACCAAAGTCACTATGACAGGAAGTAGTACCATTCACTATGACAGGAAGTAGTACCATAGGCACTATGACGGTAAGCAGGACCAGAGTAAATGTGACGGGAAGTAGTACCAGAGTCACAATGACGGGAAGTAGTATCAGAGTAATTTTGACGGAAAGTAGTACCAGGGTCACTATGACGCGAAGTAGTACCAGTCACTATGACGGGGAGGAGTACCAGAGTCACTGTGACAGGAAGTAGTACGAGTCACAATGACAGGAAGTAGGGCCAGAATCACTATGACGGGAAGAAGTACCAGAATCACTATGACGGGAAGTACTACAAGTCACTATGACGGGAAGGAGTACCAGAGTCACTGTGAAATGAAGTAGCACCAGAGGCACTATGACAGGAAGTAGTACCAGAGTCACTATGACGGGAAGTCGTACAAATGACTATGACGGGGAGGAGTACCAGAGTCACTAGGACAGGAAGTAGTACAGGTCACTATGACAATAAGTAGTACCAGTCAATATGACGGAAAGGAGTACCAGAGTCACTATGACAGGAAGTAGTACCAGAGTCATTATGACGGGAAGTAGCACCAGAGTCACTATGACAAGAAGTAGTACCAGTCACTATGACATGAAGTAGTACCAGTCACTATGAAAGGAAGGAGTACCAGAGTCACTATGACAGGAATTAGTACCAGTCACTATGACAGGAAGGAGTACCAGAGGCACTATGACAGGAAGTAGGACCAGTCACTATGACGGGAAGTAGTACCCGTCACTATGATGGGAAGTAGCAGCAGAGTCACTATAACGGGAAGTAGGACCAGACTCACTAAGGCGCGAAGTAGTACCAGTGTCATTATGACAGGAAGTAGCACCAGAGTCACTATGACAGGATGTAGTACCAGAGTCACTATGACAGGAAGGTGTACCAAAGTCACTATGACAGGAAGTAGTACCATTCACTATGACAGGAAGTAGTACCATAGGCACTATGACGGTAAGCAGGACCAGAGTAAATGTGACGGGAAGTAGTACCAGAGTCACAATGACGGGAAGTAGTATCAGAGTAATTTTGACGGAAAGTAGTACCAGGGTCACTATGACGCGAAGTAGTACCAGTCACTATGACGGGGAGGAGTACCAGAGTCACTGTGACAGGAAGTAGTACGAGTCACAATGACAGGAAGTAGGGCCAGAATCACTATGACGGGAAGAAGTACCAGAATCACTATGACGGGAAGTACTACAAGTCACTATGACGGGAAGGAGTACCAGAGTCACTGTGAAATGAACTAGCACCAGAGGCACTATGACAGGAAGTAGTACCAGAGTCACTATGACGGGAAGTCGTACAAATGACTATGATGGGGAGGAGTACCAGAGTCACTAGGACAGGAAGTAGTACAGGTCACTATGACAATAAGTAGTACCAGTCAATATGACGGAAAGGAGTACCAGAGTCACTATGACAGGAAGTAGTACCAGAGTCATTATGACGGGAAGTAGAACCAGAGTCACTATGACAGGAAGTAGTACCAGTCACTATGACATGAAGTAGTACCAGTCAATTTGAAAGGAAGGAGTACCAGAGTCACTATGACGGGAATTAGCACCAGAGTTACTAAGACCGGAAGGAGTAGCAGAGTCACTATGACAGGAAGTAGTACCAGTCACTATGACAGGAAGTAGCACCAGAGTCAATATGACGGGAAGTAGCACCTGAGTTACTATGACAGGAAGGAGTACCAGAGTTACTATGACAGGAAGTAGTACCAGTCACTATGACAATAAGTAGTATCAGTCACTATGAAAAGAAGTAGTACCAGTCACTATGACAGAAAGGAGTACCAGAGAAACTATGACAGGAAGTAGTACCAGAGTCACTAACACGGGAAGTAGCACCAGTCACTATGACGGGAAGTAGTACCAGAGTCACTATGACAGGAAGTAGTACCAGTCACAATGACAGGAAGAAGCACCAGAGTCACTGTGACGGGAAGTAGCTCAAAAGTCATTATGACAGGAAGTAGCACCAGAGTCACTATGACAGGAAGTAGTACCAGAGTCACTATCACGGGAAGTAGCACCAGTCTCTATGACGGGAAAGAGTATCAGAGTCACTATGACGGGAAGGAGTACCATTCACCATGACAGGAAGTAGTACCAGTCACTATGACGGAAAGGAGTACCAGAGTCATTATGACAGGAAGTAGTACAGGTCACTATGACAATAAGTAGTACCAGTCAATATGACGGAAAGGAGTACCAGAGTCACTATGACAGGAAGTAGTACCAGTCACTATGACATGAAGTAGGACCAGTCACTATGAAAGGAAGGAGTACCAGAGTCACTATGACAGGAATTAGTACCAGTCACTATGACAGGAAGTAGTACCAGAGGCACTATGACGGGAAGGAGTACCAGAGTCACTATGACAGGAAGTAGTACCAGTCACTATGACAGGAATTAGTACCAGTTACTATGACGGGAAGTAGCACCAGAGTCAATATGACGGGAAGTAGCACCCGAGTTACTATGACAGGAAGGAGTACCAGAGTTACTATGACAGGAAGTAGTACCTGCACTATGACAAGAAGTAGTACCAGTCACTATGACGGAAAGGAGTACCAGAGTCACTATGACAGGAAGTAGTACCAGAGTCACTATCACAGGAAGTAGCACCAGTCACTATGACAGGAGGTAGTACCAGTCACTATGACAGGAAGTAGTACAGGTCACTATGACAATAAGTAGTACCAGTCACTATGACAGAAAGGAATACCAGAGTCACTATGACAGGAAGTAGTACAGGTCACTATGACAATAAGTAGTACCAGTCACTATGAAGGAAAGGAGTACCAGAGTCAATGTGAGAAGAAGTAGTACCAGAGTCATTACGACGGAAAGTAGCACCAGAGTCACGATGACAGGAAGTAGTACCAGTCACTATGACATGAATTAGGACCAGTCACTATGAAAGGAAGGAGTACCAGAGTCACTATTACAGAAAGGAGTACCAGAGTCACTATGACAGGAAGTAGTACCAGAGTCATTATGACGGGAAGTAGCACCAGAGTCACGATGACAGGAAGGAGTACCAGTCACTATGACAGGAAGTAGTACCAGAGTCACTATGACGGGAAGTAGCACCAGAGTCACTATGACGGGAAGTAGTACCAGAGTCACTATGACGGGAAGTAGTACCAGAGTCATTATGACGGGAAGTAGCACCAGAGTTACTATGACAGGAAGTAGTACAAGAGTCACATAACAGGATGTAGTACCAGAGTCAATATGACAGGAAGGTGTACCAGAGTCACTATGACAGGAAGTAGTACCATTCACTATGACGGGAAGTAGTACCCGTCACTATGACGTGAAGTATCACCAGAGTCACTATGACGGGAAGTAGCACCAGAGTCACTATGGCGGGAAGTAGGACCAGAGTCACTATGGCGCAAAGTAGTACCAGAGTCACTATGAAGGAAAGGAGTACCAGAGTCACTATGACAGGAAGTATTACCAGAGTCACTATGACGAGAAGTAGCACCAGTCACTATGACGGAATTTAGTACCAGAGTCACTATGACAGGAAGTAGTACCAGTCACTATGACAGAAAGGAATAGCAGAGTCACTATGACAGGAAGTAGTACAGGTCACTATGGCAATAAGTAGTACCAGTCACTATGAAGGAAAGGAGTACCAGAGTCAATGTGACAAGAAGTAGTACCAGAGTCATTACGACGGGAAGTAGCACCAGAGTCACGATGACAGGAAGTAGTACCAGTCACTATGACGTGAAGTAGGACCAGTCACTATGAAAGGAAGGAGTACCAGAGTCACTATTACAGAAAGGAGTACCAGAGTCACTATGACAGGAAGTAGTACCAGAGTCATTATGACGGGAAGTAGCACCAGAGTCACGATGACAGGAAGGAGTACCAGTCACTATGACAGGAAGTATGACCAGTCACTATGACGGGAAGTAGCACCAGAGTCACTATGACGGGAAGTAGTACCAGAGTCACTATGACGGGAAGTAGCACCAGAGTTACTATGACAGGAAGTAGTACAAGAGTCACATAACAGGATGTAGTACCAGAGTCAATATGACAGGAAGGTGTACCAGAGTCACTATGACAGGAAGTAGTACCATTCACTATGACGGGAAGTAGTACCCGTCACTATGACGTGAAGTATCACCAGAGTCACTATGACGGGAAGTAGCACCAGAGTCACTATGACGGGAAGAAGGACCAGAGTCACTATGGCGCGAAGTAGTACCAGAGTCACTATGAAGGAAAGGAGTACCAGAGTCACTATGACAGGAAGTATTACTAGAGTTACTATGACGAGAAGTAGCACCAGTCACTATGACGGAAAGGAGTACCAGAGTCACTATGACAGGAAGTAGTACCAGAGTCATTATGATGGGAAGTAGCACCAGAGTCACTATGACAGGAAGTAGTACCAGTCACTATGACATGAAGTAGTACCAGTCACTATGAAAGGAAGGAGTACCAGAGTCACTATGGCGGGAAGTAGGACCAGAGTCACTATGGCGCGAAGTAGTACCAGAGTCACTATGAAGGAAAGGAGTACCAGAGTCACTATGACAGGAAGTATTACCAGAGTCACTATGACGAGAAATAGCACCAGTCACTATGACGGAATTTAGTACCAGAGTCACTATGACAGGAAGTAGTACCAGTCACTATGACAGAAAGGAATACCAGAGTCACTATGACAGGAAGTAGTACAGGTCACTATGGCAATAAGTAGTACCAGTCACTATGAAGGAAAGGAGTACCAGAGTCAATGTGACAAGAAGTAGTACCAGAGTCATTACGACGGGAAGTAGTACCAGAGTCATTATGACGGGAAGTAGCACCAGAGTCACGATGACAGGAAGGAGTACCAGTCACTATGACAGGAAGTATGACCAGTCACTATGACGGGAAGTAGCACCAGAGTCACTATGACGGGAAGTAGTACCAGAGTCACTATGACGGGAAGTAGCACCAGAGTTACTATGACAGGAAGTAGTACAAGAGTCACATAACAGGATGTAGTACCAGAGTCAATATGACAGGAAGGTGTACCAGAGTCACTATGACAGGAAGTAGTACCATTCACTATGACGGGAAGTAGTACCCGTCACTATGACGTGAAGTATCACCAGAGTCACTATGACGGGAAGTAGCACCAGAGTCACTATGACGGGAAGTAGGACCAGAGTCACTATGGCGCGAAGTAGTACCAGAGTCACTATGAAGGAAAGGAGTACCAGAGTCACTATGACAGGAAGTATTACTAGAGTCACTATGACGAGAAGTAGCACCAGTCACTATGACGGAAAGGAGTACCAGAGTCACTATGACAGGAAGTAGTACCAGAGTCATTATGATGGGAAGTAGCACCAGAGTCACTATGACAGGAAGTAGTACCAGTCACTATGACATGAAGTAGTACCAGTCACTATGAAAGGAAGGAGTACCAGAGTCACTATGACAGGAAGGAGCACCAGAGTCACCATGTGGGGAAGTAGTACAAGAGTCACTATGACGGGAAGGAGTACCAGAGTCACTATGACGCGAAGTAGGACCAGAGTCACTATGACAGGAAGGAGTACCAGAGTCACTATGACGGGAAGTATTACTAGAGTCACTATGACGAGAAGTAGCACCAGTCACTATGACGGAATTTAGTACCAGAGTCACTATGACAGGAAGTAGTACCAGTCATTATGACAGGAAGTAGCACCAGAGTCACTATGACGGGAAGGAGTACCAGATTCACTATCGCGGGAAGGAGCACCAGAGTCACCATGAGGGGAAGTAGTACAAGAGTCACTATGACGGGAAGGAGTACCAGAGTCACTATGACGCGAAGTAGGACCAGAGTCACTATGACAGGAAGGAGTACCAGAGTCACTATGACGGGAAGGAGTACCAGATTCACTATGGCGGGAAGGAGCACCAGAGTCACTATGGGGGGAAGTAGTACAAGAGTCACTATGACGGGAAGGAGTACCAGATTCACTATGGCGGGAAGGAGCACACGAGTCACTATGGGGGGAAGTAGTACAAGAGTCACTATGACGGGAAGGAGTACCAGGGTCAGTATGACGCGAAGCAGGACCAGAGTCACTATGACAGGAAGGAGTACCAGAGTCACTATGACGGGAAGTAGCACCAGAGTCACGATGACAGGAAGGAGTACCAGAGTCATTATGACGGGAAGTAGCACCAGAGTCACGATGACAGGAAGGAGTACCAGTCACTATGACAGGAAGTAGTACCAGAGTCACTATGACAGGAAGTATGACCAGTCACTGTGACGGGAAGTAGCACCAGAGTCACTATGACGGGAAGTAGTACCAGAGTCACTATGACGGGAAGTAGTACCAGAGTCACTATGACGGGAAGTAGCACCAGAGTTACTATGACAGGAAGTAGTACAAGAGTCACATAACAGGATGTAGTACCAGAGTCAATATGACAGGAAGGTGTACCAGAGTCACTATGACAGGAAGTAGTACCATTCACTATGACGGGAAGTAGTACCCGTCACTATGACGTGAAGTATCACCAGAGTCACTATGACGGGAAGTAGCACCAGAGTCACTATGACGGGAAGTAGGACCAGAGTCACTATGGCGCGAAGTAGTACCAGAGTCACTATGAAGGAAAGGAGTACCAGAGTCACTATGACAGGAAGTATTACTAGAGTCACTATGACGAGAAGTAGCACCAGTCACTATGACGGAATTTAGTACCAGAGTCACTATGACAGGAAGTAGTACCAGTCATTATGACAGGAAGTAGCACCAGAGTCACTATGACGGGAAGGAGTACCAGATTCACTATGGCGGGAAGGAGCACCAGAGTCACCATGAGGGGAAGTAGTACAAGAGTCACTATGACGGGAAGGAGTACCAGAGTCACTATGACGCGAAGTAGGACCAGAGTCACTATGACAGGAAGGAGTACCAGAGTCACTATGACGGGAAGGAGTACCAGAGTCACTATGACGGTAAGTAGTACCAGTCACTATGACGGGAAGTAGTACCAGATTCACTATGGCGGGAAGGAGCACCAGAGTCACTATGGGGGGAAGTAGTACAAGAGTCACTATGACGGGAAGGAGTACCAGATTCACTATGGCGGGAAGGAGCACCAGAGTCACTATGGGGGGAAGTAGTACAAGAGTCACTATGACGGGAAGGAGTACCAGGGTCAGTATGACGCGAAGCAGGACCAGAGTCACTATGACAGGAAGGAGTACCAGAGTCACTATGACGGGAAGGAGTACCAGAGTCACTATGACAGGAAGTAGTACCAGTCACTATGACGGGAAGGAGTACCAGATTCACTATGGCGGGAATGAGCACCAGAGTCACTATGACGGGAAGGAGTACCAGAGTCACTATGATGGTAAGTAGTACCAGTCACTATGACGGGAAGTAGTACCAGTCACTATGAGGGGAAGTAGGACCAGAGGCACTATGACGGGAAGTAGTACCAGAATCACTATGACGGGAAGTAGTACCAGCGTCACCATGACGGGAAGTAGCACCAGAGTCACTATGACGGGTCGTAGCACTAGAGTCACTATGACGGGAAGTAGTACCAGAGTCACTATGACAGGAAGTAGGACCAGTCACTATGACAGGAAGAAGTACCAGAGTTACTATGACAGGAAGTAGCACAAGAGTCACTATGACAGAAGGGGTACCAAAGTTAATATGACAGGAAGGAGTACCAGTGTCACTATGACGGGAAGTAGTACCAGAGTCACTATGACAGGAAGTAGCACCAGTCACTATGACGGGAAGTAGTACCAGTCACTATGAGGGGAAGTAGGACCAGAGTCACTATGACGGGAAGGAGTACCAGATTCACTATGGCGGGAAGGAGCACCAGAGTCACTATTGGGGGAAATAGTACAAGAGTCACTATGACGGGAAGGAGTACCAGAGTCACTATGACGCGACGTAGGACCAGAGTCACTATGACAGGAAGGAGTACCAGAGTCACTATGACGGGAAGTAGCACCAGTCACTATGACGGAAAGGAGTACCAGAGTCACTATGACAGGAAGTAGCACCAGAGTCACTATGACAGGAAGTAGTACCAGTCACTATGACGGGAATTAGGACCAGAGTCACTATGACGGGAGGTAGTACCACAGTCACTATGACGGAAAGATTAATCAATTAAAGGGAAAATGTCCTTAAAGAGGCTCGTTGAGAGAGGGTCTAAGATATAGGTGGATGGTTTAGATGAAGCTATTATTTTAGTTAATTCGGAGGGTTGGACAGGACAGAAACTATTTAGACACAAGTCAGATCCTGGTTCTAAGGATGCTTCGGAGACCACAACAGGCTCAACATTATAAGTAGAAGGAAGAGTATTTTGAATTTGATCTCTAATAGTATCAATTTTATTCCTGAAAAAATACATGAAATCATCACAGCTAAGTGAGAAAGGAATACATGGCTCCACAGCGCTCCGGCTCCTAGTAAGCCTGGCTACAGTGCTGAAAAGAAACCGAGGGTTGTTTTTGTTTTCCTCTATCAATGATGAATAATAAGCTGTTCTTGCCGTACGTAAGGCTTTTTTGTATACAATTAAACTTTCTTTCTAGGTTAAGCGAGACTCCTCTAATCCTGATGAGCGCCATCTGTTTTCCAAACGCCTTGATGCCTGTTTTAGAGCTCGAAGCTGGGAATTAAACCAGGGAGCCTTCATAATCTTACCTAATTTCTTCTTCTTTAGGGGGGCAACATTATCCAAGGTTGTACGCATTGAAGCTGTTATAGTATCTAGTTTTATCTGAGCAGGAGTAAAGCTTAAAGGGGGACTCTCAGTCATGCTAATACATGGTAGAGGGGAAAAAATTGATTTAATTGATTGTTTAAATTTTGTAATATTATTGTCTGATAAACATCTACTATAGTAGAATTTAATTTTGGTCAGTGAGTAATCAAATAAAGTGAATTCAAAGGTTAATAAGAAGTGATCAGATAATACCGTGTTTTGAGGAAATACTTATCAGTCTCAATACCAGATGTTAGAACCAGATCAAGAGTATGACCATGAGAGTGAGTGGCCCCATGGACATTTTGTGAAAACCCAATTGAGTTTAGAATAGAGCTAAAGGAAATGTTTAAACTATCATTTTCATGGTCAACATGAATATTAAAATCACCTAGTACAATGACCTTATCAGTAGTCAGCACTAACTCAGACAAGAGATCAGAGAATTCGGTCAGAAACTCGGAGTAAGGTCCAGGTGGGCGATACACTAATGCTAAAAGGAGCGGTTTCTCTGAATTCCATTTTGGATGAGATAAATTTAATGTCAGGAATTCAAAGGATTTATAGTTAGTTTTGTGCTTAGGATTAATTTTAAATTCGGACTTAAAAATAGCTGCAACACCTCCTCCTCTGCCTGTAGTTCTAGGAATGTGAAAGTTTAAATAGTTAGCTGGCGTAGCTTCATTAATACTAACATAATCCTCTTGCTGTAACCAGGTTTCCGAAAGACAGAATAAATCAATGTGGTGATCACCTATCAAGTCATTGACTAATAAAGACTTATTTGGGAGGGATCTGATATTCAGTAGGCCACACTTTATTGTCTTATTTTCAGATTTTATTAGATCCATTGTTTTTATTTTTATGAGGTTCTCAAGATTCACCCCAGAAGTGTTTTTGTGTTGTTAAATTCTTACTGCTGGGGAGCTGTATAAGGTCGGAATGGGGTTTTGGGTGAGCGGCGGCAGGTGGGAAGCTGCAGAAAAGTGTGTAGGACTACAATTCTGCCTCCTGGTCCCAACCCTGAGTTGTTAATTTAGCTGACTAATAAAAGAGTCCATATTGCTAGATAAGAGAGCGGCTCCATCCAACGTGGGATGGATGCCATCTCTCCTAATAAGACCAGGCTTTCCCCAAAAAGCGCTCCAATTATCTATAAAACCCACGTTGTTATCGGGACACCACCTAGACAACCAGCGGTTGAAGGATGACATGCGGCTAAACATGTCATCGCTGATTAAATTTGGCAAGGGACCAGAGAAAACTACGGAGTCCGACATGCTCTTGGCAAAGTTACACACTGAAGCAACATTAATTTTAGTGACCTCCGATTGGCGTAACCGGGTGTCGTTACCGCCGACGTGAATTACAATCTTACGGTATTTACGTTTAGCCTTAGCCAGCAGTTTCAAATACGATTCGACGTCGCCCGCTCTGGCCCCAGGAATGCATCTGACTATGGTCCCCGGTGTCTCTAGAGCCACGTTTCTGACTATGGAACTACCTATAATCAGGGTTTCTGCCTCAGCGGGTGTGTCGCCGAGCGGGGAAAATCTGTTAGAAACGTGAACAGGTCGGTGGTGGCCAGTGGGTTTTGGTTTGGGGCTACGCTTCCGCCTGACCGTCGTCCAGCCCGCCTCGGCTCCCGGCTGCGCGGGAACTGCTGAGGGACCGCTAGGTGGGCTAGCTGCCCTGGCTGGTAGCGCCGCACTGGCTAATGGGGGCTTGCTGACTAACTGCTTCCCTAACTGAGTGCGGAGCTGGGCTTCTAACTCACAGAGCCTCGCCTCCAAAGCTGCCAAGCTGCAACACTTAATACACCTACCGTTATCACTAAAGGAGGCGGAGGAGTAGCTAAACATCAGACACACCGAGCAAGAAAAGGCAGGGGACCGGGGTGTGGGAAGAGAGCCAGCAGCCATGCTAAAACCGAGTGCTTGAGCTGTTTAAGTCAGTAAACAGAAAGCCAAAGATCCCAAAAATAAATGCAATATATAGAACAGTGGTTTGGGAAGATATTGTGCGCTAAAGTGAGTGGTTGGTTAACAATAGATAGAAGTTAGAAAGAAGTTAAAGGAGCCAACGGCTTGTAGCAATCCGCAGTGACACACGCTAGGCAAACAGGAAATGACGCAATACGTTACCGCAACGTCAGCATGTCCCCTTCGATGAGACCCTCAGATCAGCACGTCCCCAATGTTCTGTTTTGTGTTACAAGTGCAGATAAGTCAATATCATCATATAACAGGACACAAAGTTTGTCAATGTCATAATTTCTTTACTTAACCATTGCTGTGATACAGTAATTGTGAGAGTTTGTACATGAAGCATTTATAAATTAGTTGTAAAGCTAAGGAGTTAACTTTTTACATTTCATTCTATTGGTAACTCCTGTTGAAAAGAAAGTGCTTCTTTAAACAGAGGAGCTGTTGTGTCCAGTGACTTGTCCTGTTACTTCGCACCACTAGGTGGGGATGTAAGATTGTGTGGGTGCGCAGCGTGAGAGTACAAAGAAGTACCGGTTTCTACATATGTTGGTGGTATGTTATGTACATATGGGGAAATAAAATGTATACCAGCTTATAGACTTCTGGCTTGTTTCTAATTGTCTTGATAGAAATGTTATCAATGTCAATATACTAACTTCTCCTTTAACAGACAACAAAATATGAATACAAATCTCCCTAAACCCTAACATTCACCATAGAAGATCAGATTGGAAATTAAACAACTCTAAATTATAAATCTGTCTCCAAAACTGTCTTTAACTGAACACTTTTGGAATAAATCTTTATTAGAAAAAAAACCTTATTAACTGGGAGCTTTTCAAGTTTGAATGATTAAAAATCTTGAGAGTATATGGAAGTTCAACTAAAGCTAAAATGTCTGAAGAAGAAACTTGTCTCACAAATTGCCTCTTTATCTCAGCAGATAAAAGGAAACCTGACTACAAATGAACAAAAACTCTTAACCTGCGAAACAAATTGACATGTAGAAATGAAGAGCTGAGGGTGACTTTGTGAGAAGACGGTTGGAGGAAGCGTAGCAGAATATTGAATATTGTTTTCTACTGGAAAAACAACACAATGTTGACAGAAACATAATAGATAATCCTGGAGAAACAGAAAATACTCTTTTGATTTCTATGCCAAATTTAATTGCTCAAAATGCGATAAAGAATACGCTTGCCAATCTTTGCGGTGTTTTACAGAAACCAAGTTAATTGACGCTGATCTGAAAGAATTATGCGACTAAACACTGACACGAGAAGTTATTTCTGCCATAGAACACCTTGAGCCGAAACGGATGGTATTACTTATGAAATCTTCTTCAAACAGCTCGTTTCCTTCCTCCTCCGTCACAGAATGCAGAAATAATCCATCTCTCCCTCCTACATTAACCCAAGGCCTGATAATACAAATACCAAAACCAAAAAAAGATTTACTCCTCATCAACAACTGGTGCCATATAATGATTATAACATTTCTGCATTCATTTTTGCTAAAAGAATAAAAACAGTCTTGGAGAACATAATCAATGAGTCTCAGTCTGGATCAATGAGCAACCAACAAGAATATCAGAATAGTGTTAGACTTAATGGATTACTCAGATCTATGTTCTGATGAAAGTTTCATTCTTTTTTTACATTTCCACAAGGCCTCCGATACAATCGAACAAAAATTTATATTCCGTGCTGTGGAGAAATTCAGATTTGCTTCTTGAATCTGAAATATAAAAAATCTTGAAAAAAAACTCTTGAAAAAAAAAAATCTGGTCTGCTGAAGCTGAAGATGCTCTTAGAGGAGGCTTTGAGGCTACAGACTGGAACGTCCTCTGTGAACCTCGTGGAGACGACATCAACGCCATGACTGAGTGTGTGACAGATTACATAAACTTCTGTGTGGACAGCATCGTCCCAACAAGAACAGTGAGGTGCTTCCCCAATAACAAACCCTGGATCACCAGTGACCTGAAAAAGCTGCTGAACATCAAAAAGAAAGCCTTCAGGGATGGAGACAGGGAGTTATTGAGGGCAACACAAAAACAACTTAAAACACAAACTAAGAAGTGCAAGGAGGACTACAGGAAGAAGTTAGAAAGTCAGCTCCAGCAGAATAACCTGAGGGATGTGTGGTCTGGAATGAAGAAGATCACCGGCTTCAAGTTAAAGGGGGACCAGCCTGATGGAGGTCTGGACAGAGCTAATGAGCTGAACATATTCTTCAACAGGTTCAGTTCACCCCCTACCTCCAGCCCAACAGACCACACACCCTCCATAAGCCCACTGCTTTCCTGTCACGCCTCCAATCTGTCACCCTGCAGCTCAGTCATGGACCAGAACACAGCTTCATCTCCCTCCACATCAGGACATCCTGAGACCTCCACCTTGTTTGTCTCCTGCAATCAGGTTAAGAAGCAACTTGAGAAACTGAACCAGAACAAGGCTGCAGGTCCAGATGGTGTCAGTCCCAGAGTTCTCAAGACCTGCTCAGAACAACTATGTCCGATTCTCCAGCACCTTTTCAACACCAGTCTGAGACTAAATAGAGTCCCAGTGCTGTGGAAAACCTCCTGCCTTGTTCCAGTGCCTAAAAAACACAACCAGCTGAACCAAGTGACTACAGACCAGTTGCCCTGACATCTCACATCATGAAAGTCCTGGAGAGACTCTTACTGGCTCACCTCAACAAGCAAGTAAACACCTTTCAGGACCCATTCCAGTTTGCATATCGTAATGGACTTGGGGTTGAAGATGCCATCATATACCTGCTCCAGAGAGCACACTCTCATCTGGACCATTCAGGCAGCACTCTGAGGGTCATGTTCTTTCATTTCTCAGTGCTTTTAATACCATTCAGCCTGCTTTGTTATGTGAGAAGCTCCATAAATTCCAGGTGGATACCTCCACAACCACCTGGATCTATGACTGCCTCACAAACAGACCCCAGTTTGTGAGACTGAAAGGTTGTGTGTCTGAGATGGAGGTCAGCAGCACTGGTGCACCACAAGGAACTGTACTCTGGCCATTCCTCTTCACTCTGTACACCTCAGACTTCCAGTACAACTCTGAGTCCTGTCATCTGCAGAAATACTCTGATGACTCTGCAGTTGTGGGGTGTATCAGGGATGGACAAGAAGCAGAGTACAGAGAACTGGTCAGTCAGTTTGTTAAATGGTGCGGTGACAATCATCTCATATTAAATAGCAGCAAAACAAAAGAGATGATTGTTGACTTCAGGAGGAAGAAGAATAAACAAAGCACTGTTTCCATCCTGGGAGAGGAGGTGGAGGTGGTGGAGGAATACAAGTATCTTGGAGTTCAGCTGGACAACAAACTGGACTGGAAATGCAACACTGACTACATCTACAAGAAAGGTCAGAGCGATCCATCTTCGGTTTAGAACTTTATACCCAATTACATTTTTCCTAAATTAGGAGGCTTGAACTGTCTTTTACTTTGTAATTATAATGAAACAGATTCCCTCTAAACTTTCTTTTTACCACAAGCAGATGCTTCTTTCCTGGTTCCTAATGTACAAACACAACTTTTCTCCACACAGATACGACATATGGAACAATCACATACAAAAACAGTTCCTCATTTTACCCCCCTTTGTTTTCTCACAACATCATCTTGGTTCATCACTTCAGTTCTGACAGGTCACTGATGACATATCAAGACTTATCCATAAATATGATGTATTCATTCCTAGTAATGCCACGCCCTGCCTTATCCTCGTTTGGTTTGTCCTCCCTGCAGCTGCATCTCATTATGTTAATGACCTCACCTGTTCCCTATCACCCCCACCTCCCTTTAAAGCCGGCAGTCACCAGTCCGTCCCGTTCCCCTCCTGGACCTTTCCTGACATAAATACCTTTGACCGTCATGCAGCGAGAATCCATCTTCTCCTTCAGAAACCAATGACAAGTAAAGAATATAACACATGTAACGTGTTATATTCTTTGTGTAGTTGTACACAGCTCCAAATTCTCCTAGTTTCCACTGTTCAGTTTTCAGGCTGGCTTTGTTTGTAACTGTTGTCATTTTTATTTTTGCCAGCAGAGTGCGCTTCATTTTCCCCGTTGTTCTCTTCCTCTGCATGTTTTTTTTCTGTACGTGATGCAATGAGAACAGACACGTTTCAATCGATAAAATAAGAGAACTTGTTCATGTTGTCAAAGCTATATTTTGTTCTGATTTTTTCACTTTGTGAGGTATCCACACCTGCAAGGAGGTTTATATTTTGGGTTCTCCAGACGTCTCTGTGGTGTTTCGTTGCGAAAAAACCAAACTCCAGTTGGTTTTCTTGGTGTATGACTGAGTTGTGATGGCGAGCCAGAGCCTGGACCAGAGTAAAGCAGGATACCGGCTCACGTGCGTGGAGGGGGCGACGTCGGCAACCGCTTCATTGTGCATCTGCAGAAAGCAGCTGTATCACCATACAGATGAGAAGACAAAAATCACACCACCTGGGTAGATGAACAGTTACATAAATAATCTCACATTCGGACGAACTGAGGACACGTAATAACATGGACAACTCATGCTGTTTCTTTTGGACTTCATTGTGGAATTATCAAGGGCCCAATTTAATTCATTTTTATTTCTATTTATTTTACTTCACTTTTATTATTTATAGTTATATTGTTTTTTTTACTGTGAATTTGATTTCTTTGTTTTTGTTGTTGTTTATGACCAAAATTGTTATTTTGCATTCCAAGCTGATCACTGTTTAGATAAGGATCAGTCAAAGTTGCCATTTCACTGTTTTTCTTTACTTTAAGAGTGGCATTTTGTTGCTCTGCTTTTCCAAACTGTTGTCCGTGTCACTTACATCCTCCCTGAGCGAAACTAGATCTTCTGATATCGGCCTAAGTAGAAAGTACATGACCATTACCTCAGCTCATGTACAGTAACCAGTGTTACACAAAGTTAAAATGCAATTCCTGATGGAGGAATTATGTTATTCAAAGGTACAACTGGACAAATCCACCATTGTTCCCATCGACCCAACCAAACTTTACATTGGCCTAATCTGTTTCTCTTCAACACGCGACAGTAATCATCGTATATGTTCATAACGACATGGCAACGGTTCCATATGTGGATCTTACTGGAACACATTCATTCATAATCGTGAGTGGAAGAAGAATTAGAACTGACCTGCGAAATACATCATAACTAATAAAGTAAAAGATGTATCCTTTAAAATAATCCATAGATTTTACCTATCAAAGGTCTACTTACGAAGAATTGAAAAGATCTAGAATTAAATAGCTCTTTTTGCGAAGGACACACTGAAGACATATTTCATTTGTTTTGGTCTTGGCCTACTCTATCAGATTGTGGAATGATATTTATAATCTGATCTCTTCCTGTATTGAACCAACCTGTTACCTTTGCTTTGAACATATTGTTTGGCTTCACTAACTACCTACCTGAGGAAAAAAAATACAATTCTATGTTAATCTTATTTTGTTGACAAAATGGCATGTTCACAAATGTCGATATACTAATCAAAAGCCACTCTTCTCTGTCTTTAATAATGAATCCAAACAATATATTAGTTCGATTAAGTGTTCCACTAACATGAAAGCCATTGAGACTATTGATATATGTGCTCTTTTTTCTGTGTTTATGCGATGTAATATGTTATTTACGTAAAGCCGTTTCTAAGAGACTATAACCACCTGGCGTGTGTATTATGTTTTTTACATGACTATAAAAGCCTAATAATAGAAGCATTCATTCATTTATAGTTGGGCGGCTGTAGCTCAGGAGGAAGAGCAGTCAGCTTGTAACTGGGAAGTTGGGAGTCCAATTCCAGGCTTCCCCAGGAGAGATCATATTTCACCAGTTTTAGCCTCTCTACACTGGCTCCCTGTTAAATCCAGGATAAAGTTTAAAATTCTTCTCCTCACATATAAAGCTCTCCATGACCAAGCTCCATTGTAGATAAAAGATCTTATAGTTCCATATATTCCAAATAGAGCACTTGGCTCTCAGACTGCAGGTTTACTGGTGGTTCCCAGAGTCTCAAAGAGTCCTATGGGAGGAAGGGCCTTTAGCCATCAGGCTCCTCTCTTATGGAACCAGCTCCCACCGTGGGTTCAGGAGGCAGACTCCCTCCACACCTTTAAGATGGAGCTGAAAACCTTCCTTTTCCATGATTCTTATAGTTAGGATATGAGCATCTCCTGAGTTGGAGTCTGCATGTACGGGACCCAACTGTCCAGGTTCTGCTCATTGCTCTTATAGTTATGGGTAGTCTAGCCATCCATTACTTATGTAGCAATGGGGATGTTACCTGATGCACTGAGAAGTACCTCGCTCTATTTCTCTAATATATTAATGTATAAATATATGACAATATTGCCGTCTCTAACTTATTTCTCCTTTTTTCTGCAGGTCTTCCTGAATAAGTGCAGTTGTACATGTTGATCTGTCTTTCCTGTCCTCTCCACCCCAACCAGTCGAGGCAGATAGCCGCCCTCCCTGAGCCGGGTTCTCCCGGAGGTTTTCTTCCTATTAAAGGGGAGTTTTTTCCTTCCCACTGTCGCCTCGTGCAGCTCAGGATGGAGGATTGGATCCAAGTCATGACTCGATGCAACCAGTTGGTTTCTATTATAGGATATGTATGAACTGGATTGAAATGATGTGTCTGTAAAGTGTCCTGTGACAACATTGTTGTGAAGTGGCGCTATGCAAATAAAGTTGAGTTGAATTGAAAATATAGACTAGCCTACTTTATAAGGTAAAATATTTTTATGGGTAATTTACATTGTCTGATCAGCTTATCTTCAAAACTACTTAAAGCAAAGACTCTGATGGGTTCATATATACTATAAATTATTTGAACTATTTGTAGTATTTTAAATTTTATGACATGTAAATATCTTCAGTTACCAATTTAGATAATTGAATCATCCTACCTGCATAAAAATGTAAGGTAGGATTTTTTTATGGGGTAAATGATACTGTCCTACCTTATGAGAAGTTTGATTTTTGAACAGCCATGACATTTGACTAATGACAGACTACTACCTAAAAACGAACGTGCGTGCACAAAACTGTGTATTGAATGAAATATAGGTGAGGTATTTGGTCCTGACAAGGTAACGGACCACCAGGTGGGGGCGCTAATGTGGCTACAGGTAGTTCCACTCCCCGCCGCTAGGAGGTGCTGCGTGTTGTTGACGGTTCTCTGGTCCGGAGCTTTAGGGTTAAACGTGGCTTCCGTCTGACTCGCGCTGATTGTTGTTATTTTTCTGCAGTTTTCTTGTTTTGCAACCCGCTAAATGCACCGTCCTCCAGTCAGATCCCAGCGGAGTCCCGGAGCTCCGCGACCGCCTGGAAGGTTGCCTTCCCCGGCCCCCTGCTGGCCTTTTCCGGGGCCGCCATCCCCATTCTCCAACAGCGGGCCCCACGGAGGCTCTCCCCGGGGCGGGCAGCCGTTCACACCGGGTCCGCCGGTCTTCTCCGGAATCAGATCTCCGGGCGGGTTCGGCGGTGGGTCCAGAGCCTTCACGGGTCGGATGTGGCGAAGAAGGGACGGTTCCGGTCAGCGTCCGTCCTTCAGTCCGTTCTCATCTCCACACACAGAGGTGCATAAATACCCGGGTCCAGACCCGGTTGTGTAGTTCGGTTCCTGGACCTGTACAGAGTAGGGTTCAGGATCTGAGTCAGTTTTGTCTTTTAGACCCTGGACATGGTCTGAGTCCAGAACCCAGGATCTGAGTCAGTTTTGTGGTCCAGTTTCTAGACCTGGTCTGAGTCCAGGATCTGAGTCAGTGATCATAACAGTATCTCTGTCCTTTGTAACAAACCAAACTTTGAGAAAAATCCGGTAAAATCTGGTGAAGTTCTTGTCCGACATGGTTTCACAGTTACCTAGAACGGATTATAGTACCGACATGGTTTAACAGTTACCTAGAACGGATGATAGTACCGACATGGTCTAACAGTTACCTAGAACGGATAATAGTACCGACCAGGTTTAATTATTACCTAGAACGGTCGGTTAAACCTGGTCGGTACTATTGTCTGTTCTAAGTAACTGTTAGACCATGTCTGTACTATTATCCGTTCTAGTTAACTGTTAAACCGTGTCGGTACAATAATCCCTTCTAGGTAACTGTTAAACCATGTCGGTACCATTGTCCGTTCTAGTTAACTGTTAAATCGTGTCGGTACTATTACAAGTTCTAGGTAACTGTTAAACTGTGTCGGTATTATTGTCCGTTCTAGTTAACTGTTAAACCGTGTCGGTACCATTGTCCGTTCTAGTTAACTGTTAAACCGTGTCGGTACCATTGTCCGTTCTAGTTAACTGTTAAACCGTGTCGGTACAATAATCCCTTCTAGGTAACTGTTAAACCATGTCGGTACCATTGTCCGTTCTAGTTAACTGTTAAATCGTGTCGGTACTATTACAAGTTCTAGGTAACTGTTAAACTGTGTCGGTACCATTGTCCGTTCTAGTTAACTGTTAAACCGTGTCGGTACCATTGTCCGTTCTAGTTAACTGTTAAACCGTGTCGGTACCATTGTCCGTTCTAGTTAACTGTTAAACCGTGTCGGTACCATTGTCCGTTCTAGTTAACTGTTAAACCGTGTCGGTACCATTACAAGTTCTAGGTAACTGTTAAACCGTGTCGGTACTATTACAAGTTCTAGGTAACTGTTAAACCGTGTCGGTACTATTATCCGTTCTAGTTAACTGTTAAACCATGTCGGTACTATTATCCGTTCTAGGTAACTGTTAAACCGTGTCGGTACTATTATCCGTTCTAGGTAACTGTTAAACCATGTCGGTACTATTACAAGTTCTAGGTAACTGTTAAACCGTGTCGGTACTATTATCCGTTCTAGGTAACTGTTAAACCATGTCGGTACTATTACAAGTTCTAGGTAACTGTTAAACCGTGTCGGTACTATTACAAGTTCTAGGTAACTGTTAAACAATGTCGGTTCTATTGTCCGTTCTAATTAACTGTTAAACCGTGTCGGTACTATTACAAGTTCTAGTTAACTGTTAAACCATGTCGGTACTATTATCCGTTCTAGTTAACTGTTAAACCATGTCGGTACTATTATCCGTTCTAGGTAATTATTAAACCTGGTCGGTACTATTATCCGTTCTAGGTAACTGTTAAACCATGTCGGTACTATAATCTGTTCTAGGTAACTGTTAAACCGTGTCGGTACAATAATCCGTTCTAGTTAATTGTTAAACCGTGTCGGTACTATTATCCGTTCTAGGTAATTGTTAAACCTGGTCGGTACTATTATCCGTTCTAGGTAACTGTTAAACCGTGTCGGTACAATAATCCGTTCTAGGTAACTGTTAAACCGTGTCGGTACTATTTTCCGTTCTAGTTAACTGTTAAACCGTGTCGGTACTATTACAAGTTCTAGGTAACTATTAAACCGTGTCGGTACAATAATCCCTTCTAGGTAACTGTTAAACCGTGTCGGTACCATTGTCCGTTCTAGTTAACTGTTAAACCGTGTCGGTACTATTACAAGTTCTAGGTAACTGTTAAACCATGTTGCTACTATTATCCGTTCTAGGTAACTGTTAAACAATGTCGGTTCTATTGTCCGTTCTAGTTAACTGTTAAACCGTGTCGGTACTATTATCCGTTCTAGGTAACTGTTAAACCATGTCGGTACAATAATCCGTTCTAGGTAACTGTTAAACAATGTCGGTTCTATTGTCCGTTCTAGTTAACTGTTAAACCGTGTCGGTACTATTACAAGTTCTAGGTAACTGTTAAACCATGTTGCTACTATTATCCGTTCTAGGTAACTGTTAAACAATGTCGGTTCTATTGTCCGTTCTAGTTAACTGTTAAACCGTGTCGGTACTATTACAACTTCTAGGTAACTGTTAAACCATGTTGCTACTATAATCCGTTCTAGTTAACTGTTAAACCATATCGGTACTATTATCCGTTCTAGGTAACTGTTAAACAATGTCGGTTCTATTGTCCGTTCTAGTTAACTGTTAAACCGTGTCGGTACTATTACAAGTTCTAGGTAACTGTTAAACCATATCGGTACTATTATCCGTTCTAGTTAACTGTTAAACCATGTCGGTACTATTATCCGTTCTAGGTAATTGTTAAACCTGGTCGGTACTATTATCCGTTCTAGGTAACTGTTAAACCGTGTTGGTACTATAATCCGTTCTAGGTAACTGTTAAACCGTGTCGGTACTATTTTCCGTTCTAGTTAACTGTTAAACCGTGTCGGTACTATTACCAGTTCTAGGTAACTATTAAACCGTGTCGGTACCATTGTCCGTTCTACTTAACTGTTAAACCGTGTCGGTACTATTACAAGTTCTAGGTAACTGTTAAACCATGTTGCTACTATTATCCGTTCTAGTTAACTGTTAAACCATGTCGGTACTATTATCCGTTCTAGGTAATTGTTAAACCTGGTCGGTACTATTATCCGTTCTAGGTAACTGTTAAACCGTGTCGGTACTATAATCCGTTCTAGGTAACTGTTAAACCATGTCGGTACAATAATCCGTTCTAGGTAACTGTTAAACCATGTCGGTACTATTATCCGTTCTAGGTAACTGTTAAACCGTGTCGGTACTATAATCCGTTCTAGTTAACTGTTAAACCGTGTCGGTACAATAATCCGTTCTAGTTAACTGTTAAACCATGTCGGTACTATTATCCGTTCTAGGTAACTGTTAAACCGTGTCGGTACTATAATCCGTTCTAGTTAACTGTTAAACCGTGTCGGTACAATAATACGTTCTAGGTAATTGTTTAACCTGGTCGGTACTATTATCCGTTCTAGGTAACTGTTAAACCGTGTCGGTACTATAATCCGTTCTAGGTAACTGTTAAACCATGTCGGTACTATAATCCGTTCTAGGTAACTGTTAAACCATGTCGGTACAATAATCCGTTCTAGTTAACTGTTAAACCGTGTCGGTACAATAATCCGTTCTAGTTAACTGTTAAACCGTGTCGGTACAATAATCCGTTCTAGGTAACTGTTAAACCATGTCGGTACTATTATCCGTTCTAGGTAACTGTTAAACAATGTCGGTTCTATTGTCCGTTCTAGTTAACTGTTAAACCGTGTCGGTACTATTATCCGTTCTAGGTAACTGTTAAACCATGTCGGTTCTATTGTCCGTTCTAGTTAACTGTTAAACCGTGTCGGTACTATTACAAGTTCTAGGTAACTGTTAAACCATGTCGGTACTATTATCCGTTCTAGGTAATTATTAAACCTGGTCGGTACTATTATCCGTTCTAGGTAACTGTTAAACCGTGTCGGTACTATTTTCCGTTCTAGTTAACTGTTAAACCGTGTCGGTACTATTACAAGTTCTAGGTAACTATTAAACCGTGTCGGTACCATTGTCCGTTCTAGTTAACTGTTAAACCGTGTCGGTACTATTACAAGTTCTAGGTAACTGTTAAACCATGTTGCTACTATAATCCGTTCTAGTTAACTGTTAAACCATGTCGGTACTATTATCCGTTCTAGGTAACTGTTAAACAATGTCGGTTCTATTGTCCGTTCTAGTTAACTGTTAAACCGTGTCGGTACTATTACAAGTTCTAGGTAACTGTTAAACCATATCGGTACTATTATCCGTTCTAGTTAACTGTTAAACCATGTCGGTACTATTATCCGTTCTAGGTAATTGTTAAACCTGGTCGGTACTATAATCCGTTCTAGTTAACTGTTAAACCGTGTCGGTACTATTATCCGTTCTAGGTAACTGTTAAACCATGTCGGTACTATTATCCGTTCTAGGTAACTGTTAAACCGTGTCGGTACTATAATCCGTTCTAGGTAACTGTTAAACCATGTCGGTACAATAATCCGTTCTAGTTAACTGTTAAACCGTGTCGGTACAATAATCCGTTCTAGTTAACTGTTAAACCGTGTCGGTACAATAATCCGTTCTAGGTAACTGTTAAACCATGTCGGTACTATTATCCGTTCTAGGTAACTGTTAAACAATGTCGGTTCTATTGTCCGTTCTAGTTAACTGTTAAACCGTGTCGGTACTATTACAAGTTCTAGGTAACTGTTAAACCATGTCGGTACTATTATCCTTTCTAGTTAACTGTTAAATCATGTCGGTACTATTATCCGTTCTAGGTAATTATTAAACCTGGTCGGTACTATTATCCGTTCTAGGTAACTGTTAAACCGTGTCGGTACAATAATCCGTTCTAGGTAACTGTTAAACCGTGTCGGTACTATTTTCCGTTCTAGTTAACTGTTAAACCGTGTCGGTACTATTACAAATTTTAGGTAACTATTAAACCGTGTCGGTACCATTGTCCGTTCTAATTAACTGTTAAACCGTGTCGGTACTATCACAAGTTCTAGGTAACTGTTAAACCATGTTGCTACTATTATCCGTTCTAGTTAACTGTTAAACCATGTCGGTACTATTATCCGTTCTAGGTAATTGTTAAACCTGGTCGGTACTATTATCCGTTCTAGGTAACTGTTAAACCGTGTCGGTACTATAATCCGTTCTAGGTAACTGTTAAACCATGTCGGTACAATAATCCGTTCTAGTTAACTGTTAAACCGTGTCGGTACAGTAATCCGTTCTAGTTAACTGTTAAACCGTGTCGGTACAATAATCCGTTCTAGGTAACTGTTAAACCATGTCGGTACTATTATCCGTTCTAGGTAACTGTTAAACAATGTCGGTTCTATTGTCCGTTCTAGTTAACTGTTAAACCGTGTCGGTACTATTATCCGTTCTAGGTAACTGTTAAACCGTGTCGGTACTATTATCCGTTCTAGGTAACTGTTAAACCGTGTCGGTACTATAATCCGTTCTAGGTAACTGTTAAACCATGTCGGTACAATAATCCGTTCTAGGTAACTGTTAAACAATGTCGGTTCTATTGTCCGTTCTAGTTAACTGTTAAACCGTGTCGGTACTATTACAAGTTCTAGGTAACTGTTAAACCATGTCGGTACTATTTTCCGTTCTAGTTAACTGTTAAACCGTGTCGGTACTATTATCCGTTCTAGGTAATTATTAAACCTGGTCGGTACTATTATCCGTTCTAGGTAACTGTTAAACCGTGTCGGTACTATTTTCCGTTCTAGTTAACTGTTAAACCGTGTCGGTACTATTACAAGTTCTAGGTAACTATTAAACCGTGTCGGTACCATTATCCGTTCTAGTTAACTGTTAAACCATGTCGGTACTATTATCCGTTCTAGGTAATTATTAAACCTGGTCGGTACTATTATCCGTTCTAGGTAACTGTTAAACCATGTCGGTACTATAATCTGTTCTAGGTAACTGTTAAACCGTGTCGGTACAATAATCCGTTCTAGGTAACTGTTAAACCTGGTCGGTACTATTATCCGTTCTAGGTAACTGTTAAACCATGTCGGTACTATAATCTGTTCTAGGTAACTGTTAAACCATGTCTGTACTATTATCCGTTCTAGGTAACTGTTAAACCGTGTCGGTACAATAATCCGTTCTAGGTAACTGTTAAACCATGTCGGTACAATAATCCGTTCTAGGTAACTGTTAAACAATGTCGGTTCTATTGTCCGTTCTAGTTAACTGTTAAACCGTGTCGGTACTATTACAAGTTCTAGGTAACTGTTAAACCATGTCGGTACTATTATCCTTTCTAGTTAACTGTTAAATCATGTCGGTACTATTATCCGTTCTAGGTAATTATTAAACCTGGTCGGTACTATTATCCGTTCTAGGTAACTGTTAAACCGTGTCGGTACTATTTTCCGTTCTAGTTAACTGTTAAACCGTGTCGGTACTATTACAAGTTCTAGGTAACTATTAAACCGTGTCGGTACCATTGTCCGTTCTAGTTAACTGTTAAACCGTGTCGGTACTATTACAAGTTCTAGGTAACTGTTAAACCATGATGCTACTATAATCCGTTCTAGTTAACTGTTAAACCATGTCGGTACTATTATCCGTTCTTGGTAACTGTTAAACAATGTCGGTTCTATTGTCCGTTCTAGTTAACTGTTAAACCGTGTCGGTACTATTACAAGTTCTAGGTAACTGTTAAACCATATCGGTACTATTATCCTTTCTAGTTAACTGTTAAACCATATCGGTACTATTATCCGTTCTAGTTAACTGTTAAACCATGTCGGTACTATTATCCATTCTAGGTAACTGTTAAACCGTGTCGGTACTATAATCCGTTCTAGGTAACTGTTAAACCATGTCGGTACAATAATCCGTTCTAGTTAACTGTTAAACCGTGTCGGTACAATAATCCGTTCTAGTTAACTGTTAAACCGTGTCGGTACAATAATCCGTTCTAGGTAACTGTTAAACCATGTCGGTACTATTATCCGTTCTAGGTAACTTTTAAACAATGTCGGTTCTATTGTCCGTTCTAGTTAACTGTTAAACCGTGTCGGTACTATTACAAGTTCTAGGTAACTGTTAAACCATGTCGGTACTATTATCCTTTCTAGTTAACTGTTAAATCATGTCGGTACTATTATCCGTTCTAGGTAATTATTAAACCTGGTCGGTACTATTATCCGTTCTAGGTAACTGTTAAACCGTGTCGGTACAATAATCCGTTCTAGGTAACTGTTAAACCGTGTCGGTACTATTTTCCGTTCTAGTTAACTGTTAAACAGTGTCGGTACTATTACAAGTTCTAGGTAACTATTAAACCGTGTCGGTACCATTGTCCGTTCTAGTTAACTGTTAAACCGTGTCGGTACTATTACAAGTTCTAGGTAACTGTTAAACCATGTTGCTACTATTATCCGTTCTAGTTAACTGTTAAACCATGTCGGTACTATTATCCCTTCTAGGTAATTGTTAAACCTGGTCGGTACTATTATCCGTTCTAGGTAACTGTTAAACCGTGTCGGTACTATAATCCGTTCTAGGTAACTGTTAAACCATGTCGGTACAATAATCCGTTCTAGTTAACTGTTAAACCGTGTCGGTACAATAATCCGTTCTAGTTAACTGTTAAACCGTGTCGGTACAATAATCCGTTCTAGGTAACTGTTAAACCATGTCGGTACTATTATCCTTCTAGGTAACTGTTAAACAATGTCCGTTCTATTGTCCGTTCTAGTTAACTGTTAAACCGTGTCGGTACTATTATCCGTTCTAGGTAACTGTTAAACCATGTCGGTACAATAATCCGTTCTAGGTAACTGTTAAACAATGTCGGTTCTATTGTCCGTTCTAGTTAACTGTTAAACCGTGTCGGTACTATTACAAGTTCTAGGTAACTGTTAAACCATGTCGGTACTATTATCCGTTCTAGGTAATTATTAAACCTGGTCGGTACTATTATCCGTTCTAGGTAACTGTTAAACCGTGTCGGTACTATTTCAAGTTCTAGGTAACTATTAAACCGTGTCGGTACCATTATCCGTTCTAGTTAACTGTTAAACCATGTCGGTACTATTATCCGTTCTAGGTAATTATTAAACCTGGTCTGTACTATTATCCGTTCTAGGTAACTGTTAAACCATGTCGGTACTATAATCTGTTCTAGGTAACTGTTAAACCGTGTCGGTACAATAATCCGTTCTAGTTAATTGTTAAACCGTGTCGGTACAATAATCCGTTCTAGGTAACTGTTAAACCATGTCGGTACTATTATCCGTTCTAGGTAATTTTTAAACCTGGTCGGTACTATTATCCGTTCTAGGTAACTGTTAAACCATGTCGGTACTATAATCTGTTCTAGGTAACTGTTAAACCATGTCTGTACTATTATCCGTTCTAGGTAACTGTTAAACCGTGTCGGTACAATAATCCGTTCTAGGTAACTGTTAAACCATGTCGGTACAATAATCCGTTCTAGGTAACTGTTAAACAATGTCGGTTCTATTGTCCGTTCTAGTTAACTGTTAAACCGTGTCGGTACTATTACAAGTTCTAGGTAACTGTTAAACCATGTCGGTACTATTATCCTTTCTAGTTAACTGTTAAACCATGTCGGTACTATTATCCTTTCTAGTTAACTGTTAAATCATGTCGGTACTATTATCCGTTCTAGGTAATTATTAAACCTGGTCGGTACTATTATCCGTTCTAGGTAACTGTTAAACCGTGTCGGTACAATAATCCGTTCTAGGTAACTGTTAAACCGTGTCGGTACTATTGTCCGTTCTAGTTAACTGTTAAACCGTGTCGGTACTATTACAAGTTCTAGGTAACTGTTAAACCATATCGGTACTATTATCCGTTCTAGTTAACTGTTAAACCATGTCGGTACTATTATCCGTTCTAGGTAATTGTTAAACCTGGTCGGTACTATTATCCGTTCTAGGTAACTGTTAAACCGTGTCGGTACTATTATCCGTTCTAGTTAACTGTTAAACCGTGTCGGTACAATAATCCGTTCTAGTTAACTGTTAAACCGTGTCGGTACAATAATCCGTTCTAGGTAACTGTTAAACCATGTCGGTACTATTATCCGTTCTAGGTAACTGTTAAACCGTGTCGGTACTATAATCCGTTCTAGGTAACTGTTAAACCATGTCGGTACAATAATCCGTTCTAGTTAACTGTTAAACCGTGTCGGTACAATAATCCGTTCTAGTTAACTGTTAAACCGTGTCGGTACAATAATCCGTTCTAGGTAACTGTTAAACCATGTCGGTACTATTATCCGTTCTAGGTAACTGTTAAACAATGTCGGTTCTATTGTCCGTTCTAGTTAACTGTTAAACCGTGTCGGTACTATTACAAGTTCTAGGTAACTGTTAAATCATGTCGGTACTATTATCCGTTCTGGGTAATTATTAAACCTGGTCGGTACTATTATCCGTTCTAGGTAACTGTTAAACCGTGTCGGTACAATAATCCGTTCTAGGTAACTGTTAAACCATGTCGGTACTATTTTCCGTTCTAGTTAACTGTTAAACCGTGTCGGTACTATTACAAGTTTTAGGTAACTATTAAACCGTGTCGGTACCATTGTCCGTTCTAGTTAACTGTTAAACCGTGTCGGTACTATTACAAGTTCTAGGTAACTGTTAAACCATGTTGCTACTATTATCCGTTCTAGTTAACTGTTAAACCATGTCGGTACTATTATCCGTTCTAGGTAATTGTTAAACCTGGTCGGTACTATTATCCGTTCTAGTTAACTGTTAAACCGTGTCGGTACAATAATCCGTTCTAGTTAACTGTTAAACCGTGTCGGTACAATAATCCGTTCTAGGTAACTGTTAAACCATGTCGGTACTATTATCCGTTCTAGGTAACTGTTAAACAATGTCGGTTCTATTGTCCGTTTTAGTTAACTGTTAAACCGTGTCGGTACTATTACAAATTTTAGGTAACTATTAAACCGTGTCGGTACCATTGTCCGTTCTAATTAACTGTTAAACCGTGTCGGTACTATCACAAGTTCTAGGTAACTGTTAAACCATGTTGCTACTATTATCCGTTCTAGTTAACTGTTAAACCATGTCGGTACTATTATCCGTTCTAGGTAATTGTTAAACCTGGTCGGTACTATTATCCGTTCTAGGTAACTGTTAAACCGTGTCGGTACTATAATCCGTTCTAGGTAACTGTTAAACCATGTCGGTACAATAATCCGTTCTAGTTAACTGTTAAACCGTGTCGGTACAGTAATCCGTTCTAGTTAACTGTTAAACCGTGTCGGTACAATAATCCGTTCTAGGTAACTGTTAAACCATGTCGGTACTATTATCCGTTCTAGGTAACTGTTAAACAATGTCGGTTCTATTGTCCGTTCTAGTTAACTGTTAAACCGTGTCGGTACTATTATCCGTTCTAGGTAACTGTTAAACCGTGTCGGTACTATTATCCGTTCTAGGTAACTGTTAAACCGTGTCGGTACTATAATCCATTCTAGGTAACTGTTAAACCATGTCGGTACAATAATCCGTTCTAGGTAACTGTTAAACAATGTCGGTTCTATTGTCCGTTCTAGTTAACTGTTAAACCGTGTCGGTACTATTACAAGTTCTAGGTAACTGTTAAACCATGTCGGTACTATTTTCCGTTCTAGTTAACTGTTAAACCGTGTCGGTACTATTATCCGTTGTAGGTAATTATTAAACCTGGTCGGTACTATTATCCGTTCTAGGTAACTGTTAAACCGTGTCGGTACTATTTTCCGTTCTAGTTAACTGTTAAACCGTGTCGGTACTATTACAAGTTCTAGGTAACTATTAAACCGTGTCGGTACCATTATCCGTTCTAGTTAACTGTTAAACCATGTCGGTACTATTATCCGTTCTAGGTAATTATTAAACCTGGTCGGTACTATTATCCGTTCTAGGTAACTGTTAAACCATGTCGGTACTATAATCTGTTCTAGGTAACTGTTAAACCGTGTCGGTACAATAATCCGTTCTAGGTAACTGTTAAACCTGGTCGGTACTATTATCCGTTCTAGGTAACTGTTAAACCATGTCGGTACTATAATCTGTTCTAGGTAACTGTTAAACCATGTCTGTACTATTATCCGTTCTAGGTAACTGTTAAACCGTGTCGGTACAATAATCCGTTCTAGGTAACTGTTAAACCATGTCGGTACAATAATCCGTTCTAGGTAACTGTTAAACAATGTCGGTTCTATTGTCCGTTCTAGTTAACTGTTAAACCGTGTCGGTACTATTACAAGTTCTAGGTAACTGTTAAACCATGTCGGTACTATTATCCTTTCTAGTTAACTGTTAAATCATGTCGGTACTATTATCCGTTCTAGGTAATTATTAAACCTGGTCGGTACTATTATCCGTTCTAGGTAACTGTTAAACCGTGTCGGTACTATTTTCCGTTCTAGTTAACTGTTAAACCGTGTCGGTACTATTACAAGTTCTAGGTAACTATTAAACCGTGTCGGTACCATTGTCCGTTCTAGTTAACTGTTAAACCGTGTCGGTACTATTACAAGTTCTAGGTAACTGTTAAACCATGATGCTACTATAATCCGTTCTAGTTAACTGTTAAACCATGTCGGTACTATTATCCGTTCTTGGTAACTGTTAAACAATGTCGGTTCTATTGTCCGTTCTAGTTAACTGTTAAACCGTGTCGGTACTATTACAAGTTCTAGGTAACTGTTAAACCATATCGGTACTATTATCCTTTCTAGTTAACTGTTAAACCATATCGGTACTATTATCCGTTCTAGTTAACTGTTAAACCATGTCGGTACTATTATCCATTCTAGGTAACTGTTAAACCGTGTCGGTACTATAATCCGTTCTAGGTAACTGTTAAACCATGTCGGTACAATAATCCGTTCTAGTTAACTGTTAAACCGTGTCGGTACAATAATCCGTTCTAGTTAACTGTTAAACCGTGTCGGTACAATAATCCGTTCTAGGTAACTGTTAAACCGTGTCGGTACAATAATCCGTTCTAGTTAACTGTTAAACCGTGTCGGTACTATAATCCGTTCTAGGTAACTGTTAAACCATGTCGGTACAATAATCCGTTCTAGGTAACTGTTAAACCATGTCGGTACAATAATCCGTTCTAGTTAACTGTTAAACCGTGTCGGTACAATAATCCGTTCTAGGTAACTGTTAAACCATGTCGGTACTATTATCCGTTCTAGGTAACTTTTAAACAATGTCGGTTCTATTGTCCGTTCTAGTTAACTGTTAAACCGTGTCGGTACTATTACAAGTTCTAGGTAACTGTTAAACCATGTCGGTACTATTATCCTTTCTAGTTAACTGTTAAATCATGTCGGTACTATTATCCGTTCTAGGTAATTATTAAACCTGGTCGGTACTATTATCCGTTCTAGGTAACTGTTAAACCGTGTCGGTACAATAATCCGTTCTAGGTAACTGTTAAACCGTGTCGGTACTATTTTCCGTTCTAGTTAACTGTTAAACAGTGTCGGTACTATTACAAGTTCTAGGTAACTATTAAACCGTGTCGGTACCATTGTCCGTTCTAGTTAACTGTTAAACCGTGTCGGTACTATTACAAGTTCTAGGTAACTGTTAAACCATGTTGCTACTATTATCCGTTCTAGTTAACTGTTAAACCATGTCGGTACTATTATCCCTTCTAGGTAATTGTTAAACCTGGTCGGTACTATTATCCGTTCTAGGTAACTGTTAAACCGTGTCGGTACTATAATCCGTTCTAGGTAACTGTTAAACCATGTCGGTACAATAATCCGTTCTAGTTAACTGTTAAACCGTGTCGGTACAATAATCCGTTCTAGTTAACTGTTAAACCGTGTCGGTACAATAATCCGTTCTAGGTAACTGTTAAACCATGTCGGTACTATTATCCTTCTAGGTAACTGTTAAACAATGTCCGTTCTATTGTCCGTTCTAGTTAACTGTTAAACCGTGTCGGTACTATTATCCGTTCTAGGTAACTGTTAAACCATGTCGGTACAATAATCCGTTCTAGGTAACTGTTAAACAATGTCGGTTCTATTGTCCGTTCTAGTTAACTGTTAAACCGTGTCGGTACTATTACAAGTTCTAGGTAACTGTTAAACCATGTCGGTACTATTATCCGTTCTAGGTAATTATTAAACCTGGTCGGTACTATTATCCGTTCTAGGTAACTGTTAAACCGTGTCGGTACTATTTCAAGTTCTAGGTAACTATTAAACCGTGTCGGTACCATTATCCGTTCTAGTTAACTGTTAAACCATGTCGGTACTATTATCCGTTCTAGGTAATTATTAAACCTGGTCTGTACTATTATCCGTTCTAGGTAACTGTTAAACCATGTCGGTACTATAATCTGTTCTAGGTAACTGTTAAACCGTGTCGGTACAATAATCCGTTCTAGTTAATTGTTAAACCGTGTCGGTACAATAATCCGTTCTAGGTAACTGTTAAACCATGTCGGTACTATTATCCGTTCTAGGTAATTTTTAAACCTGGTCGGTACTATTATCCGTTCTAGGTAACTGTTAAACCATGTCGGTACTATAATCTGTTCTAGGTAACTGTTAAACCATGTCTGTACTATTATCCGTTCTAGGTAACTGTTAAACCGTGTCGGTACAATAATCCGTTCTAGGTAACTGTTAAACCATGTCGGTACAATAATCCGTTCTAGGTAACTGTTAAACAATGTCGGTTCTATTGTCCGTTCTAGTTAACTGTTAAACCGTGTCGGTACTATTACAAGTTCTAGGTAACTGTTAAACCGTGTCGGTACTATTATCCTTTCTAGTTAACTGTTAAACCATGTCGGTACTATTATCCTTTCTAGTTAACTGTTAAATCATGTCGGTACTATTATCCGTTCTAGGTAATTATTAAACCTGGTCGGTACTATTATCCGTTCTAGGTAACTGTTAAACCGTGTCGGTACAATAATCCGTTCTAGGTAACTGTTAAACCGTGTCGGTACTATTGTCCGTTCTAGTTAACTGTTAAACCGTGTCGGTACTATTACAAGTTCTAGGTAACTGTTAAACCATGTCGGTACTATTATCCGTTCTAGTTAACTGTTAAACCATGTCGGTACTATTATCCGTTCTAGGTAATTGTTAAACCTGGTCGGTACTATTATCCGTTCTAGGTAACTGTTAAACCGTGTCGGTACTATTATCCGTTCTAGTTAACTGTTAAACCGTGTCGGTACAATAATCCGTTCTAGTTAACTGTTAAACCGTGTCGGTACAATAATCCGTTCTAGGTAACTGTTAAACCATGTCGGTACTATTATCCGTTCTAGGTAACTGTTAAACCGTGTCGGTACTATAATCCGTTCTAGGTAACTGTTAAACCATGTCGGTACAATAATCCGTTCTAGTTAACTGTTAAACCGTGTCGGTACAATAATCCGTTCTAGTTAACTGTTAAACCGTGTCGGTACAATAATCCGTTCTAGGTAACTGTTAAACCATGTCGGTACTATTATCCGTTCTAGGTAACTGTTAAACAATGTCGGTTCTATTGTCCGTTCTAGTTAACTGTTAAACCGTGTCGGTACTATTACAAGTTCTAGGTAACTGTTAAATCATGTCGGTACTATTATCCGTTCTGGGTAATTATTAAACCTGGTCGGTACTATTATCCGTTCTAGGTAACTGTTAAACCGTGTCGGTACAATAATCCGTTCTAGGTAACTGTTAAACCATGTCGGTACTATTTTCCGTTCTAGTTAACTGTTAAACCGTGTCGGTACTATTACAAGTTTTAGGTAACTATTAAACCGTGTCGGTACCATTGTCCGTTCTAGTTAACTGTTAAACCGTGTCGGTACTATTACAAGTTCTAGGTAACTGTTAAACCATGTTGCTACTATTATCCGTTCTAGTTAACTGTTAAACCATGTCGGTACTATTATCCGTTCTAGGTAATTGTTAAACCTGGTCGGTACTATTATCCGTTCTAGTTAACTGTTAAACCGTGTCGGTACAATAATCCGTTCTAGTTAACTGTTAAACCGTGTCGGTACAATAATCCGTTCTAGGTAACTGTTAAACCATGTCGGTACTATTATCCGTTCTAGGTAACTGTTAAACAATGTCGGTTCTATTGTCCGTTTTAGTTAACTGTTAAACCGTGTCGGTACTATTATCCGTTCTAGGTAACTGTTAAACCGTGTCGGTACTATTACAAGTTCTAGTTAACTGTTAAACCATGTCGGTACTATTATCCGTTCTAGTTAACTGTTAAACCATGTCGGTACTATTATCCGTTCTAGTTAACTGTTAAACTATGTCGGTACTATTATCCGTTCTAGGTAATTATTAAACCTGGTCGGTACTATTATCCGTTCTAGGTAACTGTTAAACCGTGTCGGTACAATAATCCGTTCTAGGTAACTGTTAAACCGTGTCGGTACTATTTTCCGTTCTAGTTAACTGTTAAACCGTGTCGGTACTATTACACGTTCTAGGTAACTATTAAACCGTGTCGGTACCATTGTCCGTTCTAGTTAACTGTTAAACCGTGTCGGTACTATTACAACTTCTAGGTAACTGTTAAACCATGTTGCTACTATAATCCGTTCTAGTTAACTGTTAAACCATGTCGGTACTATTATCCGTTCTAGGTAACTGTTAAACAATGTCGGTTCTATTGTCCGTTCTATTTAACTGTTAAACAGTGTCGGTATTATTACAAGTTCTAGGTAACTGTTAAACCATATCGGTACTATTATCCGTTCTAGTTAACTGTTAAACCATGTCGGTACTATTATCCGTTCTAGGTAATTGTTAAACCTGGTCGGTACTATTATCCGTTCTAGGTAACTGTTAAACCGTGTCGGTACTATAATCCGTTCTAGGTAACTGTTAAACCATGTCGGTACAATAATCCGTTCTAGTTAACTGTTAAACCGTGTCGGTACAATAATCCGTTCTAGTTAACTGTTAAACCGTGTCGGTACAATAATCCGTTCTAGGTAACTGTTAAACCATGTCGGTACTATTATCCGTTCTAGGTAACTGTTAAACAATGTCTGTTCTATTGTCCGTTCTAGTTAACTGTTAAACCGTGTCGGTACTATTACAAGTTCTAGGTAACTGTTAAATCATGTCGGTACTATTATCCGTTCTGGGTAATTATTAAACCTGGTCGGTACTATTATCCGTTCTAGGTAACTGTTAAACCGTGTCGGTACAATAATCCGTTCTAGGTAACTGTTAAACCGTGTCGGTACTATTTTCCGTTCTAGTTAACTGTTAAACCGTGTCGGTACTATTACAAGTTTTAGGTAACTATTAAACCGTGTCGGTACCATTGTCCGTTCTAGTTAACTGTTAAACCGTGTCGGTACTATTACAAGTTCTAGGTAACTGTTAAACCATGTTGCTACTATTATCCGTTCTAGTTAACTGTTAAACCATGTCGGTACTATTATCCGTTCTAGGTAATTGTTAAACCTGGTCGGTACTATTATCCGTTCTAGTTAACTGTTAAACCGTGTCGGTACAATAATCCGTTCTAGTTAACTGTTAAACCGTGTCGGTACAATAATCCGTTCTAGGTAACTGTTAAACCATGTCGGTACTATTATCCGTTCTAGGTAACTGTTAAACAATGTCGGTTCTATTGTCCGTTCTAGTTAACTGTTAAACCGTGTCGGTACTATTACAAGTTCTAGTTAACTGTTAAACCATGTCGGTACTATTATCCGTTCTAGTTAACTGTTAAACCATGTCGGTACTATTATCCGTTCTAGTTAACTGTTAAACTATGTCGGTACTATTATCCGTTCTAGGTAATTATTAAACCTGGTCGGTACTATTATCCGTTCTAGGTAACTGTTAAACCATGTCGGTACTATAATCTGTTCTAGGTAACTGTTAAACCGTGTCGGTACAATAATCCGTTCTAGTTAATTGTTAAACCGTGTCGGTACAATAATCCGTTCTAGGTAACTGTTAAACCATGTCGGTACTATTATCCGTTCTAGGTAATTGTTAAACCTGGTCGGTACTATTATCCGTTCTAGGTAACTGTTAAACCATGTCGGTACTATAATCTGTTCTAGGTAACTGTTAAACCATGTCTGTACTATTATCCGTTCTAGGTAACTGTTAAACCGTGTCGGTACAATAATCCGTTCTAGGTAACTGTTAAACCATGTCGGTACAATAATCCGTTCTAGGTAACTGTTAAACAATGTCGGTTCTATTGTCCGTTCTAGTTAACTGTTAAACCGTGTCGGTACTATTACAAGTTCTAGGTAACTGTTAAACCATGTCGGTACTATTATCCTTTCTAGTTTAACTGTTAAATCATGTCGGTACTATTATCCGTTCTAGGTAACTGTTAAACCGTGTCGGTACAATAATCCGTTCTAGGTAACTGTTAAACCGTGTCGGTACTATTTTCCGTTCTAGTTAACTGTTAAACCGTGTCGGTACTATTACAAGTTTTAGGTAACTATTAAACCGTGTCGGTACCATTGTCCGTTCTAGTTAACTGTTAAACCGTGTCGGTACTATTACAAGTTCTAGGTAACTGTTAAACCATGTTGCTACTATTATCCGTTCTAGTTAACTGTTAAACCATGTCGGTACTATTATCCGTTCTAGGTAATTGTTAAACCTGGTCGGTACTATTATCCGTTCTAGTTAACTGTTAAACCGTGTCGGTACAATAATCCGTTCTAGTTAACTGTTAAACCGTGTCGGTACTATTACAAGTTCTAGGTAACTGTTAAACCATGTTGCTACTATTATCCGTTCTAGTTAACTGTTAAACCATGTCGGTACTATTATCCGTTCTAGGTAATTGTTAAACCTGGTCGGTACTATTATCCGTTCTAGTTAACTGTTAAACCGTGTCGGTACAATAATCCGTTCTAGTTAACTGTTAAACCGTGTCGGTACAATAATCCGTTCTAGGTAACTGTTAAACCATGTCGGTACTATTATCCGTTCTAGGTAACTGTTAAACAATGTCGGTTCTATTGTCCGTTCTAATTAACTGTTAAACCGTGTCGGTACTATTACAAGTTCTAGTTAACTGTTAAACCATGTCGGTACTATTATCCGTTCTAGTTAACTGTTAAACCATGTCGGTACTATTATCCGTTCTAGTTAACTGTTAAACTATGTCGGTACTATTATCCGTTCTAGGTAATTATTAAACCTGGTCGGTACTATTATCCGTTCTAGGTAACTGTTAAACCATGTCGGTACTATAATCTGTTCTAGGTAACTGTTAAACCGTGTCGGTACAATAATCCGTTCTAGTTAATTGTTAAACCGTGTCGGTACAATAATCCGTTCTAGGTAACTGTTAAACCATGTCGGTACTATTATCCGTTCTAGGTAATTGTTAAACCTGGTCGGTACTATTATCCGTTCTAGGTAACTCTTAAACCATGTCGGTACTATAATCTGTTCTAGGTAACTGTTAAACCATGTCTGTACTATTATCCGTTCTAGGTAACTGTTAAACCATGTCGGTACTATTATCCGTTCTAGTTAACTGTTAAACCATATCGGTACTATTATCCGTTCTAGGTAATTGTTAAACCTGGTCGGTACTATTATCCGTTCTAGTTAACTGTTAAACCGTGTCGGTACAATAATCCGTTCTAGTTAACTGTTAAACCGTGTCGGTACAATAATCCGTTCTAGTTAACTGTTAAACCATGTCGGTACAATAATCCGATCTAGGTAACTGTTAAACCGTGTCGGTACTATTATCCGTTCTAGGTAACTGTTAAACCATGTCGGTACAATAATCCGTTCTAGGTAACTGTTAAACAATGTCGGTTATATTGTCCGTTCTAGGTAACTGTTAAACCTGGTCGGTACTATTATCCGTTCTAGGTAACTGTTAAACCATGTCGGTACAATAATCCGTTCTAGGTAACTGTTAAACAATGTCGGTTCTATTGTCCGTTCTAGTTAACTGTTAAACCGTGTCGGTACTATTACAAGTTCTAGGTAACTGTTAAACCATGTCGGTACTATTATCCTTTCTAGTTAACTGTTAAATCATGTCGGTACTATTATCCGTTCTAGGTAATTATTAAACCTGGTCGGTACTATTATCCATTCTAGGTAACTGTTAAACCGTGTCGGTACTATTACAAGTTCTAGGTAGCTGTTAAACCATGTTGCTACTATTATCCGTTCTAGTTAACTGTTAAACCATGTCGGTACTATTATCCGTTCTAGGTAATTGTTAAACCTGGTCGGTACTATTATCCGTTCTAGTTAACTGTTAAACCGTGTCGGTACAATAATCCGTTCTAGTTAACTGTTAAACCGTGTCGGTACAATAATCCGTTCTAGGTAACTGTTAAACCATGTCGGTACAATAATCCGTTCTAGTTAACTGTTAAACCGTGTCGGCACAATAATCCGTTCTAGGTAACTGTTAAACCATGTCGGTACTATTATCCGTTCTAGGTAACTGTTAAACAATGTCGGTTCTATTGTCCGTTCTAGTTAACTGTTAAACCGTGTCGGTACTATTATCCGTTCTAGGTAACTGTTAAACCATGTCGGTACTATTATCCATTCTAGGTAACTGTTAAACCGTGTCGGTACTATAATCCGTTCTAGGTAATTATTAAACCTGGTCGGTACTATTATCCGTTCTAGGTAACTGTTAAACCGTGTCGGTACTATTACAAGTTCTAGGTAACTGTTAAACCATGTCGGTACTATTATCCGTTCTAGGTAATTATTAAACCTGGTCGGTACTATTATCCGTTCTAGGTAACTGTTAAACCGTGTCGGTACTATTTTCCGTTCTAGTTAACTGTTAAACCGTGTCGGTACTATTACAAGTTCTAGGTAACTATTAAACCGTGTCGGTACCATTGTCCGTTCTAGTTAACTGTTAAACCGTGTCGGTACTATTACAAGTTCTAGGTAACTATTAAACCGTGTCGGTACCATTGTCCGTTCTAGTTAACTGTTAAACCGTGTCGGTACTATTACAAGTTCTAGTTAACTGTTAAACCGTGTCGGTACTATTACAAGTTCTAGGTAACTGTTAAACCATGTTGCTACTATAATCCGTTCTAGTTAACTGTTAAACCATGTCGGTACTATTATCCGTTCTAGGTAACTGTTAAACAATGTCGGTTCTATTGTCCGTTCTAGTTAACTGTTAAACCGTGTCGTTACTATTACAAGTTCTAGGTAGCTGTTAAACCATGTTGCTACTATTATCCGTTCTAGTTAACTGTTAAACCATGTCGGTACTATTATCCGCTCTAGGTAATTGTTAAACCGTGTCGGTACTATTATCCGTTCTAGGTAACTGTTAAACCATGTCGGTACAATAATCCGTTCTAGGTAACTGTTAAACAATGTCGGTTCTATTGTCCGTTCTAGTTAACTGTTAAACCGTGTCGGTACAATAATCCGTTCTAGTTAACTGTTAAACCGTGTCGGTACAATAATCCGTTCTAGGTAACTGTTAAACCGTGTCGGTACTATTATCCGTTCTAGGTAACTGTTAAACCATGTCGGTACAATAATCCGTTCTAGGTAACTGTTAAACAATGTCGGTTCTATTGTCCGTTCTAGTTAACTGTTAAACCGTGTCGGTACTATTACAAGTTCTAGGTAACTGTTAAACCATGTCGGTACTATTATCCTTTCTAGTTAACTGTTAAATCATGTCGGTACTATTATCCGTTCTAGGTAATTATTAAACCTGGTCGGTACTATTATCCGTTCTAGGTAACTGTTAAACCGTGTCGGTACTATTACAAGTTCTAGGTAGCTGTTAAACCATGTTGCTACTATTATCCGTTCTAGTTAACTGTTAAACCATGTCGGTACTATTATCCGTTCTAGGTAATTGTTAAACCTGGTCGGTACTATTATCCGTTCTAGTTAACTGTTAAACCGTGTCGGTACAATAATCCGTTCTAGTTAACTGTTAAACCGTGTCGGTACAATAATCCGTTCTTGGTAACTGTTAAACCATGTCGGTACAATAATCCGTTCTAGTTAACTGTTAAACCGTGTCGGCACAATAATCCGTTCTAGGTAATTGTTAAACCATGTCGGTACTATTATCCGTTCTAGGTAACTGTTAAACAATGTCGGTTCTATTGTCCGTTCTAGTTAACTGTTAAACCGTGTCGGTACTATTATCCGTTCTAGGTAACTGTTAAACCATGTCGGTACTATTATCCGTTCTAGGTAACTGTTAAACCGTGTCGGTACTATAATCCGTTCTAGGTAATTATTAAACCTGGTCGGTACTATTATCCGTTCTAGGTAACTGTTAAACCGTGTCGGTACTATTTTCCGTTCTAGTTAACTGTTAAACCGTGTCGGTACTATTACAAGTTCTAGGTAACTATTAAACCGTGTCGGTACCATTGTCCGTTCTAGTTAACTGTTAAACCGTGTCGGTACTATTACAAGTTCTAGGTAACTATTAAACCGTGTCGGTACCATTGTCCGTTCTAGTTAACTGTTAAACCGTGTCGGTACTATTACAAGTTCTAGTTAACTGTTAAACCATGTTGCTACTATAATCCGTTCTAGTTAACTGTTAAACCATGTCGGTACTATTATCCGTTCTAGGTAACTGTTAAACAATGTCGGTTCTATTGTCCGTTCTAGTTAACTGTTAAACCGTGTTGGTACTATTACAAGTTCTAGGTAACTGTTAAACCATATCGGTACTATTATCCGTTCTAGTTAACTGTTAAACCATGTCGGTACTATTATCCGTTCTAGGTAATTGTTAAACCTGGTCGGTACTATTATCCGTTCTAGGTAACTGTTAAACCGTGTCGGTACTATAATCCGTTCTAGGTAACTGTTAAACCATGTCGGTACAATAATCCGTTCTAGTTAACTGTTAAACCATGTCGGTACAATAATCCGTTCTAGTTAACTGTTAAACCGTGTCGGTACAATAATCCGTTCTAGGTAACTGTTAAACCATGTCGGTACTATTATCCGTTCTAGTTAACTGTTAAACCGTGTCGGTACTATTACAAGTTCTAGGTAACTGTTAAACCATGTCGGTACTATTATCCTTTCTAGTTAACTGTTAAATCATGTCGGTACTATTATCCGTTCTAGGTAATTATTAAACCTGGTCGGTACTATTATCCGTTCTAGGTAACTGTTAAACCGTGTCGGTACAATAATCCGTTCTAGGTAACTGTTAAACCGTATCGGTACTATTTTCCGTTCTAGTTAACTGTTAAACCATGTTGCTACTATTATCCGTTCTAGTTAACTGTTAAACCATGTCGGTACTATTATCCGTTCTAGGTAATTGTTAAACCTGGTCGGTACTCTTATCCGTTCTAGGTAACTGTTAAACCGTGTCGGTACTATTATCCGTTCTAGGTAACTGTTAAACAATGTCGGTTCTATTGTCCGTTCTAGTTAACTGTTAAACCGTGTCGGTACTATTATCCGTTCTAGGTAACTGTTAAACCATGTCGGTACTATTATCCGTTCTAGGTAACTGTTAAACCGTGTCGGTACTATAATCCGTTCTAGGTAACTGTTAAACCGTGTCGGTACAATAATCCGTTCTAGTTAACTGTTAAACCGTGTCGGTACAATAATCCGTTCTAGTTAACTGTTAAACCATGTCGGTACAATAATCCGTTCTAGGTAACTGTTAAACCGTGTCGGTACCATTGTCCGTTCTAGTTAACTGTTAAACCGTGTCGGTACTATTACAAGTTCTAGGTAACTGTTAAACCATGTTGCTACTATTATCCGTTCTAGTTAACTGTTAAACCATGTCGGTACTATTATCCGTTCTAGGTAATTGTTAAACCTGGTCGGTACTATTATCCGTTCTAGGTAACTGTTAAACCGTGTCGGTACTATTATCCGTTCTAGGTAACTGTTAAACAATGTCGGTTCTATTGTCCGTTCTAGTTAACTGTTAAACCGTGTCGGTACTATTATCCGTTCTAGGTAACTGTTAAACCATGTCGGTACTATTATCCGTTCTAGGTAACTGTTAAACCGTGTCGGTACTATAATCCGTTCTAGGTAACTGTTAAACCGTGTCGGTACAATAATCCGTTCTAGTTAACTGTTAAACCGTGTCGGTACAATAATCCGTTCTAGTTAACTGTTAAACCATGTCGGTACAATAATCCGTTCTAGGTAACTGTTAAACCATGTCGGTACAATAATCCGTTCTAGGTAACTGTTAAACAATGTCGGTTCTATTGTCCGTTCTAGTTAACTGTTAAACCGTGTCGGTACAATAATCCGTTCTAGTTAACTGTTAAACCGTGTCGGTACAATAATCCGTTCTAGGTAACTGTTAAACCGTGTCGGTACTATTATCCGTTCTAGGTAACTGTTAAACCATGTCGGTACAATAATCCGTTCTAGGTAACTGTTAAACAATGTCGGTTCTATTGTCCGTTCTAGTTAACTGTTAAACCGTGTCGGTACTATTACAAGTTCTAGGTAACTGTTAAACCATGTCGGTACTATTATCCTTTCTAGTTAACTGTTAAATCATGTCGGTACTATTATCCGTTCTAGGTAATTATTAAACCTGGTCGGTACTATTATCCGTTCTAGGTAACTGTTAAACCGTGTCGGTACTATTACAAGTTCTAGGTAGCTGTTAAACCATGTTGCTACTATTATCCGTTCTAGTTAACTGTTAAACCATGTCGGTACTATTATCCGTTCTAGGTAATTGTTAAACCTGGTCGGTACTATTATCCGTTCTAGTTAACTGTTAAACCGTGTCGGTACAATAATCCGTTCTAGTTAACTGTTAAACCGTGTCGGTACAATAATCCGTTCTAGGTAACTGTTAAACCATGTCGGTACAATAATCCGTTCTAGTTAACTGTTAAACCGTGTCGGTACAATAATCCGTTCTAGGTAACTGTTAAACCGTGTCGGTACTATTATCCGTTCTAGGTAACTGTTAAACCATGTCGGTACTATTATCCGTTCTAGGTAACTGTTAAACCGTGTCGGTACTATAATCCGTTCTAGGTAATTATTAAACCTGGTCGGTACTATTATCCGTTCTAGGTAACTGTTAAACCATATCGGTACTATTATCCGTTCTAGTTAACTGTTAAACCATGTCGGTACTATTATCCGTTCTAGGTAATTGTTAAACCTGGTCGGTACTATTATCCGTTCTAGGTAACTGTTAAACCGTGTCGGTACTATTTTCCGTTCTAGTTAACTGTTAAACCGTGTCGGTACTATTACAAGTTCTAGGTAACTATTAAACCGTGTCGGTACCATTGTCCGTTCTAGTTAACTGTTAAACCGTGTCGGTACTATTACAAGTTCTAGGTAACTATTAAACCGTGTCGGTACCATTGTCCGTTCTAGTTAACTGTTAAACCATGTCGGTACTATTACAAGTTCTAGTTAACTGTTAAACCGTGTCGGTACTATAATCCGTTCTAGGTAACTGTTAAACCATGTCGGTACAATAATCCGTTCTAGTTAACTGTTAAACCGTGTCGGTACAATAATCCGTTCTAGTTAACTGTTAAACCGTGTCGGTACAATAATCCGTTCTAGGTAACTGTTAAACCATGTCGGTACTATTATCCGTTCTAGTTAACTGTTAAACCGTGTCGGTACTATTACAAGTTCTAGGTAACTGTTAAACCATGTCGGTACTATTATCCTTTCTAGTTAACTGTTAAATCATGTCGGTACTATTATCCGTTCTAGGTAATTATTAAACCTGGTCGGTACTATTATCCGTTCTAGGTAACTGTTAAACCGTGTCGGTACTATTACAAGTTCTAGGTAGCTGTTAAACCATGTTGCTACTATTATCCGTTCTAGTTAACTGTTAAACCATGTCGGTACTATTATCCGTTCTAGGTAATTGTTAAACCTGGTCGGTACTATTATCCGTTCTAGTTAACTGTTAAACCGTGTCGGTACAATAATCCGTTCTAGTTAACTGTTAAACCGTGTCGGTACAATAATCCGTTCTAGGTAACTGTTAAACCATGTCGGTACAATAATCCGTTCTAGTTAACTGTTAAACCGTGTCGGTACAATAATCCGTTCTAGGTAACTGTTAAACCGTGTCGGTACTATTATCCGTTCTAGGTAACTGTTAAACCATGTCGGTACTATTATCCGTTCTAGGTAACTGTTAAACCGTGTCGGTACTATAATCCGTTCTAGGTAATTATTAAACCTGGTCGGTACTATTATCCGTTCTAGGTAACTGTTAAACCATATCGGTACTATTATCCGTTCTAGTTAACTGTTAAACCATGTCGGTACTATTATCCGTTCTAGGTAATTGTTAAACCTGGTCGGTACTATTATCCGTTCTAGGTAACTGTTAAACCGTGTCGGTACTATTTTCCGTTCTAGTTAACTGTTAAACCGTGTCGGTACTATTACAAGTTCTAGGTAACTATTAAACCGTGTCGGTACCATTGTCCGTTCTAGTTAACTGTTAAACCGTGTCGGTACTGTTACAAGTTCTAGGTAACTATTAAACCGTGTCGGTACCATTGTCCGTTCTAGTTAACTGTTAAACCATGTCGGTACTATTACAAGTTCTAGTTAACTGTTAAACCGTGTCGGTACTATTACAAGTTCTAGGTAACTGTTAAACCATGTTGCTACTATAATCCGTTCTAGTTAACTGTTAAACCATGTCGGTACTATTATCCGTTCTAGGTAACTGTTAAACAATGTCGGTTCTATTGTCCGTTCTAGTTAACTGTTAAACCGTGTCGGTACTATTACAAGTTCTAGGTAACTGTTAAACCATATCGGTACTATTATCCGTTCTAGTTAACTGTTAAACCATGTCGGTGCTATTATCCGTTCTAGGTAATTGTTAAACCTGGTCGGTACTATTATCCGTTCTAGGTAACTGTTAAACCGTGTCGGTACTATAATCCGTTCTAGGTAACTGTTAAACCATGTCGGTACAATAATCCGTTCTAGTTAACTGTTAAACCGTGTCGGTACAATAATCCGTTCTAGTTAACTGTTAAACCGTGTCAGTACAATAATCCGTTCTAGGTAACTGTTAAACCATGTCGGTACTATTATCCGTTCTAGTTAACTGTTAAACCGTGTCGGTACTATTACAAGTTCTAGGTAACTGTTAAACCATGTCGGTACTATTATCCTTTCTAGTTAACTGTTAAATCATGTCGGTACTATTATCCGTTCTAGGTAATTATTAAACCTGGTCGGTACTATTATCCGTTCTAGGTAACTGTTAAACCGTGTCGGTACTATTACAAGTTCTAGGTAACTATTAAACCGTGTCGGTACCATTGTCCGTTCTAGTTAACTGTTAAACCGTGTCGGTACTATTACAAGTTCTAGGTAACTGTTAAACCATGTTGCTACTATTATCCGTTCTAGTTATCTGTTAAACCATGTCTGTACTATTATCCGTTCTAGGTAATTGTTAAACCTGGTCGGTACTATTATCCGTTCTAGGTAACTGTTAAACCGTGTCGGTACTATTATCCGTTCTAGGTAACTGTTAAACAATGTCGGTTCTATTGTCCGTTCTAGTTAACTGTTAAACCGTGTCGGTACTATTATCCGTTCTAGGTAACTGTTAAACCATGTCGGTACTATTATCCGTTCTAGGTAACTGTTAAACCGTGTCGGTACTATAATCCATTCTAGTTAACTGTTAAACCGTGTCGGTACAATAATCCGTTCTAGTTAACTGTTAAACCGTGTCGGTACAATAATCCGTTCTAGGTAACTGTTAAACCATGTCGGTACTATTATCCGTTCTAGGTAACTGTTAAACAATGTCGGTTCTATTGTCCGTTCTAGTTAACTGTTAAACCGTGTCGGTACTATTACAAGTTCTAGTTAACTGTTAAACCGTGTCGGTATTATTACAAGTTCTAGTTAACTGTTAAACCATGTCGGTACTATTATCCGTTCTAGTTAACTGTTAAACCATGTCGGTACTATTATCCGTTCTAGGTAATTATTAAACCTGGTCGGTACTATTATCCGTTCTAGGTAACTGTTAGACCATGTCGGTACTATTATCCGTTCTAGGTAATTATTAAACCTGGTCGGTACTATTATCCGTTCTAGGTAACTGTTAGACCATGTCGGTACTATCATCCGTTCTAGGTAACTGTTAAACCGTGTCGGTGCTATTGTCCGTTCTAGTTAACTGTTAAACCGTGTCGGTACTATTGTCCGTTTTAGGTAACTGTTAAACCATGTCGGTACTATTATCCGTTCTAGGTAACTGTTAAACCATGTCGGTACTATTATCCGTTCTAGTTAACTGTTAAACCATGTCGGTACTATTATCCGTTCTAGGTAATTATTAAACCTGGTCGGTACTATTGTCCGTTTTAGGTAACTGTTAAACCATGTCGGTACTATTATCCGTTCTAGGTAACTGTTAAACCATGTCGGTACTATTATCCGTTCTAGGTAACTGTTAAACCGTGTCGGTACTATTGTCCGTTTTAGGTAACTGTTAAACCATGTCGGTACTATTGTCCGTTCTAGGTAACTGTTAAACCGTGTCGGTACTATTGTCCGTTTTAGGTAACTGTTAAACCATGTCGGTACTATTGTCCGTTCTAGGTAACTGTTAAACCGTGTCGGTACTATAATCCATTCTAGTTAACTGTTAAACCGTGTCGGTACAATAATCCGTTCTAGTTAACTGTTAAACCGTGTCGGTACAATAATCCGTTCTAGGTAACTGTTAAACCATGTCGGTACTATTATCCGTTCTAGTTAACTGTTAAACCATGTCGGTACTATTATCCGTTCTAGTTAACTGTTAAACCGTGTCGGTACTATTACAAGTTCTAGTTAACTGTTAAACCGTGTCGGTACTATTACAAGTTCTAGTTAACTGTTAAACCATGTCGGTACTATTATCCGTTCTAGTTAACTGTTAAACCATGTCGGTACTATTATCCGTTCTAGGTAATTATTAAACCTGGTCGGTGCTATTATCCGTTCTAGGTAATTATTAAACCTGGTCGGTACTATTATCCGTTCTAGGTAACTGTTAAACAATGTCGGTTCTATTGTCCGTTCTAGTTAACTGTTAAACCGTGTCGGTACTATTATCCGTTCTAGGTAACTGTTAAACCATGTCGGTACTATTATCCGTTCTAGGTAACTGTTAAACCGTGTCGGTACTATAATCCATTCTAGTTAACTGTTAAACCGTGTCGGTACAATAATCCGTTCTAGTTAACTGTTAAACCGTGTCGGTACAATAATCCGTTCTAGGTAACTGTTAAACCATGTCGGTACTATTATCCGTTCTAGGTAACTGTTAAACAATGTCGGTTCTATTGTCCGTTCTAGTTAACTGTTAAACCGTGTCGGTACTATTACAAGTTCTAGTTAACTGTTAAACCGTGTCGGTATTATTACAAGTTCTAGTTAACTGTTAAACCATGTCGGTACTATTATCCGTTCTAGTTAACTGTTAAACCATGTCGGTACTATTATCCGTTCTAGGTAATTATTAAACCTGGTCGGTACTATTATCCGTTCTAGGTAACTGTTAGACCATGTCGGTACTATTATCCGTTCTAGGTAATTATTAAACCTGGTCGGTACTATTATCCGTTCTAGGTAACTGTTAGACCATGTCGGTACTATCATCCGTTCTAGGTAACTGTTAAACCGTGTCGGTGCTATTGTCCGTTCTAGTTAACTGTTAAACCGTGTCGGTACTATTGTCCGTTTTAGGTAACTGTTAAACCATGTCGGTACTATTATCCGTTCTAGGTAACTGTTAAACCATGTCGGTACTATTATCCGTTCTAGTTAACTGTTAAACCATGTCGGTACTATTATCCGTTCTAGGTAATTATTAAACCTGGTCGGTACTATTGTCCGTTTTAGGTAACTGTTAAACCATGTCGGTACTATTATCCGTTCTAGGTAACTGTTAAACCATGTCGGTACTATTATCCGTTCTAGGTAACTGTTAAACCGTGTCGGTACTATTGTCCGTTTTAGGTAACTGTTAAACCATGTCGGTACTATTGTCCGTTCTAGTTAACTGTTAAACCGTGTCGGTACTATTGTCCGTTTTAGGTAACTGTTAAACCATGTCGGTACTATTGTCCGTTCTAGTTAACTGTTAAACCGTGTCGGTACTATTGTCCGTTTTAGGTAACTGTTAAACCATGTCGGTACTATTGTCCGTTCTAGGTAACTGTTAAACCGTGTCGGTACTATTGTCCGTTTTAGGTAACTGTTAAACCATGTCGGTACTATTGTCCGTTCTAGGTAACTGTTAAACCGTGTCGGTCCTATAATCCATTCTAGTTAACTGTTAAACCGTGTCGGTACAATAATCCGTTCTAGTTAACTGTTAAACCGTGTCGGTACAATAATCCGTTCTAGGTAACTGTTAAACCATGTCGGTACTATTATCCGTTCTAGTTAACTGTTAAACCGTGTCGGTACTATTACAAGTTCTAGTTAACTGTTAAACCGTGTCGGTACTATTACAAGTTCTAGTTAACTGTTAAACCATGTCGGTACTATTATCCGTTCTAGTTAACTGTTAAACCATGTCGGTACTATTATCCGTTCTAGGTAATTATTAAACCTGGTCGGTACTATTATCCGTTCTAGGTAATTATTAAACCTGGTCGGTACTATTATCCGTTCTAGGTAACTGTTAGACCATGTCGGTACTATCATCCGTTCTAGGTAACTGTTAAACCGTGTCGGTGCTATTGTCCGTTCTAGTTAACTGTTAAACCGTGTCGGTACTATTGTCCGTTTTAGGTAACTGTTAAACCATGTCGGTACTATTATCCGTTCTAGGTAACTGTTAAACCGTGTCGGTACTATTATCCGTTCTAGTTAACTGTTAAACCATGTCGGTACTATTATCCGTTCTAGGTAATTATTAAACCTGGTCGGTACTATTGTCCGTTCTAGGTAACTGTTAAACCATGTCGGTACTATAATCCGTTCTAGGTAACTGTTAAACCGTGTCGGTACTATTGTCCGTTTTAGGTAACTGTTAAACCATGTCGGTACTATTGTCCGTTCTAGTTAACTGTTAAACCGTGTCGGTACTATTGTCCGTTTTAGGTAACTGTTAAACCATGTCGGTACTATTGTCCGTTCTAGTTAACTGTTAAACCGTGTCGGTACTATTGTCCGTTTTAGGTAACTGTTAAACCATGTCGGTACTATTGTCCGTTCTAGTTAACTGTTAAACCGTGTCGGTACTATTGTCCGTTTTAGGTAACTGTTAAACCATGTCGGTACTATTGTCCGTTCTAGGTCACTGTTAAACCATGTCAGTACTATTATCCGTTTGTCTGCCTCAGTAAAGAAGATTTTAAACCGACTTTAGGTGATTGGAGTTTGGAATGAGACGACGCTGCTTTTGCTCATTGTGATAGTTGGATAGTTTATGTCTACAGCAACCTGCAGGCTTTTCTTTGTGTTCAGGATGAAAAGTCCCCAAGTGGTGCTGTAACGTTTTTGGCTTCATTATACTAGATGATAGTATTCTGGTCCATGCAGAAGACTGCATTATTACCCACCATTGGTTATTATTATTACAGGTCAAGCAAGGACAGAAATGCTCCATCTATGTTTGATCTCTTGTTTTTTATTGCTTGAAGTCTCTTTTGTACATTTATCATAATTTCGTATGAGTACTTTTACAAATTCATCCAGTATAAAAACTCCCAAGTTGTATCTAGCCTTGCCGCCCCCCATGTGAAGACTGTGGGCTCCCCGGTTTGGGAACCACTGATCTAGTCCATCTAATCTGGTCTACGTACAGGAGAGAAGTTCCAGGTTCTGGTTCATACTCGCCTTCTTCTGTCTGAGGTTTCCAGTCGCCATGACAACTATGATGTTTGTGGTTCTGGTTTCAGTCCAGACATCCGGATGTTCTGGTGGAGAAGTTCTACAGTCCTTCCATGTTGCTGGATCCCTGGAAGACCCTGCAGCCTGTTACTGCGGAGGACGCAGTCGCTGCCAGAAGGTCCGTATGAGGTCAGAACCAGCAGAGCAAGAGTTCTGGGCCCAGCTCACCTCCAGCTTCTTGATCCGGACTTTCAGAAACAATTCTCTTGGAATGCAAATCTAAGATTCATCATTTTATTAAAATGTTTTTGATATTTTTTAGTTACATTTTTATGTCATTGTTTTTATGAAAAATATTTAGAAAATAATTTTTAAATAATAAAACTTTTGTCTGTCTGACTTCGGACTTATTTCTGGAGGGTTTTAATCACACTTAACTTCTTGTCTCTACGCTTTTCTAACGTGATAAAACAACGTGAGGGAACTAGTTGATTATTCATTTCTAAGGCGAGGGAACGAGTCTCGTACGGTCACACAGAGAGGCAGAATGCGTGCCGACTGTTCCAAAGACAAGGACCATAAAACTGTTCCAAAGACAAGTACCATAAAACTGTTCCAAAGACAAGTACCATAAAACTGTTCCAAAGACAAGTACCATAAAACTGTTCCGAAGGTGAGGATGTTAAAACTGTTTAAAGGTGAGGGCCATAAAACTGTTTAAAGGTGAGGACAATAAAAATGTTCCAAAGGCAAGGTCCAAAGAAAAGGATCATAAAACTGTTCCAAAGACAAGGACCATAAAACTGTTCCAAAGACAAGGACCATAAAACTGTTTAAAGGTGAGGACCATAAAACTGTTCCGAAGGTGAGGACCATGAAACTGTTCCGAAGGTGAGGCCCATAAAACTGTTCCGAAGGTGAGGACAAAAAAACTATATAAAGGTGAGGACCATAAATCTGTTCCAAAGGCGAGGACCATAAATCTGTTCCAAAGGCGAGGACCATAAAACTGTTCCAAAGACAAGGACCATAAAACTGTTTCGAAGACAAGGACCATAAAACTGTTTTAAGGCGAGGACCATAAAAACAGTTTAAAGATGAGGGCCATAAAACTGTTGGAAAGACAAGGAACATAAATCTGTTCCAAAGACAAGTACCATAAAACTGTTCAAAAGGCAAGGACCATGAAAACTGTTTAAAGGTGAGGGCCATAAAACTGTTGCAAAGACGAGGACCATAAAACTGTTCCAAAGACAAGTACCATAGCACTTTTCCGAAGGTGAGGACCATAAATCTGTTAAAAAGGTGAGGACCATAAAACTGTTCCAAAGAAAAGGAACATAAAACTGTTCCAAAGACAAGGAACATAAATCTGTTCAAAGGCGAGGACCATAAAACCGTTCCAAAGACAAGGACCATAAAACTGGTCCAAAGACAAGTGCCATAAAACTGTTCCGAAGACAAGGACCACAAAACTGTTCCGAAGACAAGTAACATTAAACTGTTTAAAGGTGAGGACCATAAAACTGTTCCAAAGGTGAGGCCCATAAAACTTTTCCGAAGGTGAGGACCATAACACTGTTCCAAAGTGAAGTACCATCAAACCATTTAAAGGTGAGGACCAAAATTCTATTGAAAGGTGAGGACCATAAAACTGTTCCAAAGACAAGGACCATAAAACTGTTCCGAAGGTGTGGACCATAAAACTGTTTGAAGATGAGGGTTATAAAACTGTTCCAAAGGCGAGGACCATAAAATTGTTCCAAAGACAAGGCCCATGAAATTGTTCCAAAGACAAGGACCATTAAACTGTTCCGAAGGTCAGGACCTAAAACTCTTTAAAGGTGAGAGCCATAGAACTGTTAAAAAGGCAAGGAACATGAAAACTGTTTAAAGGTGAGGGCTATAAAACTGTCAATAAGGTGAGGACCATGAAACTGTTCCAAAGACAAGGACCATAAAACTGTTTCGAAGACAAGGACCATAAAACTGTTCCAAAGGTGAGGCCCATAAAATTATTTAAAGGTGAGGACCATAAATCTATTGAAAGGTGAGTACCATAAAACCGTTCCAGAGACAAGGACCATAGAACTGTTCCAAAGGCGAGGACCATAAAACTGTTCCAAAGGCGAGGACCATGAAACTGTTCCAAAGACAAGTACAATAAAACTGTTCGAAAGACAAGGACCATAAAAATGTTTAAAGGTGAAGGCCATAAAACTGTTCAAACGACAAGGACCATAAAACTGTTTAAAGGTGAGGACCATAAAACTGTTCCAAAGGCGAGGACCATAAAACTGTTCCAAAGACAAGTACCATAAAACTGTTCAAAAGGCAAGGACCATGAAAACTGTTTAAAGGTAAGGGCCATAAAAATGTTCCAAAGTCAAGGTCCAAAGAAAAGGACCATAAAACTGTTCCGAAGTTGAGGACCATAAAACTGTTTAAAGGTGAGGACAATAAAAATGTTCCAAAGGCAAGGTCCAAAGAAAAGGACCATAAAACTGTTCCAAAGACAAGGACCATAAAACTGTTCCAAAGACAAGGACCATAAAAACAGTTTTAAGGTGAGGACCATAAGACTGTTCCGAAGGTGAGGCCCATAAAACTGTTCCGAAGGTGAGGACAAAAAAACTATATAAAGGTGAGGACCATAAATCTGTTCCAAAGGCGAGGACCATAAAACTGTTCCAAAGACAAGTACCATAAAACTGTTTCGAAGACAAGGACCATAAAACTGTTTTAAGGCGAGGACCATAAAAACAGTTTAAAGATGAGGGCCATAAAACTGTTTAAAGGTGAGGACCATAAAACTGTTCCAAAGACAAGGAACATAAATCTGTTCCAAAGGCGAGGACCATAAAACTGTTCCAAAGACAAGTACCATAAAACTGTTCAAAAGGCAAGGACCATGAAAACAGTTTAAAGATGAGGGCCATAAAACTGTTTAAAGGTGGGGACCATAAAACTGTTCCAAAGACAAGGAACATAAATCTGTTCCAAAGGTGAGGGCCATAAAACTGTTGCAAAGACGAGGACCATAAAACTGTTCCAAAGACAAGTACCATAGCACTTTTCTGAAGGTGAGGACCATAAATCTGTTAAAAAGGTGAGGCCCATAAAACTTTCCCGAAGGTGAGGACCATAACACTGTTCCAAAGTGAAGTACCATCAAACAATTTAAAGGTGAGGACCAAAATTCTATTGAAAGGTGAGGACCATAAAACTGTTCCGAAGACAAGGACCATAAAACTGTTCCAAAGGCGAGGACCATAAAACTGTTCCAAAGGCGAGGACCATGACACTGTTCCAAAGACAAGGACCATAAAACTGTTCCAAAGACAAGGACCATAACAATGTTTAAAGGTGAGGGCCATAAAACTGTTAAAAGGGTGAGGACCATAAAACTGTTCCAAAGACAAGGAACATAAATCTGTTCCAAAGGCGAGGACCATAAAACTGTTCCAAAGGCGAGAACCATGAAACTGTTCCAAAGACAAGGACCATAAAACTGGTCCAAAGACAAGTAACATTAAACTGTTTAAAGGTGAGGACCATAAAACTGTTCCAGAGGTGAGGACCATAAAACCATTTAAAGGTGAGGACCATAAAACTTTCAAAGGTGAGGACCATAAAACCATTTAAAGGTGAGGACCATAAAAACTGTTTAAAGTTGAGGGCCATAAAACTGTTCCGAAGGTGAGGACCATAAAACTGTTCCAAAGGCGAGGACCATAAAACTGTTCCAAAGACCAGGACCATAAAACTTTTCCAAAGACAAGGACCATAAAACTGTTCCAAAGACAAGGACAATAAAACTGTTCCAAAGGCGTGGACTATAAAACTGTTCCAAAGGTGAGGCCCATTAAACAGTTTAAAGGTGAGGGCCATAAAAACTGTTCCGAAGGTAAGGACTATAAAACTGTTCCGAAGGTGAGGCCCATTAAACAGTTTAAAGGTGAGGGCCAAAAAAACTGTTCCAAAGACAAGGACCATAAAACTGTTCCAAAGACAAGGACAATAAAACTGTTCCAAAGGCGTGGACTATAAAACTGTTCCAAAGGTGAGGCCCATTAAGCAGTTTAAAGGTGAGGGCCATAAAAACTGTTCCGAAGGTAAGGACTATAAAACTGTTCCGAAGGTGAGGCCCATAGAACTGTTTAAAGGTGAGGGCCAAAAAAACTGTTCCGAAGGTAAGTACCATAAAACTGTTCCGACGGTGTAGACAATCGAAACTGTTTAAAGGGGAGGACCATAATACTGTTCCGAAGGTGTGGTCCATAAAATTATTTAAAGGTGAGGACCATAAATCTATTGAAAGGTGAGTACCAAAAAACCGTTCCAGAGACAAGGACCATAGAACTGTTCCAAAGGCGAGGACCATAAAACTGTTCCAAAGGCGAGGACCATGAAACTGTTCCAAAGACAAGTACAATAAAACTGTTCGAAAGACAAGGACCATAAAAATGTTTAAAGGTGAAGGCCATAAAACTGTTCAAAAGACAAGGACCATAAAACTGTTTAAAGGTGAGGCCCATAAAACTGTTCCGAAGGTTAGGACAAAAAAATATAAATAAAGGTGAGGACCATAAAACTGTTCCAAAGACAAGGACCTTAAAAGTGTTCCAAAGACAAGGAACAAAAAACTGTTCCGAAGGTGAGGACCTTAAAACTGTTCCAAAGACAAGGACCATAAAACTGTTACAAAGACGGACCACCAAACTTTTTAAAGGTGAGAAACATAAAACTGTTCCAAAGACAAGGACCTTAAAACTGTTCCAAAGACAAGTACCACAAATCTGTTCCGAAGGTGAGGACGTTAAAATTGTTCCAAAGGCGAGGACCATAAAACTGTTCCAAAGGCGAGAACCATAAAACTTTTCCGAAGGTGAGGACGTTAAAACTGTTCCAAAGACAAGGACCATAAAACTGTTCCGAAGGTGAGGGCGTTCAAACTGTTACAAAGACAAGGCCCATAAAACTTTTCCGAAGGTGAGTACGTTAAAACTGTTCCAAAGGTGAGGGCCATAAAACTGTTCAAAAGGCAAGTACAATAAAAACTGTTGAAAGGTGAGGGCCATAAAACTTTTCCCAATGTGAGGACCATAAAACTGTTCCAAAGACAAGGACCATAAAACTGTTACAAACACGGACCACCAAACTGTTTAAAGGTGAGAAACATAAAACTGTTCCAAAGACAAAGCCCATAAAACTGTTCCAAAGACAAGGACCATAACACTGTTTAAAGGCGAGGACCATAAAACTGTTCCAAAGACAAGGACCATAAAACTGTTCCAAAGACAAGGACCTTAAAGCTGTTCCAAAGACAAGGACCATAAAACTGTTTAAAGGTGAGTATGATAAAACTGTTTCAAAGGTGAAGCCCATAAAACTGTTCCGGAGGTGAGGCCCATAAAACTGTTCCGAAGACAAGACCATAAAACTCTTTAAAGGTGAGGGCAATGAAACTGTTCAAAAGGCAAGGACCATAAAAACTGTTCCAAAGACAAGGAACATAAAACTGTTCCAAAGACAAGGACCTTAAAAGTGTTCCAAAGACAAGGAACAAAAAACTGTTCCGAAGGTGAGGACCTTAAAACTGTTCCAAAGACAAGGACCATAAAACTGTTACAAAGACGGACCACCAAACTTTTTAAAGGTGAGAAACATAAAACTGTTCCAAAGACAAAGCCCATAAAACTGTTCCGAAGACAAGGACCATAAAACTGTTTAAAGGCGAGGGCCATAAAACTGTTCCAAAGACAAGGACCATAAAACTGTTTTAATAGACAAGGACCATAAAACTGTTCCAAAGGTGAATACCATAAAACTGTTCCAAAGGTGAGGACCATGAAACAGTTTAAAGGTGAGGACCTTAAAATTATTCCAAAGACAAGGACCATAAAACTGTTCCAAAGGTGAGGCCCATTAAACAGTTTAAAGGTGAGGGCCATAAAAACTGTTCCGAAGGTAAGGACTTTAAAACTGTTCCGAAGGTGAGGCCCATTAAACAGTTTAAAGGTGAGGGCCAAAAAAACTGTTCCAAAGACAAGGACCATAAAACTGTTCCAAAGACAAGGACAATAAAACTGTTCCAAAGGCGTGGACTATAAAACTGTTCCAAAGGTGAGGCCCATTAAGCAGTTTAAAGGTGAGGGCCATAAAAACTGTTCCGAAGGTAAGGACTATAAAACTGTTCCGAAGGTGAGGCCCATTAAACAGTTTAAAGGTGAGGGCCAAAAAAACTGTTCCGAAGGTAAGTACCATAAAACTGTTCCGACGGTGTAGACAATCGAAACTGTTTAAAGGGGAGGACCATAATACTGTTCCGAAGGTGTGGTCCATAAAATTATTTAAAGGTGAGGACCATAAATCTATTGAAAGGTGAGTACCAAAAAACCGTTCCAGAGACAAGGACCATAGAACTGTTCCAAAGGCGAGGACCATAAAACTGTTCCAAAGGCGAGGACCATGAAACTGTTCCAAAGACAAGTACAATAAAACTGTTCGAAAGACAAGGACCATAAAAATGTTTAAAGGTGAAGGCCATAAAACTGTTCAAAAGACAAGGACCATAAAACTGTTTAAAGGTGAGGCCCATAAAACTGTTCCGAAGGTTAGGACAAAAAAATATAAATAAAGGTGAGGACCATAAAACTGTTCCAAAGACAAGGACCTTAAAAGTGTTCCAAAGACAAGGAACAAAACACTGTTCCGAAGGTGAGGACCTTAAAACTGTTCCAAAGACAAGGACCATAAAACTGTTACAAAGACGGACCACCAAACTTTTTAAAGGTGAGAAACATAAAACTGTTCCAAAGACAAAGCCCATAAAACTGTTCCGAAGACAAGGACCATAAAACTGTTCCAAAGGCGAGGACCATAAAACTGTTCCAAAGACAAGTACAATAAAACTGTTCGAAAGACAAGGACCATAAAAATGTTTAAAGGTGAAGGCCATAAAACTGTTCAAAAGACAAGGACCATAAAACTGTTTAAAGGTGAGGCCCATAAAACTGTTCCGAAGGTTAGGACAAAAAAATATAAATAAAGGTGAGGACCATAAAACTGTTCCGAAGGTTAGGACAAAAAAATATAAATAAAGGTGAGGACCATAAAACTGTTCCGAAGACAAGGACCATAAAACTGTTTAAAGGCGAGGGCCATAAAACTGTTCCAAAGACAAGGACCATAAAACTGTTCCAAAGACAAGGACCATAAAACTGTTCCAAAGGTGATTACCATAAAACTATTCCGAAGGTGAGGACCATAAAACAGTTTAAAGGTGAGGACCTTAAAACTATTCCAAAGACAAGGACCATAAAACTGTTCCAAAGACAAGGACCATAAAACTGTTCCAAACACAAGGAAAATAAAACTGTTCCAAAGACAAGGACCTTAAAACTGTTCCAAAGACAAGGACCATAAAACTGTTCCAAAGGTGATTACCATAAAACTGTTCCGAAGGTGAGGACCATAAAACAGTTTAAAGGTGAGGACCTTAAAACTATTCCAAAGACAAGGACCATAAAACTGTTCCAAAGACAAGTACCATAAAACTGTTCCAAAGACAAGGACCTTAAAACTGTTCCAAAGACAAGTACCACAAATCTGTTCCGAAGGTGAGGACGTTAAAATTGTTCCAAAGGCGAGGACCATAAAACTGTTCCAAAGGCGAGAACCATAAAACTTTTCCGAAGGTGAGGACGTTAAAACTGTTCCAAAGACAAGGACCATAAAACTTTTCCGAAGGTGAGTACGTTAAAACTGTTCCAAAGGTGAGGGCCATAAAACTGTTCAAAAGGCAAGTACAATAAAAACTGTTGAAAGGTGAGGGCCATAAAACTTTTCCCAATGTGAGGACCATAAAACTGTTCCAAAGACAAGGACCATAAAACTGTTACAAACACGGACCACCAAACTGTTTAAAGGTGAGAAACATAAAACTGTTCCAAAGACAAAGCCCATAAAACTGTTCCAAAGACAAGGACCATAACACTGTTTAAAGGCGAGGACCATAAAACTTTTCAAAGACAAGGACCATAAAACTGTTCCAAAGACAAGGACCTTAAAGCTGTTCCAAAGACAAGGACCATAAAACTGTTTAAAGGTGAGTATGATAAAACTGTTTCAAAGGTGAAGCCCATAAAACTGTTCCGGAGGTGAGGCCCATAAAACTGTTCCGAAGACAAGACCATAAAACTCTTTAAAGGTGAGGGCAATGAAACTGTTCAAAAGGCAAGGACCATAAAAACTGTTCCAAAGACAAGGAACATAAAACTGTTCCAAAGACAAGGACATTAAAAGTGTTCCAAAGACAAGGAACAAAAAACTGTTCCGAAGGTGAGGACCTTAAAACTGTTCCAAAGACAAGGACCATAAAACTGTTACAAAGACGGACCACCAAACTTTTTAAAGGTGAGAAACATAAAACTGTTCCAAAGACAAAGCCCATAAAACTATTCCGAAGACAAGGACCATAAAACTGTTTAAAGGCGAGGGCCATAAAACTGTTCCAAAGACAAGGACCATAAAACTGTTTTAATAGACAAGGACCATAAAACTGTTCCAAAGGTGAATACCATAAAACTGTTCCAAAGGTGAGGACCATAAAACAGTTTAAAGGTGAGGACCTTAAAATTATTCCAAAGACAAGGACCATAAAACTGTTCCAAGCACAAGGAACATAAAACTGTTCCAAAGACAAGTACCTTAAAACTGTTCCAAAGACAAGTACCACAAAACTGTTCCGAAGGTGAGGACGTTAAAATTGTTCCAAAGACAAAGCCCATAAAACTGTTCCAAAGACAAGGACCATAAAACTGTTTAAAGGTGAGTAGGATAAAACTGTTCCAAAGGCGAAACCCATAAAACTGTTCCGAAGGTGAGGCCCATAAAACTGTTCCGAAGACAAGACCATAAAACTCTTTAAAGGTGAGGGCAATGAAACTGTTCAAAAGGCAAGGACCATAAAAACTGTTCCAAAGACAAGGAACATAAAACTGTTCCAAAGACAAGGAACAAAAAACTGTTCCGAAGGTGAGGACCTTAAAACTGTTCCAAAGACAAGGACCATAAAACTGTTACAAAGACGGACCACCAAACTTTTTAAAGGTGAGAAACATAAAACTGTTCCAAAGACAAAGCCCATAAAACTGTTCCGAAGACAAGGACCATAAAACTGTTCCAAAGGTGATTACCATAAAACTGTTCCGAAGGTGAGGACCATAAAACAGTTCAAAGGTGAGGACCTTAAAACTATTCCAAAGACAAGGACCATAAAACTGTTCCAAAGACAAGTACCATAAAACTGTTCCAAACACAAGGAACATAAAACTGTTCCAAAGACAAGGACCTTAAAACTGTTCCAAAGACAAGTACCACAAATCTGTTCCGAAGGTGAGGACGTTAAAATTGTACCAAAGGTGAGGACCATAAAACTGTTCCAAAGGCGAGAACCATAAAACTTTTCCGAAGGTGAGGACGTTAAAACTGTTCCAAAGACAAGGACCATAAAACTGTTCCGAAGGTGAGGACGTTCAAACTGTTCCAAAGACAAGGCCCATAAAACTTTTCCGAAGGTGAGTACGTTAAAACTGTTCCAAAGGTGAGGGCCATAAAACTGTTCCAAACACAAGGAACATAAAACTGTTCCAAAGACAAGGACCTTAAAACTGTTCCAAAGACAAGTACCACAAATCTGTTCTGAAGGTGAGGACGTTAAAATTGTACCAAAGGTGAGGACCATAAAACTGTTCCAAAGGCGAGAACCATAAAACTTTTCCGAAGGTGAGGACGTTAAAACTGTTCCAAAGACAAGGACCATAAAACTGTTCCGAAGGTGAGGACGTTCAAACTGTTCCAAAGACAAGGCCCATAAAACTTTTCCGAAGGTGAGTACGTTAAAACTGTTCCAAAGGTGAGGGCCATAAAACTGTTCAAAAGGCAAGTACAATAAAAACTGTTGAAAGGTGAGGGCCATAAAACTGTTCCCAATGTGAGGACCATAAAACTGTTTAAAGGTGAGAAACATAAAACTGTTCCAAAGACAAAGCCCATAAAACTGTTCCAAAGACAAGGACCATAACACTGTTCCAAAGACAAGGACCTTAAAGCTGTTCCAAAGACAAGGACCATAAAACTGTTCAAAAGGCAAGGACCATAAAAACTGTTGAAAGGTGAGGGCCATAAAACTGTTCCAAAGACAAGGACCATGAAACTGTTACAAACACGGACCACCAAACTGTTTAAAGGTGAGAAACATAAAACTGTTCCAAAGACAAAGCCCATAAAACTGTTCCAAAGACAAGGACCTTAAAGCTGTTCCAAAGACAAGGACCATAAAACTGTTTAAAGGTGAGTATGATAAAACTGTTCCAAAGGTGAAACCCATAAAACTGTTCCAAAGGTGAGGACCATAAAAACTGTTCAAAGGTGAGGGCCATAAAAGTTTTCCGAAGGTGAGGACCATAAAAAAGTTCCAAAGACAAGGACCATAAAACTGTAACGAAGGTGAGGACGTTAAAACTGTTCAAAAAACAAGGACCATAAAATTGTTCCAAAGACAAGTACCATAAAATTGTTCCAAAGACAAGTACCATGAAACTGTTCCGAAGACAAGGACCATAAAACTGTTCCCAAGACAAGTACCATAAAACTGTTCCAAAGACGGACCATGAAACTGTTTAAAGGTGAGAGCCATAGAACTCTTAAACAGGTGAGGACCATAAAAACTGTTTAAAGGTGAGGGCCATAAAACTGTTCCAAAGACAAGTATCACAAAACTGTTCCGAAGGTGAGGACGTTAAAATTGTTCCAAAGGCGAGGACCATAAAACTGTTCCAAAGGCAAGAACCATAAAACTTTTCCGAAGGTGAGGACGTTAAAAGTGTTCCAAAGACAAGGACCATTTCACTGTTCCGAAGGTGAGGACGTTAAAACTGTTCCAAAGACAAGGCCCATAAAACTGTTCCGAAGGTGAGGACGTTAAAACTGTTCCAAAGGCGAGGGCCATAAAACTGTTCAAAAGGCAAGGACCATAAAACTTTTTCGAAGGTGAGGACCTTAAAACCGTTCAAAGGTGAGGGCCATAAAACTGTTCAAAAGGCAAGTACCATAAAAACTGTTGAAAGGTGAGGGCCATAAAACTGTTTCGAATGTGAGGACCATAAAACTGTTCCAAAGACAAGGACCATAAATCTGTTCCAAAGGCGAGAACCATAAAACTTTTCCGAAAGTGAGGACGTTAAAAGTGTTCCAAAGACAAGGACCATTTAACTGTTCCGAAGGTGAGGACGTTAAAACTGTTCCAAAGACAAGGCCCATAAAACTGTTCCGAAGGTGAGGACGTTAAAACTGTTCCAAAGGCGAGGGCCATAAAACTGTTCAAAAGGCAAGGACCATAAAACTTTTTCGAAGGTGAGGACCTTAAAACCGTTCAAAGGTGAGGGCCATAAAACTGTTCAAAAGGCAAGTACCATAAAAACTGTTGAAAGGTGAGGGCCATAAAACTGTTTCGAATGTGAGGACCATAAAACTGTTCCAAAGACAAGGACCATAAATCTGTTCCGAAGGTGAGGACGTTAAAACTGTTCCAAAGGCGAGGGCCATAAAACTGTTCAAAAGGCAAGGACCATAAAACTTTTTCGAAGGTGAGGACCTTAAAACCGTTCAAAGGTGAGGGCCATAAAACTGTTCAAAAGGCAAGTACCATAAAAACTGTTGAAAGGTGAGGGCCATAAAACTGTTTCGAATGTGAGGACAATAAAACTGTTCCAAAGACAAGGACCATAAAACTGTTACAAACACGGACCACCAAACTGTTTAAACGTGAGAAACATAAAACTGTTCCAAAGACAAAGCCCATAAAACTGTTCCAAAGACAAGGAACATAAAACTGTTTAAAGGCGAAGACCATAAAACTGTTCCAAAGACAAGGACCATAAAACTGTTCCAAAGACAAGGACCATAAAACTGTTCCAAAGGCGAGGACCTTAAAACTGTTTAAAGGTGAGGACAATAAAGCTGTTCCAAAGGCGAGGACAATAAAAACTGTTGAAAAATGAGAGCCATAAAACTGTTCCGAAGGTGAGGACGTTAAAACTGTTCAAAGGTGAGGGCCATAAAACTGTTCAAAAGGCAAGTACCATAAAAACTGTTGAAAGGTGAGGGCCATAAAACTGTTTCGAATGTGAGGACCATAAAACTGTTCCAAAGACAAGGACCATAAATCTGTTCCAAAGGCGAGAACCATAAAACTTTTCCGAAAGTGAGGACGTTAAAAGTGTTCCAAAGACAAGGACCATTTAACTGTTCCGAAGGTGAGGACGTTAAAACTGTTCCAAAGACAAGGCCCATAAAACTGTTCCGAAGGTGAGGACGTTAAAACTGTTCCAAAGGCGAGGGCCATAAAACTGTTCAAAAGGCAAGGACCATAAAACTTTTTCGAAGGTGAGGACCTTAAAACCGTTCAAAGGTGAGGGCCATAAAACTGTTCAAAAGGCAAGTACCATAAAAACTGTTGAAAGGTGAGGGCCATAAAACTGTTTCGAATGTGAGGACCATAAAACTGTTCCAAAGACAAGGACCATAAATCTGTTCCGAAGGTGAGGACGTTAAAACTGTTCCAAAGGCGAGGGCCATAAAACTGTTCAAAAGGCAAGGACCATAAAACTTTTTCGAAGGTGAGGACCTTAAAACCGTTCAAAGGTGAGGGCCATAAAACTGTTCAAAAGGCAAGTACCATAAAAACTGTTGAAAGGTGAGGGCCATAAAACTGTTTCGAATGTGAGGACAATAAAACTGTTCCAAAGACAAGGACCATAAAACTGTTACAAACACGGACCACCAAACTGTTTAAACGTGAGAAACATAAAACTGTTCCAAAGACAAAGCCCATAAAACTGTTCCAAAGACAAGGAACATAAAACTGTTTAAAGGCGAAGACCATAAAACTGTTCCAAAGACAAGGACCATAAAACTGTTCCAAAGACAAGGACCATAAAACTGTTCCAAAGGCGAGGACCTTAAAACTGTTTAAAGGCGAGGACAATAAAAACTGTTGAAAAATGAGAGCCATAAAACTGTTCCGAAGGTGAGGACGTTAAAACTGTTCCAAAGGTGAGGACCATAAAAACTGTTCAAAGGTGAGGGCCATAAAAGTTTTCCGAAGGTGAGGACCATAAAAAAGTTCCAAAGACAAGGACCATAAAACTGTTCCAAAGACAAGTACCATGAAACTGTTCCGAAGACAAGGACCATAAAGCATTTCCCAAGACAAGTACCATAAAACTGTTCCAAAGACGGACCATAAAAACTGTTTAAAGGTGAGGGCCATAAAACTGTTCCAAAGACAAGTACCACAAAACTGTTCCGAAGGTGATGACGTTAAAATTGTTCCAAAGGCGAGGACCATGAAACTGTTCCAAAGGCGAGAACCATAAAACTGTTCCGAAGGTGAGGACGTTAAAACTGTTCCAAAGGCAAGTACCATAAAAACTGTTGAAAGGTGAGGACCATAAAACGGTTTCAAATGTGAGGACCATAAATCTGTTCCACAGGTGAGGACCATAAAACGGTTCCAAAGACAAGGACCATAAAACTGTTACAAACACGGACCACCAAACTGTTCCGAAGGTGAGGACCATAAAACTGTTCCAAAGGCAAAGCCCATAAAACTGTTCCAAAGACAAGGACCATAAAACTGTTCCAAAGACAAGGACCTTAAAGCTGTTCCAAAGACAAGGACCATAAAACTGTTTAAAGGTGAGTACGATAAAACTGTTCCAAAGGTGAAGCCCATAAAACTGTTCCGAAGGTGAGGACCATAAAACTGTTCCAAAGACAAAGCCCATAAAACTGTTCCGAAGATCAGGACCATAAAACTGTTTAAAGGCGAAGACCATAAAACTGTTCCAAAGTCAAGGACCATAAAACTGTTCCAAAGACAAGGACCATAAAACAGTTTAAGGGCGAAGACCATAATACTGTTCCAAAGTCAAGGACCATAAAACTGTTCCAAAGTCAAGGACCATAAAACTGTTCCAAAGACAAGGACCATAAAACTGTTACAAACACGGACAACCAAACTGTTTAAAGGTGAGAAACATAAAACTGTTCCAAAGACAAAGCCCATAAAACTGTTCCAAAGACAAGGACCATAAAGCTGTTCCAAAGGTGATTACTATAAAACTGTTCCAAAGACAAGTACCATAAAACTGTTCCAAAGGCTAGGACCATAAAACTGTTATAAAGACAAGGACCATAAAACTGTTCCAAAGGCGAGGACCTTAAAACTGTTTAAAGGTGAGGACAATAAAGCTGTTCCAAAGGCGAGGACAATAAAAACTGTTGAAAAATGAGAGCCATAAAACTGTTCCGAAGGTGAGGACGTCAAAACTGTTCCAAAGGTGAGGACCATAAAAACTGTTCAAAGGTGAGGGCCATAAAAGTTTTCCGAAGGTGAGGACCATAAAAAAGTTCCAAAAACAAGGACCATAAAATTGTTCCAAAGACAAGTACCATAAAACTGTTCCAAAGACAAGTACCATGAAACTGTTCCGAAGACAAGGACCATAAAGCTGTTCCCAAGACAAGTACCATAAAACTGTTCCAAAGACAAAGCCCATAAAACTGTTCCGAAGATCAGGACCATAAAACTGTTTAAAGGCGAAGACCATAAAACTGTTCCAAAGTCAAGGACCATAAAACTGTTCCAAAGACAAGGACCATAAAACTGTTTAAAGGCGAAGACCATAAAACTGTTCCAAAGTCAAGGACCATAAAACTGTTCCAAAGACAAGGACCATAAAACTGTTACAAACACGGACAACCAAACTGTTTAAAGGTGAGAAACATAAAACTGTTCCAAAGACAAAGCCCATAAAACTGTTCCAAACACAAGGACCATAAAACTGTTCCGAAGGTGAGGCCCATAAAACTGTTCTGAAGACAAGGACCATAAAACTGTTTAAAGGTGAGGGCAATGAAACTGTTCAAAAGGCAAGGACCATAAAAACTGTTCCAAAGACAAGGAACATAAAACTGTTCCAAAGACAAGGACCTTAAAACTGTTCCAAAGAAAAGGAACATAAAACTGTTCCAAAGACGGACCACCAAACTTTTTAAAAGTGAGAAACATAAAACTGTTCCAAAGACAAGGACCATAAAACTGTTCCAAAGGTGATTACCATAAAACTGTTCCAAAGACAAGTACCATAAAACTGTTCCAAAGGCAAGGACCATAAAACTGTTATAAAGACAAGGACCATAAAACTGTTCCAAAGGCGAGGACCTTAAAACCGTTCAAAGGTGAGGGCCATAAAACTGTTCAAAAGGCAAGTGCCATAAAAACTGTTGAAAGGGGAGGGCCATAAAACTGTTTCGAATGTGAGGACCATAAAACTGTTCCAAAGACAAGTACCAAAAAACTGTTTAAAGGCGAAGACCATAAAACTGTTCCAAAGACAAGGACCATAAATCTGTTTAAAGGCGAAGACCATAAAACTGTTCCAAAGTCAAGGACCATAAAACTGTTCCAAAGTCAAGGACCATACAATTGTTCCAAAGACAAGGACCATAAAACTGTTCCAAAGACAAGGACCTTAAAACTGTTCCAAAGACAAGGACCTTAAAACTGTTCCAAAGACAAGGACCATAAAACTGTTACAAACACGGACAACCAAACTGTTTAAAGGTGAGAAACATAAAACTGTTCCAAAGACAAAGCCCATAAAACTGTTCCAAAGACAAGGACCATAAAACTGTTCCGAAGGTGAGGCCCATAAAACTGTTCTGAAGACAAGGACCATAAAACTGTTTAAAGGTGAGGGCAATGTAACTGTTCAAAAGGCAAGGACCATAAAACTGTTCCAAAGACAAGGACCTTAAAACTATTCCAAAGACAAGGACCATAAAACTGTTCCGAGGGTGAGGACCTTAAAACTGTTCCAAAGACAAGCATCATAAAACTGTTCCAAAGACGGACCACCAAACTTTTTAAAGGTGAGAAACATAAAACTGTTCCAAAGACAAAGCCCATAAAACTGTTCCGAAGACAAGGACCATAAACCTGTTTAAAGGCGTAGACAATAAAACTGTTCCAAAGACAAGGACCATAAAACTGTTCCAAAGACAAGGACCTTAAAACTGTTCAGAAGACAAGGACCATAAAACAGTTTAAAGGAGAGTACGATAAAACTGTTCCAAAGGTGAAGCCCATAAAACTGTTCCGGAGGTGAGGCCCAAAAAACTGTTCCAAAGACAAGGAACATAAAACTCTTCCAAAGACAAGGACCTTAAAACTGTTCCAAAGAAAAGGAACATAAAACTGTTCCGAAGGTGAGGACCTTAAAACTGTACCAAAGACAAGGACCATAAAACTGTTCCAAAGACGGACCACCAAACTTTTTAAAGGTGAGAAACATAAAACTGTTCCAAAGACAAAGCGCATAAAATTGTTCCGAAGACAAGGACCATAAAACTGTTTAAAAGCGAAGACCATAAAACTGTTCCAAAGACAAGGACCATAAAACTGTTCCAAAGACAAGGACCATAAAACTGTTCCAAAGGCAAGGACCATAAAACTGTTCCAAAGACATGGACCATAAAACTGTTCTGAAGGTGAGGCCCATAAAACTGTTCTGAAGACAAGGACCATAAAACTGTTTAAAGGTGAGGACCATAAAACTGTTCCTAAGACAAGACCATAAAACTCTTTAAAGGTAAGGAAATGAAACTGTTCAAAAGGCAAGGACCATAAAAACTGTTCCAAAGACAAGGAACATAAAACTGTTCCAAAGACAAGGACCTTAAAAACTGTTCCAAAGACAAGGAACATAAAACTGTTCCGAAGGTGAGGACCTTAAAACTGTTCCAAAGACAAGGACCATAAAACTGTTCCAAAGACGGACCACCAAACTTTTTAAAGGTGAGAAACATAAAACTGTTCCAAAGACAAAGCCCATAAAACTGTTCCGAAGACAAGGACCATAAAACTGTTCCAAAGACGGACCACCAAACTTTTTAAAGGTGAGAAACATAAAACTGTTCCAAAGACAAAGCCCATAAAACTGTTCCAAAGACAAGGACCTTAAAACTGTTCCAAAGAAAAGGAACATAAAACTGTTCCGAAGGTGAGGACCTTAAAACTGTTCTGAAGACAAGGACCATAAAACTGTTTAAAGGTGAGGGCAATGAAACTGTTCAAAAGGCAAGGACCATAAAAACTGTTCCAAACACAAGGAACATAAAACTGTTCCAAAGACAAAGACCTTAAAACTATTCCAAAGACAAGGAACATAAAACTGTTCCGAGGGTGAGGACCTTAAAACTGTTCCAAAGACAAGCATCATAAAACTGTTCCAAAGACGGACCACCAAACTTTTTAAAGGTGATAAACATAAAACTGTTCCAAAGACAAAGCCCATAAAACTGTTTAAAGGCGAAGACCATAAAACTGTTCCAAAGACATGGACCATAAAACTGTTCCAAAGACAAGGACCTTAAAGCTGTTCCAAAGACAAGGACCATAAAACTGTTTAAAGGAGAGTACGATAAAACTGTTCCAAAGGTGAAGCCCATAAAACTGTTCCGAAGGTGAGGCCCAAAAAACTGTTCCAAAGACAAGGAACATAAAACTCTTCCAAAGACAAGGACCTTAAAACTGTTCCAAAGAAAAGGAACATAAAACTGTTCCGAAGGTGAGGACCTTAAAACTGTACCAAAGACAAGGACCATAAAACTGTTCCAAAGACGGACCACCAAACTTTTCAAAGGTGAGAAACATAAAACTGTTCCAAAGACAAAGTGCATAAAATTGTTCCGAAGACAAGGACCATAAAACTGTTTAAAGGCGAAGACCATAAAACTGTTCCAAAGACAAGGACCATAAAACTGTTCCAAAGACAAGGACCATAAAACTGTTCCAAAGGCAAGGACCATAAAACTGTTCCAAAGACATGGACCATAAAACTGTTCCGAAGGTGAGGCCCATAAAACTGTTCTGAAGACAAGGACCATAAAACTGTTTAAAGGTGAGGGCAATGAAACTGTTCAAAAGGCAAGGACCATAAAAACTGTTCCAAAGACAAGGAACATAAAACTGTTCCAAAGACAAGGACCTTAAAAACTGTTCCAAAGACAAGGAACATAAAACTGTTCCGAAGGTGAGGACCTTAAAACTGTTCCAAAGACGGACCACGAAACTTTTTAAAGGTGAGAAACATAAAACTGTTCCAAAGACAAAGCCCATAAAACTGTTCCGAAGGTGAAGACCTTAAAACTATTCCAAAGACAAGGACCATAAAACTTTTCCAAAAACAAGTACCATAAAACTGTTCCGAAGGTGAGGGCATTAAAACTGTTCAAAAGACAAGGGCCATAAAACTGTTCCAAAGACGGACCACCAAACTTTTTAAAGGTGAGAAACATAAAACTGTTCCAAAGACAAAGCCCATAAAACTGTTCCGAAGACAAGGACCATAAAACTGTTTAAAGGCGAAGACCAAAAAACTGTTCCAAAGACAAGGCCCAAAAAACTGTTCCAAAGACAAGGAACATAAAACTCTTCCAAAGACAAGGACCTTAAAACTGTTCCAAAGAAAAGGAACATAAAACTGTTCCGAAGGTGAGGACCTTAAAACTGTACCAAAGACAAGGACCATAAAACTGTTCCAAAGACGGACCACCAAACTTTTTAAAGGTGAGAAACATAAAACTGTTCCAAAGACAAAGCCCATAAAACTGTTCCAAAGACAAGGACCATAAAACTGTTCCAAAGACAAAGCCCATAAAACTGTTCCAAAGACAAGGACCATAAAGCTGTTCCAAAGGCAAGGACCATAAAACTGTTCCAAAGACATGGACCATAAAACTGTTCCGAAGGTGAGGCCCATAAAACTGTTCTGAAGACAAGTACCATAAAACTGTTTAAAGGTGAGGGCAATGAAACTGTTCAAAAGGCAAGGACCATAAAAACTGTTCCAAAGACAAGGAACATAAAACTGTTCCAAAGACAAGGACCTTAAAAACTGTTCCAAAGACAAGGAACATAAAACTGTTCCGAAGGTGAGGACCTTAAAACTGTTCCAAAGAAAAGGACCATAAAACTGTTCCAAAGACGGACCACCAAACTTTTTAAAGGTGAGAAACATAAAACTGTTCCAAAGACAAAGCCCATAAAACTGTTCCAAAGACAAGGACCATAAAACTGTTCCAAAGACATGGACCATAAAACTGTTCCGAAGGTGAGGACCATAAAACTGTTCCAAAGGCAAGGACCATAAAACTGTTCCAAAGACATGGACCATAAAACTGTTCCGAAGGTGAGGCCCATAAAACTGTTCTGAAGACAAGGACCATAAAACTGTTTAAAGGTGAGGGCAATGAAACTGTTCAAAAGGCAAGGACCATAAAAACTGTTCCAAAGACAAGGAACATAAAACTGTTCCAAAGACAAGGACCTTAAAACTGTTCCAAAGACAAGGAACATAAAACTGTTCCGAGGGTGAGGACCTTAAAACTGTTCCAAAGACAAGCATCATAAAACTGTTCCAAAGACGGACCACCAAACTTTTTAAAGGTGAGAAACATAAAACTGTTCCAAAGACAAAGCCCATAAAACTGTTCCGAAGACAAGGACCATACACCTGTTTAAAGGCGAAGACAATAAAACTGTTCCAAAGACAAGGACCTTAAAGCTGTTCCAAAGACAAGGACCATAAAACCGTTTAAAGGAGAGTACGATAAAACTGTTCCAAAGGTGAAGCCCATTAAACTGTTCCGAAGGTGAGGCCCAAAAAAACTGTTCTGAAGACAAGGACCATAAAACTGTTTAAAGGTGAGGGCAATGAAACTGTTCAAAAGGCAAGGACCATAAAAACTGTTCCAAAGACAAGGAACATAAAACTCTTCCAAAGACAAGGACCTTAAAACTGTTCCAAAGAAAAGGAACATAAAACTGTTCCGAAGGTGAGGACCTTAAAACTGTTCCAAAGAAAAGGAACATAAAACTGTTCCGAAGGTGAGGACCTTAAAACTGTACCAAAGACAAGGACCATAAAACTGTTCCAAAGACGGACCACCAAACTTTTTAAAGGTGAGAAACATAAAACTGTTCCAAAGACAAAGCGCATAAAATTGTTCCAAAGACAAGGACCATAAAACTGTTCCAAAGGCAAGGACCATAAAACTGTTCCAAAGACATGGACCATAAAACTGTTCCGAAGGTGAGGCCCATAAAACTGTTCTGAAGACAAGGACCATAAAACTGTTTAAAGGTGAGGGCAGTGAAACTGTTCAAAAGGCAAGGACCATAAAAACTGTTCCGAAGGTGAGGACCTTAAAACTGTTTCAAAGACAAGGACCATAAAACTGTTCCAAAGACGGACCACCAAACTTTTTAATGGTGAGAAACATAAAACTGTTCCAAAGACAAAGCCCATAAAACTGTTCCAAAGACAAGGACCATAAAACTGTTCCAAAGACAAAGCCCATAAAACTGTTCCAAAGACAAGGACCATAAAACTGTTCCAAAGACGGACCACCAAACTTTTTAAAGGTGAGAAACATAAAACTGTTCCAAAGACAAGGACCATAAAACTGTTTAAAGGCGAAGACCATAAAACTGTTCCAAAGACAAGGACCATAAAAGTGTTCCAAAGACAAGTACCATAAAACTGTTCCAAAGGCAAGGACCATAAAACTGTTCCAAAGACAAGGACCATAAAACTGTTCCAAAGGCGAGGACCTTAAAACTGTTTAAAGGTGAGGACAATGAAGCTGTTCCAAAGGCGAGGACAATAAAAACTGTTTAAAGGTGAGAGCCATAAAACTGTTCCGAAGGTGAGGACCATAAAACTGTTCCAAAGACAAGGACCAAAAAACTGTTCAAAGGTGAGGGCCATAAAACTTTTCTGAAGGTGAGGACCATAAAACTGTTCCAAAGACAAGGACCATAAAACTATAACGAAGGTGAGGACCATAAAACTGTTCCAAAGACAAGTACCATGAAACTGTTCCGAAGACAAGGACCATAAAGCTGTTCCCAAGACAAGGATCATAAAACTGTTCCAAAGACGGACCACCAAACTTTTTAAAGGTGAGAAACATAAAACTGTTCCAAAGACAAAGCACATAAAACTGTTCCAAAGGCAAGGACCATAAAACTGTTCCAAAGACATGGACCATAAAACTGTTCCGAAGGTGAGGACCTTAAAACTGTTCCAAAGACAAGGACCATAAAACTGTTCCAAAGACGGACCACCAAACTTTTTAAAGGTGGGAAACATAAAACTGTTCCAAAGACAAAGCCCATAAAACTGTTCCAAAGACAAGGACCATAAAACTGTTCCAAAGACGGACCACCAAACTTTTTAAAGGTGAGAAACATAAAATTGTTCCAAAGACAAAGCCTATAAAACTGTTCCAATGACAAGGACCATAAAACTGTTTAAAGGCGAAGACCAGAAAACTGTTCCAAAGACAAGGACCATAAAACTGTTCCAAAGACAAGGACCTTAAAACTGTTCCAAAGACAAGGAACATAAAACTGTTCCGAGGGTGAGGACCTTAAAACTGTTCCAAAGACATGCATCATAAAACTGTTCCAAAGTCGGACCACCAAACTTTTTAAAGGTGAGAAACATAAAACTGTTCCAAAGACGAAGCCCATAAAACTGTTCCGAAGACAAGGACCATAAACCTGTTTAAAGGCGAAGACAATAAAACTGTTCCAAAGACAAGGAACATAAAAACTGTTCCAAAGACAAGGACCTTAAAAACTGTTCCAAAGACAAGGAACATAAAACTGTTCCGAAGGTGAGGACCTTAAAACTGTTCCAAAGACAAGGACCATAAAACTGTTCCAAAGACGGACCACCAAACTTTTTAAAGGTGAGAAACATAAAACTGTTCCAAAGACAAAGCGCATAAAATTGTTCCGAAGACAAGGACCATAAAACTGTTTAAAGGTGAAGACCATAAAACTGTTCCAAAGACAAGGACCATAAAACTGTTCCAAAGACAAGGACCATAAAGCTGTTCCAAAGGCAAGGACCATAAAACTGTTCCAAAGACATGGACCATAAAACTGTTCCGAAGGTGAGGCCCATAAAACTGTTCTGAAGACAAGTACCATAAAACTGTTTAAAGGTGAGGGCAATGAAACTGTTCAAAAGGTGAAGCCCATTAAACTGTTCCGAAGGTGAGGCCCAAAAAAACTGTTCTGAAGACAAGGACCATAAAACTGTTTAAAGGTGAGGGCAATGAAACTGTTCAAAAGGCAAGGACCATAAAAACTGTTCCAAAGACAAGGAACATAAAACTCTTCCAAAGACAAGGACCTTAAAACTGTTCCAAAGAAAAGGAACATAAAACTGTTCCGAAGGTGAGGACCTTAAAACTGTTCCAAAGAAAAGGAACATAAAACTGTTCCAAAGGTGAGGACCTTAAAACTGTACCAAAGACAAGGACCATAAAACTGTTCCAAAGACGGACCACCAAACTTTTTAAAGGTGAGAAACATAAAACTGTTCCAAAGACAAAGCGCATAAAACTGTTCCAAAGACATGGACCATAAAACTGTTCCGAAGGTGAGGCCCATAAAACTGTTCTGAAGACAAGGACCATAAAACTGTTTAAAGGTGAGGGCAGTGAAACTGTTCAAAAGGCAAGGACCATAAAAACTGTTCCAAAGACAAGGAACATAAAACTGTTCCAAAGACAAGGACCTTAAAAACTGTTCCAAAGACAAGGAACATAAAACTGTTCCGAAGGTGAGGACCTTAAAACAGTTTCAAAGACAAGGACCATAAAACTGTTCCAAAGACGGACCACCAAACTTTTTAAAGGTGAGAAACATAAAACTGTTCCAAAGACAAAGCCCATAAAACTGTTCCAAAGACAAGGACCATAAAACTGTTCCAAATGTGAGGACCATAAAAACTGTTCAAGGGTGAGGGCAGTACCATAAAACTGTTCCAAAGACGGACCATGAAACTGTTTAAAGGTGAGAGCCATAGAACTCTTAAAAAGGTGAGGACCATAAAAACTGTTTAAAGGTGAGGGCCATAAAACTGTTCCAAAGACAAGTACCACAAAACTGTTCCGAAGGTGAGGATGTTAAAATTTTTCCAAAGGCGAGGGCCATAAAACTCTTCCAAAGGCGAGAACCATAAAACTTTTCCGAAGGTGAGGACGTTAAAACTGTTCCAAAGACAAGGACCATAAAAGTGTTCCGAAGGTGAGGACGTTAAAACTGTTCCAAAGACAAGGACCATAAAACTTTTCCGAAGGTGAGGACCTTAAAACCGTTTCAAGGTGAGGGCCATAAAACTGTTCCAAAGGCAAGTACCATAAAAACTGTTGAAAGGTGAGGGCCATAAAACTGTTCAAAAGGCAAGGACCATAAAAACTGTTCCAAAGACAAGGAACATAAAACTGTTCCAAAGGCAAGGACCTTAAAACTGTTCCAAAGAAAAGGAACATAAAACTGTTCCGAAGGTGAGGACCTTAAAACTGTACCAAAGACAAGGACCATAAAACTGTTCCAAAGACGGACCACCAAACTTTTTAAAGGTGAGAAACATAAAACTGTTCCAAAGACAAAGCGCATAAAACTGTTCCAAAGACAAGGACCATAAAACTGTTTAAAGGCGAAGACCATAAAACTGTTCCAAACACAAGGACCATAAAACTGTTCCAAAGACAAGGACCACAAAACTGTTCCAAAGGCAAGGACCATAAAACTGTTCCAAAGACATGGACCATAAAACTGTTCCGAAGGTGAGGCCCATAAAACTGTTCTGAAGACAAGGACCATAAAACTGTTTAAAGGTGAGGGCAATGAAACTGTTCAAAAGGCAAGGACCATAAAAACTGTTCCAAAGACAAGGACCTTAAAACTGTTCCAAAGACAAGGAACATAAAACTGTTCCGAAGGTGAGGACATTAAAACTGTTCCAAAGACAAGAACCATAAAACTGTTCCAAAGACGGACCACCAAACTTTTTAAAGGTGAGAAACATAAAACTGTTCCAAAGACAAAGCCCATAAAACTGTTCCGAAGACAAGGACCATAAAACTGTTCCAAAGACAAAGCCCATAAAACTGTTCCAAAGACAAGTACCATAAAACTTTTCCAAAGGCAAGGACCATAAAAACTGTTCCAAAGACAAGGAACATAAAACTGTTCCAAAGACAAGGACCATAAAACTGTTCCAAAGACAAGTACCATAAAACTGTTCCAAAGGCAAGGACCATAAAACTGTTCCAAAGACAAGGAACATAAAACTGTTCCAAAGGCAAGGACCATAAAACTGTTTAAAGGTGAGGGCAATGAAACTGTTCAAAAGGCAAGGACCATAAAAACTGTTCCAAAGACAAGGAACATAAAAACTGTTCCAAAGACAAGGACCTTAAAAACTGTTCCAAAGACAAGGAACATAAAACTGTTCCAAAGGTGAGGACCTTAAAACTGTTCCAAAGACAAGGACCATAAAACTGTTCCAAAGACGGACCACCAAACTTTTTAAAGGTGAGAAACATAAAACTGTTCCAAAGACAAAGCGCATAAAATTGTTCCGAAGACAAGGACCATAAAACTGTTTAAAGGTGAAGACCATAAAACTGTTCCAAAGACAAGGACCATAAAACTGTTCCAAAGGCAAGGACCTTAAAAGTGTTTAAAGGTGAGGACAATAAAGCTGTTCCAAAGGCGAGGACAATAAAAACTGTTTAAAGGTGAGAGCCATAAAACTGTTCCAAAGACAAGGACCATAAAACTGTTCCAAAGACAAGGACCATAAAACTGTTCCAAAGGCAAGGACCATAAAACTGTTCCAAAGGCAAGGACCATAAAACTGTTCCAAAGACATGGACCATAAAACTGTTCCGAAGGTGAGGCCCATAAAACTGTTCTGATGACAAGGATCATAAAACTGTTTAAAGGTGAGGGCAATAAAACTGTTCAAAAGGCAAGGACCATAAAAACTGTTCCAAAGACAAGGAACATAAAACTGTTCCAAAGACAAGGACCTCAAAACTGTTCCAAAGACAAGGAACATAAAACTGTTCCGAAGGTGAGGACCTTAAAACTGTTCCAAAGACAAGGAACATAAAACTGTTCCAAAGACAAGGACCTTAAAACTGTTCCAAAGACAAGGAACATAAAACTGTTCCGAAGGTGAGGACATTAAAACTGTTCCAAAGACAAGGAACATAAAACTGTTCCAAAGACAAGGACCTTAAAACTGTTCCAAAGACAAGGACCATATAACTGTTCCAAAGACGGACCACTAAACTTTTTAAAGGTGAGAAACATAAAACTGTTCCAAAGACAAAGCCCATAAAACTGTTCCAAAGACAAGGACCATAAAACTGTTCCAAAGACAAGAACCATAAAACTGTTAAAAAGGCGAGGACCATAAAACTGTTCCAAAGGCGAGGACCATAAAACTGTTTAAAGGCGAGGTCCATAAAACCGTTCCAAAGACAAGGACCATAAAACTGTTCCGAAGGTGAGGACCTTAAAACTGTTCCAGACAAAGACCATAAAACTGTTCCAAAAGTGAGGACCTTAAAACTATTCCAAAGACAAGTACCATAAAACTTTTCCAAAGACAAGTACCATAAAACTGTTCCGAAGGTGAGGTCCATAAAACTGTTCCAAAGACAAGGACCATAAAACTGTTCCGAAGGTGAAGACCATAAAACTGTTCCGAAGGTGAGGACCTTAAAACTATTCCAAAGACAAGGACCATAAAACTTTTCCAAAAACAAGTACCATAAAACTGTTCCGAAGGTGAGGGCATTAAAACTGTTCAAAAGACAAGGGCCATAAAACTGTTCCAAAGACGGACCACCAAACTTTTTAAAGGTGAGAAACATAAAACTGTTCCAAAGACAAAGCCCATAAAACTGTTCCGAAGACAAGGACCATAAAACTGTTTAAAGGCGAAGACCATAAAACTGTTCCAAAGACAAGGACCATAAAACTGTTCCAAAGACAAGGACCTTAAAACTGTTCCAAAGACAAAGAACATAAAACTGTTCCGAGGGTGAGGACCTTAAAACTGTTCCAAAGAAAAGGACCATAAAACTGTTCCAAAGACGGACCACCAAACTTTTTAAAGGTGAGAAACATAAAACTGTTCCAAAGACAAAGCCCATAAAACTGTTCCAAAGACAAGGACCATAAAACTGTTCCAAAGACAAGAACCATAAAACTGTTAAAAAGGCGAGGACCATAAAACTGTTCCAAAGGCGAGGACCATAAAAACTGTGTAAAGTTGAGGGCCATAAAAATGTTCCGAAGGTGAGGACCATAAAACTGTTTAAAGGCGAGGTCCATAAAACCGTTCCAAAGATGGACCACCAAACTTTTTAAAGGTGAGAAACATAAAACTGTTCCAAAGACAAAGCCCATAAAACTGTTCCGAAGACAAGGACCATAAAACTGTTTAAAGGCGAAGACCATAAAACTGTTCCAAAGACAAGGACCATAAAACTGTTCCAAAGACAAGGACCTTAAAACTGTTCCAAAGACAAGGAACATAAAACTGTTCCAAAGACTAGGACCTTAAAACTGTTCCAAAGACAAGGAACATAAAACTGTTCCGAAGGTGAGGACATTAAAACTGTTCCAAAGACAAGGAACATAAAACTGTTCCAAAGACAAGGACCTTAAAACTGTTCCAAAGACAAGGACCATATAACTGTTCCAAAGACGGACCACTAAACTTTTTAAAGGTGAGAAACATAAAACTGTTCCAAAGACAAAGCCCATAAAACTGTTCCAAAGACAAGGACCATAAAACTGTTCCAAAGACAAGAACCATAAAACTGTTAAAAAGGCGAGGACCATAAAACTGTTCCAAAGGCAAGGACCATAAAACTGTTTAAAGGCGAGGTCCATAAAACCGTTCCAAAGACAAGGACCATAAAACTGTTCCGAAGGTGAGGACCTTAAAACTGTTCCAGACAAAGACCATAAAACTGTTCCAAAAGTGAGGACCTTAAAACTATTCCAAAGACAAGTACCATAAAACTTTTCCAAAGACAAGTACCATAAAACTGTTCCGAAGGTGAGGTCCATAAAACTGTTCCAAAGACAAGGACCATAAAACTGTTCCGAAGGTGAAGACCATAAAACTGTTCCGAAGGTGAGGACCTTAAAACTATTCCAAAGACAAGGACCATAAAACTTTTCCAAAAACAAGTACCATAAAACTGTTCCGAAGGTGAGGGCATTAAAACTGTTCAAAAGACAAGGGCCATAAAACTGTTCCAAAGACGGACCACCAAACTTTTTAAAGGTGAGAAACATAAAACTGTTCCAAAGACAAAGCCCATAAAACTGTTCCGAAGACAAGGACCATAAAACTGTTTAAAGGCGAAGACCATAAAACTGTTCCAAAGACAAGGACCATAAAACTGTTCCAAAGACAAGGACCTTAAAACTGTTCCAAAGACAAAGAACATAAAACTGTTCCGAGGGTGAGGACCTTAAAACTGTTCCAAAGAAAAGGACCATAAAACTGTTCCAAAGACGGACCACCAAACTTTTTAAAGGTGAGAAACATAAAACTGTTCCAAAGACAAAGCCCATAAAACTGTTCCAAAGACAAGGACCATAAAACTGTTCCAAAGACAAGAACCATAAAACTGTTAAAAAGGCGAGGACCATAAAACTGTTCCAAAGGCGAGGACCATAAAAACTGTGTAAAGTTGAGGGCCATAAAAATGTTCCGAAGGTGAGGACCATAAAACTGTTTAAAGGCGAGGTCCATAAAACCGTTCCAAAGACGGACCACCAAACTTTTTAAAGGTGAGAAACATAAAACTGTTCCAAAGACAAAGCCCATAAAACTGTTCCGAAGACAAGGACCATAAAACTGTTTAAAGGCGAAGACCATAAAACTGTTCCAAAGACAAGGACCATAAAACTGTTCCAAAGACAAGGACCTTAAAACTGTTCCAAAGACAAGGAACATAAAACTGTTCTGAGGGTGAGGACCTTAAGACTGTTCCAAAGACAAGCATCATAAAACTGTTCCAAAGTCGGACCACCAAACTTTTTAAAGGTGAGAAACATAAAACTGTTCCAAAGACAAAGCCCATAAAACTGTTCCGAAGACAAGGACCATAAACCTGTTTAAAGGCGAAGACAATAAAACTGTTCCAAAGACAAGGACCATAAAACTGTTCCAAAGACAAGGACCTTAAAGCTGTTCCAAAGACAAGGACCATAAAACTGTTTAAAGGAGAGTACGATAAAACTGTTCCAAAGGTGAAGCCCATAAAACTGTTCCGAAGGTGAGGCCCAAAAAACTGTTCTGAAGACAAGGACCATAAAACTGTTTAAAGGTGAGGGCAATGAAACTGTTCAAAAGGCAAGGACCATAAAAACTGTTCCAAAGACAAGGAACATAAAAACTGTTCCAAAGACAAGGACCTTAAAAACTGTTCCAAAGACAAGGAACATAAAACTGTTCCGAAGGTGAGGACCTTAAAACTGTTCCAAAGACAAGGACCATAAAACTGTTCCAAAGACGGACCACCAAACTTTTTAAAGGTGAGAAACATAAAACTGTTCCAAAGACAAAGCGCATAAAATTGTTCCGAAGACAAGGACCATAAAACTGTTTAAAGGTGAAGACCATAAAACTGTTCCAAAGACAAGGACCATAAAACTGTTCCAAAGGCAAGGACCATAAAACTGTTCCAAAGACATGGACCATAAAGCTGTTCCGAAGGTGAGGCCCATAAAACTGTTCTGAAGACAAGGACCATAAAACTGTTTAAAGGTGAGGGTAATGAAACTGTTCAAAATGCAAGGACCATAAAAACTGTTCCAAAGACAAGGAACATAAAACTGTTCCAAAGACAGGGACCTTAAAAACTGTTCCAAAGACAAGGAACATAAAACTGTTCCGAAGGTGAGGACCTTAAAACTGTTCCAAAGAAAAGGACCATAAAACTGTTCCAAAGACGGACCACCAAACTTTTTAAAGGTGAGAAACATAAAACTGTTCCAAAGACAAAGCCCATAAAACTGTTCCAAAGACAAGGACCATAAAACTGTTCCAAAGGCAAGGACCATAAAACTGTTCCGAAGGTGAGGCCCATAAAACTGTTCTGAAGACAAGGACCATAAAACTGTTTAAAGGTGAGGGCAATGAAACTGTTCAAAAGGCAAGGACCATAAAAACTGTTCCAAAGACAAGGAACATAAAACTGTTCCAAAGACAAGGACCTTAAAAACTGTTCCAAAGACAAGGAACATAAAACTGTTCCGAAGGTGAGGACCTTAAAACTGTTCCAAAGACAAGGACCATAAAACTGTTCCAAAGACGGACCACCAAACTTTTTAAAGGTGAGAAACATAAAACTGTTCCAAAGACAAAGCCCATAAAACTGTTCCAAAGACAAGGACCATAAAACTGTTCCAAAGACGGACCACCAAACTTTTTAAAGGTGAAAAACATAAAACTGTTCCAAAGACAAAGCCCTGTAAAACTGTTCCGAAGACAAGGACCATAAAACTGTTTAAAGGCGAAGACCATAAAACTGTTCCAAAGACAAGGAACATAAAACTCTTCCAAAGACAAGGACCTTAAAACTGTTCCAAAGACAAGGACCATAAAACTGTTCCGAGGGTGAGGACCTTAAAACTGTTCCAAAGACAAGCATCATAAAACTGTTCCAAAGACGGACCACCAAACTTTTTAAAGGTGAGAAACATAAAACTGTTCCAAAGACAAAGCCCATAAAACTGTTCCAAAGACAAGGACCATAAAACCGTTTAAAGGAGAGTACGATAAAACTGTTCCAAAGGTGAAGCCCATAAAACTGTTCCGAAGGTGTGGCCCAAAAAACTGTTCTGAAGACAAGGACCATAAAACTGTTTAAAGGTGAGGGCAATGAAACTGTTCAAAAGGCAAGGACCATAAAAACTGTTCCAAAGACAAGGAACATAAAACTCTTCCAAAGACAAGGACCTTAAAACTGTTCCAAAGAAAAGGAACATAAAACTGTTCCGAAGGTGAGGACCTTAAAACTGTACCAAAGACAAGGACCATAAAACTGTTCCAAAGACAGACCACCAAACTTTTTAAAGGTGAGATGCATAAAACTGTTCCAAAGACAAAGCGCATAAAATTGTTCCGAAGACAAGGACCATAAAACTGTTTAAAGGCGAAGACCATAAAACTGTTCCAAAGACAAGGACCATAAAACTGTTCCAAAGACAAGGACCATAAAACTGTTCCAAAGGCAAGGACCATAAAACTGTTCCAAAGACATGGACCATAAAACTGTTCCGAAGGTGAGGCCCATAAAACTGTTCTGAAGACAAGGACCATAAAACTGTTTAAAGGTGAGGGCAGTGAAACTGTTCAAAAGGCAAGGACCATAAAAACTGTTCCAAAGACAAGGAACATAAAACTGTTCCAAAGACAAGGACCTTAAAAACTGTTCCAAAGACAAGGAACATAAAACTGTTCCGAAGGTGAGGACCTTAAAACTGTTCCAAAGACAAGGACCATAAAACTGTTCCAAAGACAAAGCCCATAAAACTGTTCCAAAGACAAGGACCATAAAACTGTTCCAAATGTGAGGACCATAAAAACTGTTCAAAGGTGAGGGCCATAAAACTTTTCTGAAGGTGAGGACCATAAAACTGTTCCAAAGACAAGGACCATAAAACTATAACGAAGGTGAGGACCATAAAACTGTTCCAAAGACAAGTACCATGAAACTGTTCCGAAGACAAGGACCATAAAGCTGTTCCCAAGACAAGTACCATAAAACTGTTCCAAAGACGGACCATGAAACTGTTTAAAGGAGAGAGCCATAGAACTCTTAAAAAGGTGAGGACCATAAAAACTGTTTAAAGGTGAGGGCCATAAAACTGTTCCAAAGACAAGTACCACAAAACTGTTCCGAAGGTGAGGATGTTAAAATTTTTCCAAAGGCGAGGGCCATAAAACTCTTCCAAAGGCGAGAACCATAAAACTTTTCCGAAGGTGAGGACGTTAAAACTGTTCCAAAGACAAGGACCATAAAAGTGTTCCGAAGGTGAGGACGTTAAAACTGTTCCAAAGACAAGGACCATAAAACTTTTCCGAAGGTGAGAAACTTAAAACCGTTTCAAGGTGAGGGCCATAAAACTGTTCCAAAGGCAAGTACCATAAAAACTGTTGAAAGGTGAGGGCCATAAAACTGTTCAAAAGGCAAGGACCATAAAAACTGTTCCAAAGAAAAGGAACATAAAACTGTTCCGAAGGTGAGGACCTTAAAACTGTACCAAAGACAAGGACCATAAAACTGTTCCAAAGACGGACCACCAAACTTTTTAAAGGTGAGAAACATAAAACTGTTCCAAAGACAAAGCGCATAAAACTGTTCCAAAGACAAGGACCATAAAACTGTTTAAAGGCGAAGACCATAAAACTGTTCCAAAGACAAGGACCATAAAACTGTTCCAAAGACAAGGACCACAAAACTGTTCCAAAGGCAAGGACCATAAAACTGTTCCAAAGACATGGACCATAAAAGTTTTCCGAAGGTGAGGCCCATATAACTGTTCTGAAGACAAGGACCATAAAACTGTTTAAAGGTGAGGTCCATAAAACTGTTCAAAAGGCAAGGACCATAAAAACTGTTCCAAAGACAAGGAACATAAAAACTGTTCCAAAGACAAGGACCTTAAAACTGTTCCAAAGACAAGGAATATAAAACTGTTCCGAAGGTGAGGACCTTAAAACTGTTCAAAAGACAAGAACCATAAAACTGTTCCAAAGACGGACCACCAAACTTTTTAAAGGTGAGAAACATAAAACTGTTCCGAAGACAAGGACCATAAAACTGTTTAAGGGCGAAGACCATAAAACTATTCCAAAGACAAGGACCATAAAACTGTTCCAAAGACAAGTACCATAAAACTGTTCCAAAGGCAAGGACCATAAAACTGTTCCAAAGACAAGGACCACAAAACTGTTCCAAAGGCAAGGACCTTAAAACTGTTTAAAGGTGAGGACAATAAAGCTGTTCCAAAGGCGAGGACCATAAAACTGTTCCAAAGACATGGACCATAAAAGTTTTCCGAAGGTGAGGCCCATATAACTGTTCTGAAGACAAGGACCATAAAACTGTTTAAAGGTGAGGTCCATAAAACTGTTCAAAAGGCAAGGACCATAAAAACTGTTCCAAAGACAAGGAACATAAAAACTGTTCCAAAGACAAGGACCTTAAAACTGTTCCAAAGACAAGGAATATAAAACTGTTCCGAAGGTGAGGACCTTAAAACTGTTCAAAAGACAAGAACCATAAAACTGTTCCAAAGACGGACCACCAAACTTTTTAAAGGTGAGAAACATAAAACTGTTCCAAAGACAAAGCCCATAAAACTGTTCCGAAGACAAGGACCATAAAACTGTTTAAGGGCGAAGACCATAAAACTGTTCCAAAGACAAGGACCATAAAACTGTTCCAAAGACAAGTACCATAAAACTGTTCCAAAGGCAAGGACCATAAAACTGTTCCAAAGACATGGACCATAAAACTGTTCCGAAGGTGAGGCCCATAAAACTGTTCTGAAGACAAGGATCATAAAACTGTTTAAAGGTGAGGGCAATAAAACTGTTCAAGAGGTAAGGACCATAAAAACTGTTCCAAAGACAAGGAACATAAATTTGTTCCAAAGACAAGGACCTTAAAACTGTTCCAAAGACAAGGAACATAAAACTGTTCCGAAGGTGAGGACCTTAAAACTGTTCCAAAGACAAGGAACATAAAACTGTTCCAAAGACAAGGACCTTAAAACTGTTCCAAAGACAAGGGACATAAAACTGTTCCGAAGGTGAGGACCTTAAAACTGTTCCAAAGACAAGGTCCATAAAACTGTTCCAAAGACGGACCACCAAACTTTTTAAAGGTGAGAAACATAAAACTGTTCCAAAGACAAAGCCCATAAAACTGTTCCAAAGACAAGGACCATAAAACTGTTCCAAAGACAAGAACGATAAAACTGTTAAAAAGGCGAGGACCATAAAACTGTTCCAAAGGCGAGGACCATAAAAACTGTGTAAAGTTGAGGGCCATAAAAATGTTCCGAAGGTGAGGACCATAAAACTGTTTAAAGGCGAGGTCCATAAAACCGTTCCAAAGACAAGGACCATAAAACTGTTCCGAAGGTGGGGACCTTAAAACTGTTCCAGACAAAGACCATAAAACTGTTCCAAAAGTGAGGACCTTAAAACTATTCCAAAGACAAGTACCCTAAAACTTTTCCAAAGACAAGTACCATAAAACTGTTCCGAAGGTGAGGTCCATAAAACTGTTCCAAAGACAAGGACCATAAAACTGTTCCGAAGGTGAAGACCATAAAACTGTTCCGAAGGTGAGGACCTTAAAACTATTCCAAAGACAAGGACCATAAAACTTTTCCAAAAACAAGTACCATAAAACTGTTCCGAAGGTGAGGGCATTAAAACTGTTCAAAAGACAAGGGCCATAAAACTGTTCCAAAGACAAGTACCATAAAACTGTTCCAAAGGCAAGGACCATAAAACTGTTCCAAAGACAAGGACCATAAAACTGTTCCAAAGGCGAGGACAATAAAAACTGTTTAAAGGTGAGAACCATAAAACTGTTCAGAAGGTGAGGACCATAAAACTGTTCCAAAGACAAGAACCATAAAACTGTTCCGAAGGTGAGGATGTTAAAACTGTTCCAAAGGTGAGGACCATAAAAACTGTTCAAAGGTGAGGGCCATAAAACTTTTCTGAAGGTGAGGACCATAAAACTGTTCCAAAGACAAGGACCATAAAACTGTAACGAAGGTTAGGACCATAAAACTGTTCCAAAGACAAGTACCATAAAACTGTTCCAAAGACAAGTACCATGAAACTGTTCCAAAGACGGACCATGAAACTGTTTAAAGGTGAGAGCCAATCAATCAATCAATCAATCAATCAATACTTTATTAGGTCCCCGAAGGGCAATTTGTGTGCAGCCGGTAGCATAAAAGTGCAATCAGTCAACAACAACAAACAATAAAAATAGTAAAATAATAAAATAAAAATAGTAAAATAATAAAATAATAATAAAATAATATAATAAAATAATAAAAGGCAAGTTACATAACAGTGGAAACATGGTAAGATGAGAACATCACAGCACATAAAGCGACGCTAAAAGTAGCAAATTAACAACTATGATTTATTTAAAAATCCAATGGCTCTTGGGATGAAGGAGTTTCTGACTCTATTGGTTTTAAACTTAGGCACGCAATATCTCCTGCCTGAGCGCAATGGCTGAAACTGCCTGTGCAGAGGATGGGCAGGATCTGCAAGGATTTTCTTTGCCTTGCATACAGCCCTGCATTTGTAAAGGTCCCACAAATCACTTAACTGACAGCCAGTAATTTTACTGCACTCTTTAACTATGCTTTGTAAGCGGTTTCGATTTTTAAGATTTAACATGCCAAACCAGCAAAGAAAAGCAAAGGTAAGAGTTGACTCCACAAAACAGGAATAAAACATTTTCATAAAAACATTGTCGACGTTAAAAAATCTCAATTTGCGAAGGAAGTGCATTTTCTGGTGAGCTTTACTACAGACAGCATCAACCTGGGTGTCGAATGTTAATTTACTGTCCAGTACTGTTCCCAAGTACTTGTACTGATGCACCACCTCAACTACCTGTCCATTTATCAGGGCAGGAGGGAGGGCAGGAGTGGATTTCCTAAAATCTATCAACAATTCTTTTGTCTTTGACACATTTATGTGCAGGAAAGAAGACTGACACCACTCAAGAAAGTCAGTCAAGACAGGGCCATGATCAAGAACATCACCAGAGACCAGAGAAACTATGACAGAATCATCAGCAAACTTAATGACATGGCGGTTCTCATGGAGGCTTTGGCACATATTTGTGTACAATACAAACAACAAGGGAGACAAAATGCAACCCTGAGGTGCACCGGTGGAGGAAACCAGAGAGTCAGACAGAATGCTGTTGACTCTAACTTGCTGAGTCCTGCATGTTAGAAAGTCAATTAGCCATAGAATCAAAGTTCCATCCACATTCATATATTTAAGTCTCTCTGCCAGTAGATGTGGCTGAATTGAGTTGAAGGCTGAGGAAAAGTCAATGAAGAGCAGCCGCACTAACGTCCTTGCACCTTCGAGATGACTGAGTGTCAAATTTAGGAGGGTAGCGATTGCATCATCTACACCTCTACCTGGCCGATAAGCAAATTGGAATGGGTCAAGGATTGGATTGACACAACTCAGCAATTCAGACTTAACTACTTTTTCCAGGGCTTTCATGACCAGAGATGTAAGCGCGATGGGCCTGAAATCATTAAGTTCTTTGGGTGACCTGACTTTTGAAACAGGAACGATGACGGATTTTTTCCACAGGGCAGGTATCTGACAGAGCTCAAGAGATTTTGAAAAGATATAACAAAAGATGTCTGCCACTTGCTCCGCACAGTTTTTTAGGACCCGTCCCCCAATACCGTCAGGGCCAGGGCTCTTCCTCTCCTTTACTCCTTTAAAGAGTTTTACAACCATAACTCGATCGACATGGACAGTGCTTTTTGGCTCAGTTACACTGTTCTTCAAAACTGTCAATTCATCCCTGAAATCATGAATATCAAACCGATTGTAAAATGAATTAAGTTTGTTAGCAAAGCTAAAGTCAGATCCATTATTTACTCCAGTGCTGATAGGATTCTTATTAGAACCCATCCCCATCATGGTTTTCACGCCGTCCCAAGCAGAGCGAGAATGTCCTGAAGTAAACAGGCTTTGCACTTTATTTTTATAATTAATTTTGGCAATCTTTATATTCCTTTTCACCTGCTTCTGAAGTTCATTGTACAAAAACAGGTTCCCAGCATCAAAACTCCTATTCCTCTCTATTATTGAATCTCTGACTTCTTTAGAGAACCACTGCTTATTATTGGGGAAATTGAAACAATATTTGTGGGGAATGGCCAAATCCTCACAAAACCTTATGTAGTCAGACACAGTTTCAGTTAATTCATCTAAATCTTCACAAGCATCTTTGAAAATGTCCCAGTCGGTACAGCTGAGGCACTCCTGGAGACACTGGGTGGAGTCATCAGACCATATAGGAACAAGGCGGCGCTCAGGTTTGCTCCTTTTAAGGATTGGCCTATAGTAAGGCATCAAGTAGATGACGTTATGATCGGACGTACCAAGTGGCGCTCGGCGGAGGGATCTATATGCCCCTTTAATCGAGCCGAAACATAGGTCAAGACATTTCATGCGTCGTGTAGGGCAAGTTACATATTGCTCAAAGCCACAAAGTGATTTTGCTGGGTTACAATGATTAAAATCACCCATTACAAGATTGGGCGCTTCAGGGGAGATCCTCTGGAACCTCCGCACAATGTTTGAGATCGTCCGAGTGGCTACGTCAGCGTCGGCCCTCGGGTGGATGTAAACAAGAGTCACAAACAGCTGGGGAAACTCACGTGGCAGGTAATATGGGCGCAAAGAGATGGATAAAAGTTCAACATCTGGAGTGCACAGCGACTCCCGCACCACTATAGTCTTGCACCAACTTTTATTGACGTACAGACAGACGCCCCCTCCGAGTGACTTACCGGTCACCCCGGGGTCTCGGTCTAATCTAAGTGGCGCTCCAAACCCAGCAAGCTCCAACTCATCGTCGGCATCGTGAGCCTTAAGCCACGTTTCCGTAAGGGCAATAAGGCAAGAGCTTTTGTATTCCTCGAGGAACTGGACATTAGCTCTGAGCTCGTCGATTTCCCTCGCAATGACTGGATATTGGACAGCGTGACGGTGGGAAGGGGGATACGGCGATGGCCTTCCCTCTTCAGCCTCTGACGGACTCCACCTCGGCGTCCCCTCTTCCTCCAGCGGACGGGTTTATATGCAGCATTCTTCCCCAAAGCTGGCTTCCCACGGACAATCTCCGTTGGAAATACCGCCGATGGATCAAGTGACCCCACATTGGAGTTCTGTAATAAGAGAAGAAAATCCCGACTGTATTGGATTCCTTCTCCAACACACATGGACCACGCCAGATGAAGCAGAAAGGTAAGAACAACCCAATGTCCAAGTAGAACCATCTTGGCGTATGCGCTGTACTGTGTTGATGATCTCCTATACCGTGTTTACAGATGATAAAAGTTCGTAAAAAGTCCATAAAAAAACTTAGACGCCACAACCACTCAGCTCCACACACTCTGCTGCTGCTGCTGCTGCTGTCGCCATAACCAGCGCCATCTTCCCAACCAGCCTTGACAACCAGCCTTGTCTCAGAGTTGAGGATGCCATAGAACTCTTAAAAAGGTGAGGACCATAAAAACTGTTTAAAGGTGAGGGCCATAAAACTGTTCCAAAGACAAGTACCACAAAACTGTTCCGAAGGTGAGGACGTTAAAACTGTTCCAAAGACAAAGCCCATAAATCTGTTCCGACGGTGAGGACGTTAAAACTGTTCCAAAGGCGAGGGCCATAAAACTGTTCAAAAGGCAAGGACGATGAAACTTTTCCGAAGGTGAGGACCTTAAAACCGTTTCAAGGTGAGGGCCATAAAACTGTTCCAAAGGCAAGTACCATAAAAACTGTTGAAAGGTGAGGGCCATAAACCTGTTCCGAATGTGAGGACCATAAAACTGTGCCAAAGACAAGGACCATAAATCTGTTCCACAGGCGAAGACCATAAAACTGTTCCAAAGACAAGGACCATAAAACTGTTACAAACACGGACCACCAAACTGTTTAAAGGTGAGAAACATAAAACTGTTCCAAAGACAAAGCCCATAAAACTGTTCCAAAGACAAGGACCATAAAACTGTTTAAAGGAAAGGACCATAAAACTGTTCCAAAGACAAGGACCATAAAACTGTTCCAAAGACAAGGACCATAAAACTGTTAAAAAGGTGAGGTCCATAAAACCGTTCCAAAGAAAAGGACCATAAAACTGTTCCGAAGGTGAGGACCTTAAAACTGTTCCAGACAAAGACCATAAAACTGTTCCAAAAGTGAGGACCTCAAAACTATTCCAAAGACAAGGACCATAAAACTTTTCCAAAGACAAGTACCATAAAACTGTTCCGAAGGTGAGGTCCATAAAACTGTTCCAAAGACAAGGACCATAAAACTGTTCAGAAGGTGAAGACCATAAAACTGTTCCGAAGGTGAGGACCTTAAAACCATTCCAAAGACAAGGACCATAAAACTTTTCCAAAAACAAGTACCATAAAACTGTTCCGAAGGTGAGGACCATAAAACTGTTCCAAATACGGAACATGAAACTGTTTACAGGTGAGGGCAATGAAACTGTTCAAAAGGCAAGGACCATAAAAACTGTTCCAAAGACAAGGACCTTAAAGCTGTTCCAAAGACAAGGACCATAAAACTGTTTAAAGGTGAGTACGATAAAACTGTTCCAAAGGTGAAGCCCATAAAACTGTTCTGAAGACAACGACCATAAAACTGTTTAAATGTGAGGGCAATGAAACTGTTCAAAAGGCAAGGACCATAAAAACTGTTCCAAAGACTAGGAACATAAAACTGTTCCAAAGACAAGGACCTTAAAACTGTTCCGAAGGTGAGGACCTTAAAACTGTTCCGAAGGTGAGGACCTTAAAACTGTTCCAAAGACAAGGACCATAAAACTGTTCCAAAGACGGACCACCAAACTGTTTAAAGGTGAGAAACATAAAACTGTTCCAAAGACAAAGCCCATAAAACTGTTCCGAAGACAAGGACCATAAAACTGTTTAAAGGCGAAGACCATAAAATTGTTCCAAAGACAAGGACCATAAAACTGTTCCAACGACAAGGACCATAAAACTGTTCCAAAGGTGATTACCATAAAACTGTTCCAAAGACAAGTACCATAAAACTGTTCCAAAGGTAAGGACCATAAAACTGTTCCAAAGACAAGGACCATAAAACTGTTCCAAAGGCGAGGACCTTAAAACTATTTAAAGGTGAGGACAATAAAGCTGTTCCAAAGGCGAGGACAATAAAAACTGTTTAAAGGTGAGAGCCATAAAACTGTTCCGAAGGTGAGGACCATAAAACTGTTCCAAAGACGGACCATGAAACTGTTTATATGTGAGGGCCATGAAACTGTTCCAAAAGTGAGTACCTTAAAACTATTCCAAAGACAAGGACCGTAAAACTTTTCCGAAGACAAGTACCATAAAACTGTTCCGAAGGTGAGTTCCATAAAACTGTTCCGAAGACAAGGACCATAAAACTGTTCCAAAGACAAGTACCATAAAACTGTTTAAAGGTGAGTACCATAAATTTGTTCCAAAGGTGAGGTCCATAAAACTGTTCCGAAGGGGAGGACCATAAAACTGTTCCAAAGACGGACCATGAAACTGTTCACAGGTGAGGCCCATAAAACTGTTCGAAAGGCGAGGACAATAAAACTGTTCCAGAGGCGCTTACCATAAAACTGTTCCAAAGACAAGAACCATAAAACTGTTCCGAAGGTGAGGATGTTAAAACTGTTCCAAAGGTGAGGACCATAAAAACTGTTCAAAGGTGAGGGCCATAAAACTTTTCTGAAGGTGAGGACCATAAAACTGTTCCAAAGACAAGGACCATAAAACTGTAACGAAGGTTAGGACCATAAAACTGTTCCAAAGACAAGTACCATAAAACTGTTCCAAAGACAAGTACCATGAAACTGTTCCGAAGACAAGGACCATAAAGCTGTTCCCAAGACAAGTACCATAAAACTGTTCCAAAGACGGACCATGAAACTGTTTAAAGGTGAGAGCCATAGAACTCTTAAAAAGGTGAGGACCATAAAAACTGTTTAAAGGTGAGGGCCATAAAACTGTTCCAAAGACAAGTACCACAAAACTGTTCCGAAGGTGAGGACGTTAAAACTGTTCCAAAGACAAAGCCCATAAATCTGTTCCGACGGTGAGGACGTTAGAACTGTTCCAAAGGCGAGGGCCATAAAACTGTTCAAAAGGCAAGGACGATAAAACTTTTCCGAAGGTGAGGACCTTAAAACCGTTTCAAGGTGAGGGCCATAAAACTGTTCCAAAGGCAAGTACCATAAAAACTGTTGAAAGGTGAGGGCCATAAAACTGTTCCGAATGTGAGGACCATAAAACTGTGCCAAAGACAAGGACCATAAATCTGTTCCACAGGCAAAGACCATAAAACTGTTCCAAAGACAAGGACCATAAAACTGTTACAAACACGGACCACCAAACTGTTTAAAGGTGAGAAACATAAAACTGTTCCAAAGACAAAGCCCATAAAACTGTTCCAAAGACAAGGACCATAAAACTGTTTAAAGGCGAGGACCATAAAACTGTTCCAAAGACAAGGACCATAAAACTGTTAAAAAGGTGAGGTCCATAAAACCGTTCCAAAGACAAGGACCATAAAACTGTTCCGAAGGTGAGGACCTTAAAACTGTTCCAGACAAAGACCATAAAACTGTTCCAAAAGTGAGGACCTTAAAACTATTCCAAAGACAAGGACCATAAAACTTTTCCAAAGACAAGTACCATAAAACTGTTCCGAAGGTGAGGTCCATAAAACTGTTCCAAAGACAAGGACCATAAAACTGTTCATAAGGTGAAGACCATAAAACTGTTCCGAAGGTGAGGACCTTAAAACCATTCCAAAGACAAGGACCATAAAACTTTTCCAAAAACAAGTACCATAAAACTGTTCCGAAGGTGAGGACCTTAAAACTGTTCCAAAGACAAAGCCCATAAAACTGTTCCGTAGACAAGGACCATAAAAATGTTCCGAAGGTGAGGACCATAAAACTGTTTAAAGGTGAGGTCCATAAAACTGTTTCAAAGACAAGGACCATAAAACTGTTTCGAAGATGAAGACCATAAAACTGTTCCGAAGGTGAGGACCATAAAACAGTTTAAAGGTGAGGACCTTATAACTGTTCCGAAGACAACGACCATAAAACTGTTTTAAGGTGAGGGCAATGAAACTGTGCAAAAGGCAATGACCATAAAAACTGTTCCAAAGACAAGTACCTTAAAAGTGTTCCGAAGGTGAGGACCTTAAAACTGTTCCAAAGACAAGGACCATAAAACTGTTCCAAAGACAGTCCACCACACTGTTTAAAGGTGAGAAACATAAAACTGTTCCAAAGACAAAGCCCATAAAACTGTTCCGAAGACAAGGACCATAAAACTGTTTAAAGGCGAAGACCATAAAACTGTTCCAAAGACAAGGACCATAAAACTGTTCCAACGACAAGGACCATAAAACTGTTCCAAAGGTGTTACCATAAAACTGTTCCAAAGACAAGTACCATAAAACTGTTCCAAAGGTAAGGACCATAAAACTGTTCCAAAGACAAGGACCATAAAACTGTTCCGAAGGTGAGGACGTTAAAACTGTTCCAAAGGTGAGGACCATAAAAACTGTTCAAAGGTGAGGGCCATAAAACTTTTCTGAAGGTGAGGACCATTAAACTGTTCCAAAGACAAGGACCATAAAACTGTTAAAAAGGCGAGGACCATAAAACTGTTCCGAAGGTGAGGACGTTAAAACTGTTCCAAAGGTGAGGACCATAAAAACTGTTCAAAGGTGAGGGCCATAAAACTTTTCCGAAGGTGAGGACCATTAAACTGTTCCAAAGACAAGGACCATAAAACTGTTCCATAGACAAGGACCTTAAAGCTGTTCCAAAGACAAGGACCATAAAACTGTTTAAAGGTGAGTACCATAAAACTGTTCCAAAGGTCAGGCCCATAAAACTGTTCCGAAGGTGAGGCCCATAAAACTGTTCCGAAGACAAGGACCATAAAACTGTTCAAAGGTGAATATCATAAAACTGTTCCAAAGGTGAAGCCCATAAAACTGTTCCGAAGACAAGGACCATAAACCTGTTTAAAGGCGAGGACCATAAAACTTTTCCAAAGACAAGGACCATAAAACTGTTCCAAAGGTGATTACCATAAAACTGTTCCAAAGACAAGTACCATAAAACTGTTCCAAAGACAAGGACCATAAAACTGTTCCAAAGGCGAGGACCTTAAAACTGTTTAAAGGTGAGGACAATAAAGCTGTTCCAAAGGTGAGGACAATAAAAACTGTTTAAAGGTGAGAGCCATAAAACTGTTCCGAAGGTGAGGACCATAAAACTGTTCCAAAGACAAGGACCATAAAACTGTTCCGAAGGTGAGGACGTTAAAACTGTTCCAAAGGTGAGGACCATAAAAACTGTTCAAAGGTGAGGGCCATAAAACTTTTCCAAAGGTGAGGACCATAAAACTGTTCCAAAGACAAGGACCATAAAACTGTTCCAAAGACAAGGACCATAAAACTGTTAAAAAGGCGAGGACCATAAAAACTGTGTAAAGGTGAGGGCCATAAAACTTTTCCAAAGACAAGTACCATAAAACTGTTCCAAGGACAAGTACCAGAAAACTGTTTAAAGGTGAGTACCATAAAACTGTTCCAAAGGTCAGGCCCATAAAACTGTTCCGAAGGTGAAGACCATAAAACTGTTCCGAAGACAAGGACCATAAAACTGTTTAAAGGTGAATACCATAAAACTGTTCCAAAGGTGAAGCCCATAAAACTGTTCCGAAGACAAGGACCATAAAACTGTTCTGAAGACAAGGACCATAAAACTGTTCCAAAGACAAGGACCTTAAAGCTGTTCCAAAGACAAGGACCATAAAACTGTTACAAACACGGACAACCAAACTGTTTAAAGGTGAGAAACATAAAACTGTTCCAAAGACAAAGCCCATAAAACTGTTCCAAAGACAAGGACCATAAAGCTGTTCCAAAGGTGAGTACTATAAAACTGTTCCAAAGACAAGTACCATAAAACTGTTCCAAAGGCAAGGACCATAAAACTGTTATAAAGACAAGGACCATAAAACTGTTCCAAAGGCGAGGACCTTAAAACTGTTTAAAGGTGAGGACAATAAAGCTGTTCCAAAGGCGAGGACAATAAAAACTGTTGAAAAATGAGAGCCATAAAACTGTTCCGAAGGTGAGGACGTTAAAACTGTTCCAAAGGTGAGGACCATAAAAACTGTTCAAAGGTGAGGGCCATAAAAGTTTTCCGAAGGTGCGGACCATAAAAAAGTTCCAAAGACAAGGACCATAAAACTGTAACGAAGGTGAGGACGTTAAAACTGTTCAAAAAACAAGGACCATAAAATTGTTCCAAAGACAAGTACCATAAAACTGTTCCAAAGACAAATACCATGAAACTGTTCCGAAGACAAGGACCATAAAGCTGTTCCCAAGACAAGTACCATAAAACTGTTCCAAAGAAGGACCATAAAAACTGTTTAAAGGTGAGGGCCATAAAACTGTTCCAAAGACAAGTACCACAAAACTGTTCCGAAGGTGAGGACGTTAAAATTGTTCCAAAGGCGAGGACCATGAAACTGTTCCAAAGGCAAGAACCATAAAACTTTTCCGAAGGTGAGGACGTTAAAACTGTTCCAAAGACAAGGACCATTTAACTGTTCCGAAGGTGAGGACGTTAAAACTGTTCCAAAGACAAGGCCCATAAAACTGTTCCGAAGGTGAGGACGTTAAAACTGTTCCAAAGGCGAGGGCCATAAAACTGTTCAAAAGGCAAGGACCATAAAACTTTTTCGAAGGTGAGGACCTTAAAACCGTTCAAAGGTGAGGGCCATAAAACTGTTCAAAAGGCAAGTACCATAAAAACTGTTGAAAGGTGAGGACCATAAAACGGTTTCGAATGTGAGGACCATAAAACTGTTCCAAAGACAAGGACCATAAATCTGTTCCACAGGTGAGGACCATAAAACGGTTCCAAAGACAAGGACCATAAAACTGTTACAAACACGGACCACCAAACTGTTCCGAAGGTGAGGACCATAAAACTGTTCCAAAGACAAAGCCCATAAAACTGTTCCAAAGACAAGGACCATAAAACTGTTCCAAAGACAAGGACCTTAAAGCTGTTCCAAAGACAAGGACCATAAAACTGTTTAAAGGTGAGTACGATAAAACTGTTCCAAAGGTGAAGCCCATAAAACTGTTCCGAAGGTGAGGACCATCAAACTGTTCCAAAGACAAAGCCCATAAAACTGTTCCAAAGACAAGGACCATGAAACTGTTCCAAAGACAAGGACCTTAAAGCTGTTCCAAAGACAAGGACCATAAAACTGTTTAAAGGTGAGTACGATAAAACTGTTCCAAAGGTGAAGCCCATAAAACTGTTCCGAAGGTGAGGCCCAAAAAACTGTTCCAAAGACAAGGAACATAAAACTCTTTCAAAGTCAAGGACCTTAAAACTGTTCCAAAGAAAAGGAACATAAAACTGTTCCGAAGGTGAGGACCTTAAAACTGTACCAAAGACAAGGACCATAAAACTGTTCCAAAGACGGACCACCAAACTTTTTAAAGGTGAGAAACATAAAACTGTTCCAAAGACAAAGCGCATAAAATTGTTCCGAAGACAAGGACCATAAAACTGTTCCAAAGACAAGGACCATAAAACTGTTCCAAAGGCAAGGACCATAAAACTGTTCCAAAGACATGGACCATAAAACTGTTCTGAAGGTGAGGCCCATAAAACTGTTCTGAAGACAAGGACCATAAAACTGTTTAAAGGTGAGGACCATAAAACTGTTCCGAAGACAAAGCCCATAAAACTGTTCCAAAGACAAGGACCATAAAACGGTTCCGAAGGTGAGGCCCATAAAACTGTTCTGAAGACAAGGACCATAAAACTGTTTAAAGGTGAGGGCAATGAAACTGTTCAAAAGGCAAGGACCATAAAAACTGTTCCAAACACAAGGAACATAAAACTGTTCCAAAGACAAAGACCTTAAAACTATTCCAAAGACAAGGAACATAAACTGTTCCGAGGGTGAGGACCTTAAAACTGTTCCAAAGACAAGCATCATAAAACTGTTCCAAAGACGGACCACCAAACTTTTTAAAGGTGAGAAACATAAAACTGTTCCAAAGACAAAGCCCATAAAACTGTTCCGAAGACAAGGACCATAAAACTGTTTAAAGGCGAAGACCATAAAACTGTTCCAAAGACAAGGACCATAAAACTGTTCCAAAGACAAGGACCTTAAAACTGTTCCAAAGACAAGGAACATAAAACTGTTCCGAGGGTGAGGACCTTAAAACTGTTCCAAAGACAAGCATCATAAAACTGTTCCAAAGACAAGGACCATAAAACTGTTTAAAGGAGAGTACGATAAAACTGTTCCAAAGGTGAGGCCCAAAAAACTGTTCTGAAGACAAGGACCATAAAAACTGTTCCAAAGACAAGGAACATAAAACTCTTCCAAAGACAAGGAACATAAAACTGTTCCAAAGGCAAGGACCTTAAAACTGTTCCAAAGAAAAGGAACATAAAACTGTTCCGAAGGTGAGGACCTTAAAACTGTTCCAAAGACAAGGACCATAAAACTGTTCCAAAGACGGACCACCAAACTTTTTAAAGGTGAGAAACATAAAACTGTTCCAAAGACAAAGCGCATAAAATTGTTCCGAAGACAAGGACCATAAAACTGTTTAAAGGCGAAGACCATAAAACTGTTCCAAAGACAAGGACCAAAAAACTGTTCCAAAGGCAAGAACCACAAAACTGTTCCAAAGGCAAGGACCATAAAACTGTTCCAAAGACATGGACCATAAAACTGTTCCGAAGGTGAGGCCCATAAAACTGTTCTGAAGACAGGGACCATAAAACTGTTTAAAGGTGAGGGCAATGAAACTGTTCAAAAGGCAAGGACCATAAAACTGTTCCAAAGACAAGGACCATAAAAGTGTTCCAAAGACAAGTGCCATAAAACTGTTCCAAAGGCAAGGACCATAAAACTGTTCCAAAGACAAGGACCATAAAACTGTTCCAAAGGCGAGGACCTTAAAACTGTTTAAAGGTGAGGACAATGAAGCTGTTCCAAAGGCGAGGACAATAAAAACTGTTTAAAGGTGAGAGCCATAAAACTGTTCCGAAGGTGAGGACCATAAAACTGTTCCAAAGACAAGGACCAAAAAACTGTTCAAAGGTGAGGGCCATAAAACTTTTCTGAAGGTGAGGACCATAAAACTGTTCCAAAGACATGGACCATAAAACTGTTCCGAAGGTGAGGCCCATAAAACTGTTCTGAAGACAAGGACCATGAAACTGTTTAAAGGTGAGGGCAATGAAACTGTTCAAAAGGCAAGGACCATAAAAACTGTTCCAAAGACAAGGAACATAAAAACTGTTCCAAAGACAAGGACCATAAAACTGTTCCAAAGACGGACCACCAAACTTTTTAAAGGTGAGAAACATAAAACTGTTCCAAAGACAAAGCCCATAAAACTGTTCCAAAGACAAGGACCATAAAACTGTTCCAAAGACGGACCACCAAACTTTTTAAAGGTGAGAAACATAAAACTGTTCCAAAGACAAAGCCTATAAAACTGTTCAAAAGACAAGGACCATAAAACTGTTTAAAGGCGAAGACCATAAAACTGTTCCAAAGACAAGGACCATAAAACTGTTCCAAAGACAAGGACCTTAAAACTGTTCCAAAGACAAGGAACATAAAACTGTTCCGAGGGTGAGGACTTTAAAACTGTTCCAAAGACAAGGACCTTAAAGCTGTTCCAAAGACAAGGACCATAAAACTGTTTAAAGGAGAGTACGATAAAACTGTTCCAAAGGTGAAGCCCATAAAACTGTTCCGAAGGTGAGGCCCATAAAACTGTTCTGAAGACAAGGACCATAAAACTGTTTAAAGGTGAGGGCAATGAAACTGTTCAAAAGGCAAGGACAATAAAAACTGTTCCAAAGACAAGGAACATAAAACTCTTCCAAAGACAAGGACCTTAAAACTGTTCCAAAGAAAAGGAACATAAAACTGTTCCGAAGGTGAGGACCTTAAAACTGTACGAAAGACAAGGACCATAAAACTGTTCCAAAGACGGACCACCAAACTTTTTAAAGGTGAGAAACATAAAACTGTTCCAAAGACAAAGCGCATAAAATTGTTCCGAAGACAAGGACCATAAAACTGTTTAAAGGCGAAGACCATAAAACTGTTCCAAAGACAAGGACCATAAAACTGTTCCAAAGACAAGGACCATAAAACTGTTCCAAAGACAAGGACCATAAAACTGTTCCAAAGGCAAGGACCATAAAACTGTTCCAAAGACATGGACCATAAAACTGTTCCGAAGGTGAGGCCCATAAAACTGTTCTGAAGACAAGGACCATAAAACTGTTTAAAGGTGAGGGCAATGAAACTGTTCAAAAGGCAAGGACCATAAAAACTGTTCCAAAGACAAGGAACATAAAACTGTTCCAAAGACAAAGCCCATAAAACTGTTCCGAAGACAAGAACCATAAAACTGTTTAAAGGCGAAGACCATAAAACTGTTCCAAAGACAAGGACCATAAAAGTGTTCCAAAGACAAGTGCCATAAAACTGTTCCAAAGGCAAGGACCATAAAACTGTTCCAAAGACAAGGACCATAAAACTGTTCCAAAGGCAAGGACCTTAAAACTGTTTAAAGGTGAGGACAATGAAGCTGTTCCAAAGGCGAGGACAATAAAAACTGTTTAAAGGTGAGAGCCATAAAACTGTTCCGAAGGTGAGGACCATAAAACTGTTCCAAAGACAAGGACCAAAAAACTGTTCAAAGGTGAGGGCCATAAAACTTTTCTGAAGGCGAGGACCATAAAACTGTTCCAAAGACAAGGACCATAAAACTATAACGAAGGTGAGGACCATAAAACTGTTCCAAAGGCAAGGACCATAAAACTGTTCCAAAGACGGACCATGAAACTGTTTAAAGGTGAGAGCCATAGAACTCTTAAAAAGGTGAGGACCATAAAAACTGTTTAAAGGTGAGGGCCATAAAACTGTTCCAAAGACAAGTACCACAAAACTGTTCCGAAGGTGAGGATGTTAAAATTTTTCCAAAGGCGAGGGCCATAAAACTCTTCCAAAGGCGAGAACCATAAAACTTTTCCGAAGGTGAGGACGTTAAAACTGTTCCAAAGACAAGGACCATAAAAGTGTTCCGAAGACGGACCACCAAACTTTTTAAAGGTGAGAAACATAAAACTGTTCCAAAGACAAAGCGCATAAAACTGTTCCAAAGACAAGGACCACAAAACTGTTCCAAAGGCAAGGACCATAAAACTGTTCCAAAAACATGGACCATAAAACTGTTCCGAAGGTGAGGCCCATAAAACTGTTCTGAAGACAAGGACCATAAAACTGTTTAAAGGTGAGGTCCATAAAACTGTTCAAAAGGCAAGGACCATAAAAACTGTTCCAAAGACAAGGAACATAAAAACTGTTCCAAAGACAATGACCTTAAAACTGTTCCAAAGACAAGGAACATAAAACTGTTCCGAAGGTGAGGACCTTAAAACTGTTCCAAAGACAAGAACCATAAAACTGTTCCAAAGACGGACCACCAAACTTTTTAAAGGTGAGAAACATAAAACTGTTCCAAAGACAAAGCCCATAAAACTGTTCCGAAGACAAGGACCATAAAACTGTTTAAGGGCGAAGACCATAAAACTGTTCCAAAGACAAGGACCATAAAACTGTTCCAAAGACAAGTACCATAAAACTGTTCCAAAGGCAAAGACCATAAAACTGTTCCAAAGACAAGGACCATAAAACTGTTCCAAAGGCAAGGACCTTAAAACTGTTTAAAGGTGAGGACAATAAAGCTGTTCCAAAGGCGAGGACAATAAAAACTGTTTAAAGGTGAGAGCCATAAAACTGTTCCAAAGACAAGGACCATAAAACTGTTCCAAAGACATGGACCATAAAACTGTTCCGAAGGTGAGGCCCATTTATGTTCCTTGTCCTTGGAACAGTTTTAAGGTCCTTGTCTTTGGAACAGTTTTATGTTCCTTGTCTTTGGAACAGTTTTTATGGTCCTTGCCTTTTGAACAGTTTTATTGCCCTTACCTTTAAACAGTTTTATGATCCTTGTCTTCAGAACAACTGTTCCGAAGGTGAGGACCTTAAAACTTTTCCAAAGACAAGGAACATAAAACTGTTCCAAAGACAAGGACCTTAAAACTGTTCCAAAGACAAGGACCATAAAACTGTTCCAAAGACAAGAACCATAAAACTGTTAAAAAGGCGAGGACCATAAAACTGTTCCAAAGGCGAGGACCATAAAAACTGTGTAAAGTTGAGGGCCATAAAAATGTTCCGAAGGTGGGGACCTTATGACTGTTCCAGACAAAGACCATAATACTGTTCCAAATGTGAGGACCTTAAAACTGTTTAAAGGCGAGGAGAATAAAGCTGTTCCAAAGGCGAGGACAATAAAAACTGTTTAAAGGTGAGAGTCATAAAACTGTTCCGAAGGTGAGGACCATAAAACTGTTCCAAAGACAAGAACCATAAAACTGTTCCGAAGGTGAGGATGTTAAAACTGTTCCAAAGGTGAGGACCATAAAAACTGTTCAAAGGTGAGGGCCATAAAACTTTTCTGAAGGTGAGGACCATAAAACTGTTCCAAAGACAAGGACCGTAAAACTGTAACGAAGGTGAGGACCATAAAACTGTTCCAAAGACAAGTACCATAAAACTGTTCCAAAGACAAGTACCATGAAACTGTTCCGAAGACAAGGACCATAAAGCTGTTCCCAAGACAAGTACCATAAAACTGTTCCAAAGACGGACCATGAAACTGTTTAAAGGTGAGAGCCATAGAACTCTTAAAAAGGTGAGGACCATAAAAACTGTTTAAAGGTGAGGGCCATAAAACTGTTCCAAAGACAAGTACCACAAAACTGTTCCGAAGGTGAGGACGTTAAAACTGTTCCAAAGACAAAGCCCATAAATCTGTTCCGACGGTGAGGACGTTAAAACTGTTCCAAAGGCGAGTGCCATAAAACTGTTCAAAAGGCAAGGACCATAAAACTTTTCCGAAGGTGAGGACCTTAAAACCGTTTCAAGGTGAGGTCCATAAAACTGTTCCAAAGGCAAGTACCATAAAAACTGTTGAAAGGTGAGGGCCATAAAACTGTTCCGAATGTGAGGACCATAAAACTGTGCCAAAGACAAGGACCATAAATCTGTTCCACAGGCGAATACCATAAAACTGTTCCAAAGACAAGGACCATAAAACTGTTACAAACACGGACCACCAAACTATTTAAAGGTGAGAAACATAAAACTGTTCCAAAGACAAGGACCATAAAACTGTTCCAAAGACAAGGACCATAAAACTGTTAAAAAGGTGAGGTCCATAAAACCGTTCCAAAGACAAGGACCATAAAACTGTTCCGAAGGTGAGGACCTTAAAACTGTTCCAAAGGTGAGGACCATAAAAACTGTTCAAAGGTGAGGGCCATAAAACTTTTCCGAAGGTGAGGACCATTAAACTGTTCCAAAGACAAGGACCATAAAACTGTTCCAAAGACAAGGACCATAAAAATGTTAAAAAGGCGAGGACCATAAAACTGTTCCAAAGGCGAGGACCATAAAAACTGTGTAAAGGTGAGGGCCATAAAAATGTTCTGAAGGTGAGGACCATAAAACTGTTCCGAAGGTAAGGACCATAAAACAGTTTAAAGGTGAGGACCATAAAAACAGTTCCAAAGACAAGGACCATAAAACTGTTCTATAGACAAGGACCTTAAAGCTGTTCCAAAGACAAGGACCATAAAACTGTTTAAAGGTGAGTACCATAAAACTGTTCCAAAGGTCAGGTCCATAAAACTGTTCCGAAGGTGAGGCCCATAAAACTGTTCCGAAGACAAGGACCATAAAACTGTTCAAAGGTGAATATCATAAAACTGTTCCAAAGACAAAGCCCATAAAACTCTTCCGAAGACAAGGACCATAAAACTGTTTAAAGGCGAAGACCATAAAAAAGTTTAAAGGCGAGGACCATAAAACTTTTCCAAAGACAAGGACCATAAAACTGTTCCAAAGGTGATTACCATAAAACTGTTCCAAAGACAAGTACCATAAAACTGTTCCAAAGGTAAGGACCATAAAACTGTTCCAAAGACAAGGACCATAAAACTGTTCCAAAGGCGAGGACCTTAAAACTGTTTAAAGGTGAGGACAATAAAGCTGTTCCAAAGGTGAGGATGATAAAAACTGTTTAAAGGTGAGAGCCATAAAACTGTTCCGAAGGTGAGGACCATAAAACTGTTCCAAAGACAAGGACCATAAAACTGTTCCAAAGACAAGGACCATAAAACTGTTAAAAAGGCGAGGACCATAAAACTGTTCCAAAGGCGAGGACCATAAAAACTGTGTAAAGGTGAGGGCCATAAAAATGTTCCGAAGGTGAGGACCATAAAACTGTTCCGAAGGTAAGGACCATAAAACAGTTTAAAGGTGAGGTCCATAAAACTGTTCCAAAGACAAGGACCATAAAACAGTTTAAAGGTGAGGACCTTAAAACTGTTCCAGACAAAGACAATAAAACTGTTCCAAAAGTGAGGACCTTAAAACTATTCCAAAGACAAGGACCATAAAACTTTTCCAAAGACAAGTACCATAAAACTGTTCCGAAGGTGAGGACCATAAAGCTGTTCCAAAGACAAGTACCATAAAACTGTTCCAAGGACAAGTACCAGAAAACTGTTCCAAAAAACTACCATAAAACTGTTTAAAGGTGAGTACCATAAAACTGTTCCAAAGGTGAGGACCATAAAACTGTTCCAAAGACGGACCATGAAACTGTTTACTGGTGAGGGCAATGAAACTGTTCAAAAGGCAAGGACCATAAAAACAGTTCCAAAGACAAGGACCATAAAACTGTTCCATAGACAAGGACCTTAAAGCTGTTCCAAAGACAAGGACCATAAAACTGTTTAAAGGTGAGTACCATAAAACTGTTCCAAAGGTCAGGCCCATAAAACTGTTCCGAAGGTGAGGCCCATAAAACTGTTCCGAAGACAAGGACCATAAAACTGTTCAAAGGTGAATATCATAAAACTGTTCCAAAGGTGAAGCCCATAAAACTGTTCCGAAGACAAGGACCATAAAACTGTTCCAAAGACAAGGACCATAAAACTGTTTAAAGGCGAGGACCATAAAACTTTTCCAAAGACAAGGACCATAAAACTGTTCCAAAGGTGATTACCATAAAACTGTTCCAAAGACAAGTACCATAAAACTGTTCCAAAGGTAAGGACCATAAAACTGTTCCAAAGACAAGGACCATAAAACTGTTCCAAAGGCGAGGACCTTAAAACTGTTTAAAGGTGAGGACAATAAAGCTGTTCCAAAGGTGAGGACAATAAAAACTGTTTAAAGGTGAGAGCCATAAAACTGTTCCGAAGGTGAGGACCATAAAACTGTTCCAAAGACAAGGACCATAAAACTGTTCCGAAGGTGAGGACCATAAAACTGTTCCAAAGACAAGGACCATAAAACTGTTCCGAAGGTGAGGACCATAAAACTGTTCCAAAGACAAGGACCATAAAACTGTTCCGAAGGTGAGGACGTTAAAACTGTTCCAAAGGTGAGGACCATAAAAACTGTTCAAAGGTGAGAGCCATAAAACTTTTCCAAAGGTGAGGACCATAAAACTGTTCCAAAGACAAGGACCATAAAACTGTTCCAAAGACAAGGACCATAAAACTGTTAAAAAGGCGAGGACCATAAAACTGTTCCAAAGGCGAGGACCATAAAAACTGTGTAAAGGTGAGGGCCATAAAAATGTTCCGAAGGTGAGGACCATAAAACTGTTCCGAAGGTAAGGACCATAAAACAGTTTAAAGGTGAGGTCCATAAAACTGTTCCAAAGACAAGGACCATAAAACTGTTTAAAGGTGAGGACCTTAAAACTGTTCCAGACAAAGACAATAAAACTGTTCCAAAAGTGAGGACCTTAAAACTATTCCAAAGACAAGGACCATAAAACTTTTCCAAAGACAAGTACCATAAAACTGTTCCGAAGGTGAGGACCATAAAGCTGTTCCAAAGACAAGTACCATAAAACTGTTCCAAGGACAAGTACCAGAAAACTGTTCCAAAGAACTACCATAAAACTGTTTAAAGGTGAGTACCATAAAACTTTTCCAAAGACAAGCACCATAAAACTGTTCCGAAGGTGAGGACCATAAAGCTGTTCCAAAGACAAGTACCATAAAATTGTTCCAAGGACAAGTACCAGAAAACTGTTCCAAAGAACTACCATAAAACTGTTTAAAGGTGAGTACCATAAAACTGTTCCAAAGGTGAGGCCCATAAAACTGTTCCGAAGGTGAGGACCATAAAACTGTTCCAAAGACGGACCATGAAACTGTTTACTGGTGAGGGCAATGAAACTGTTCAAAAGGCAAGGACCATAAAAACAGTTCCAAAGACAAGGACCATAAAACTGTTCAAAGGTGAATATCATAAAACTGTTCCAAAGGTGAAGCCCATAAAACTGTTCCAAAGACAAGGACCATAAAACTGTTAAAAAGGCGAGGACCATAAAACTGTTCCAAAGGCGAGGACCATAAAAACTGTGTAAAGGTGAGGGCCATAAAAATGTTCCGAAGGTGAGGACCATAAAACTGTTCCGAAGGTAAGGACCATAAAACAGTTTAAAGGTGAGGTCCATAAAACTGTTCCAAAGACAAGGACCATAAAACTGTTTAAAGGTGAGGACCTTAAAACTGTTCCAGACAAAGACAATAAAACTGTTCCAAAAGTGAGGACCTTAAAACTATTCCAAAGACAAGGACCATAAAACTTTTCCAAAGACAAGTACCATAAAACTGTTCCGAAGGTGAGGACCATAAAGCTGTTCCAAAGACAAGTACCATAAAACTGTTCCAAGGACAAGTACCAGAAAACTGTTCCAAAGAACTACCATAAAACTGTTTAAAGGTGAGTACCATAAAACTTTTCCAAAGACAAGCACCATAAAACTGTTCCGAAGGTGAGGACCATAAAGCTGTTCCAAAGACAAGTACCATAAAATTGTTCCAAGGACAAGTACCAGAAAACTGTTCCAAAGAACTACCATAAAACTGTTTAAAGGTGAGTACCATAAAACTGTTCCAAAGGTGAGGCCCATAAAACTGTTCCGAAGGTGAGGACCATAAAACTGTTCCAAAGACGGACCATGAAACTGTTTACTGGTGAGGGCAATGAAACTGTTCAAAAGGTAAGGACCATAAAACTGTTCCAAAGACAAGGACCATAAAACTGTTCCAAAGGCGAGGACCTTAAAACTGTTTAAAGGTGAGGACAATAAAGCTGTTCCAAAGGTGAGGACAATAAAAACTGTTTAAAGGTGAGAGCCATAAAACTGTTCCGAAGGTGAGGACCATAAAACTGTTCCAAAGACAAGGACCATAAAACTGTTCCGAAGGTGAGGACCATAAAACTGTTCCAAAGACAAGGACCATAAAACTGTTCCGAAGGTGAGGACCATAAAACTGTTCCAAAGACAAGGACCATAAAACTGTTCCGAAGGTGAGGACGTTAAAACTGTTCCAAAGGTGAGGACCATAAAAACTGTTCAAAGGTGAGAGCCATAAAACTTTTCCAAAGGTGAGGACCATAAAACTGTTCCAAAGACAAGGACCATAAAACTGTTCCAAAGACAAGGACCATAAAACTGTTAAAAAGGCGAGGACCATAAAACTGTTCCAAAGGCGAGGACCATAAAAACTGTGTAAAGGTGAGGGCCATAAAAATGTTCCGAAGGTGAGGACCATAAAACTGTTCCGAAGGTAAGGACCATAAAACAGTTTAAAGGTGAGGTCCATAAAACTGTTCCAAAGACAAGGACCATAAAACTGTTTAAAGGTGAGGACCTTAAAACTGTTCCAGACAAAGACAATAAAACTGTTCCAAAAGTGAGGACCTTAAAACTATTCCAAAGACAAGGACCATAAAACTTTCCCAAAGACAAGTACCATAAAACTGTTCCGAAGGTGAGGACCATAAAGCTGTTCCAAAGACAAGTACCATAAAACTGTTCCAAGGACAAGTACCAGAAAACTGTTCCAAAGAACTACCATAAAACTGTTTAAAGGTGAGTACCATAAAACTTTTCCAAAGACAAGCACCATAAAACTGTTCCGAAGGTGAGGACCATAAAGCTGTTCCAAAGACAAGTACCATAAAATTGTTCCAAGGACAAGTACCAGAAAACTGTTCCAAAGAACTACCATAAAACTGTTTAAAGGTGAGTACCATAAAACTGTTCCAAAGGTGAGGCCCATAAAACTGTTCCGAAGGTGAGGACCATAAAACTGTTCCAAAGACGGACCATGAAACTGTTTACTGGTGAGGGCAATGAAACTGTTCAAAAGGCAAGGACCATAAAAACAGTTCCAAAGACAAGGACCATAAAACTGTTCAAAGGTGAATATCATAAAACTGTTCCAAAGGTGAAGCCCATAAAACTGTTCCGAAGACAAGGACCATAAAACTGTTCCAAAGACAAGGACCATAAAACTGTTTAAAGGCGAGGACCATAAAACTTTTCCAAAGACAAGGACCATAAAACTGTTCCAAAGGTGATTACCATAAAACTGTTCCAAAGACAAGTACCATAAAACTGTTCCAAAGGTAAGGACCATAAAACTGTTCCAAAGACAAGGACCATAAAACTGTTCCAAAGGCGAGGACCTTAAAACTGTTTAAAGGTGAGGACAATAAAGCTGTTCCAAAGGTGAGGACAATAAAAACTGTTTAAAGGTGAGAGCCATAAAACTGTTCCGAAGGTGAGGACCATAAAACTGTTCCAAAGACAAGGACCATAAAACTGTTCCGAAGGTGAGGACCATAAAACTGTTCCAAAGACAAGGACCATAAAACTGTTCCGAAGGTGAGGACCATAAAACTGTTCCAAAGACAAGGACCATAAAACTGTTCCGAAGGTGAGGACGTTAAAACTGTTCCAAAGGTGAGGACCATAAAAACTGTTCAAAGGTGAGAGCCATAAAACTTTTCCAAAGGTGAGGACCATAAAACTGTTCCAAAGACAAGGACCATAAAACTGTTCCAAAGACAAGGACCATAAAACTGTTAAAAAGGCGAGGACCATAAAACTGTTCCAAAGGCGAGGACCATAAAAACTGTGTAAAGGTGAGGGCCATAAAAATGTTCCGAAGGTGAGGACCATAAAACTGTTCCGAAGGTAAGGACCATAAAACAGTTTAAAGGTGAGGTCCATAAAACTGTTCCAAAGACAAGGACCATAAAACTGTTTAAAGGTGAGGACCTTAAAACTGTTCCAGACAAAGACAATAAAACTGTTCCAAAAGTGAGGACCTTAAAACTATTCCAAAGACAAGGACCATAAAACTTTTCCAAAGACAAGTACCATAAAACTGTTCCGAAGGTGAGGACCATAAAGCTGTTCCAAAGACAAGTACCATAAAACTGTTCCAAGGACAAGTACCAGAAAACTGTTCCAAAGAACTACCATAAAACTGTTTAAAGGTGAGTACCATAAAACTTTTCCAAAGACAAGCACCATAAAACTGTTCCGAAGGTGAGGACCATAAAGCTGTTCCAAAGACAAGTACCATAAAATTGTTCCAAGGACAAGTACCAGAAAACTGTTCCAAAGAACTACCATAAAACTGTTTAAAGGTGAGTACCATAAAACTGTTCCAAAGGTGAGGCCCATAAAACTGTTCCGAAGGTGAGGACCATAAAACTGTTCCAAAGACGGACCATGAAACTGTTTACTGGTGAGGGCAATGAAACTGTTCAAAAGGCAAGGACCATAAAAACAGTTCCAAAGACAAGGACCATAAAACTGTTCCATAGACAAGGACCTTAAAGCTGTTCCAAAGACAAGTACCATAAAACTGTTTAAAGGTGAGTACCATAAAAGTGTTCCAAATGTCAGGCCCATAAAACTGTTCCGAAGGTGAGGCCCATAAAACTGTTCCGAATACAAGGACCATAAAACTGTTTAAAGGCGAGGACCATAAAACTTTTCCAAAGACAAGGACCATAAAACTGTTCCAAAGGTGATTACCATAAAACTGTTCCAAAGACAAGTACCATAAAACTGTTCCAAAGACAAGGACCATAAAACTGTTCCAAAGGCGAGGACCTTAAAACTGTTTAAAGGTGAGGACAATAAAGCTGTTCCAAAGGTGAGGACAATAAAAACTGTTTAAAGGTGAGAGCCATAAAACTGTTCCGAAGGTGAGGACCATAAAACTGTTCCAAAGAGAAGGACCATAAAACTGTTCCGAAGGTGAGGACGTTAAAACTGTTCCAAAGGTCAGGACCATAAAATTGTTCCAAAGACAAGGACCATAAAACTGTTCCAAATGCGAGGACCATAAAACTGTTCCAAAGACAAGGAACATAAAACTGTTCCGAAGACGGACAATGAAACTGTATAAAGGTGAGGACCATAAAACTGTTCAAAAGGCATGGACCATAAAAACTGTTTAAACGTGAGGGCCATAAAACATTTCCGAAGGTGAGGACCATAAAACTGTTCCAAAGACAAGGACCATAAATCTGTTCCAAATGCGAGGACCATAAAAACTGTTTAACGTTGAGGACCATAAAACTGTTTACAGGTGAGGACCATAAAACTGTTCCAAAGACGGAACATAAAACAGTTCCGAAGGTGAGGACGTTAAAACTGTTCCGAAGGTGAGGACCTTAAACTGTTAAAAAGGCGAGGACCATAAAAACTGTTTAAAGCTGAGGCCCATAAAACTGTTCCGAAGGTGAGGACCATAAAAATTGTTTAAAGGTGAGGGCCATAAAACTATTCCAAAGGTGAGGACCATAAAACTCTTCCAAAGGCGAGGACCATAAAAACATTTTAAAGGCGAGTACCATAAAACTTTTCTAAAGACAAGGACCATAAAGCTGTTCAAAAGACAAGGACAATAAAACTGTTCCAAAGACAAGGACCATAAAACTGTTAAAAAGACAAGGACAATAAAACTTTTCTAAAGACAAGGACCATAAAGCTGTTCAAAAGACAAGGACAATAAAACTTTTCTAAAGACAAGGACCATAAAGCTGTTCAAAAGACAAGGACAATAAAACTGTTCCAAAGACAAGGACCATAAAATTGTTCCGAAGGTGAGGACCTTAAACTGTTAAAAAGGTGAGGACCATAAAAACTTTTTAAAGGTGACGCCCATAAAACTGTTCCAAAGACAAGGACCATAAAACTGTTCTGAAGGTGAGGACCATAAAACTGTTTAAAGGTGAGGACCATAAAACTGTTCCAAAGACAAGGAACATAAAACTGTTCCAAATGCGAGGACCATAAAACTGTTCCAAAGACAAGGAACATAAAACTGTTCCGAAGGTGAGGACCTTAAACTGTTAAAAAGGCGAGGACCATAAAAACTGTTCCAAAGACAAGGACCATAAAACTGTTCCGAAGACAAGGACCATAAAAACTGTTCCAAAGAGAAGAACTATAAAAACTGTTCCAAAGACGAGGACCATAAAACTGTTCCAAAGACAAGGACCATAAATCTGTTCCAAATGCGAGGACCATAAAACTGTTCCAAAGACAAGGACCATAAATCTGTTCCAAATGCGAGGACCATAAAAACTGTTTAACGTTGAGGACCATAAAACTGTTTACAGGTGAGGACCATAAAACTGTTCCAAAGGCGGAACATAAAACTGTTCCGAAGGTGAGGACGTTAAAACTGTTCCGAAGGTGAGGACCTTAAACTGTTAAAAAGGCGAGGACCATAAAAACTGTTTAAAGCTGAGGCCCATAAAACTGTTCCGAAGGTGAGGACCATAAAAATTGTTTAAAGGTGAGGGCCATAAAACTCTTCCAAAGGTGAGGACCATAAAACTGTTCCAAAGGCGAGGACCATAAAAACATTTTAAAGGCGAGTACCATAAAACTTTTCTAAAGACAAGGACCATAAAGCTGTTCAAAAGACAAAGACCATAAAACTGTTCCAAAGACAAATACCATAAAATTGTTCCGAAGGTGAGGACCTTAAACTGTTAAAAAGGCGAGGACCATAAAAACTTTTTAAAGGTGACGCCCATAAAACTGTTCCAAAGACAAGGACCATAAAACTGTTCCAAAGAGGGAACATAAAACTGTTCCGAAGGTGAGGACATTATAACTGTTTAAAGGTGAGGGCCATAAAACTGTTCCAAAGACGGAACATAAAACTGTTTAAAGGTGAGGACCATAAAACTGTTCCAAAGACGGAACATAAAACTGTTCCGAAGGTGAGGACGTTAAAACTGTTCCGAAGGTGAGGACCATAAAACTGTTCCAAAGACGGAACATAAAACAGTTCCGAAGGTGAGGACGTTAAAACTGTTCCGAAGGTGAGGACCTTAAACTGTTAAAAAGGCGAGGACCATAAAAACTGTTTAAAGCTGAGGCCCATAAAACTGTTCCGAAGGTGAGGACCATAAAAATTGTTTAAAGGTGAGGACCATAAAACTGTTCCAAAGGCGAGGACCATAAAAACATTTTAAAGGCGAGTACCATAAAACTTTTCTAAAGACAAGGACCATAAAGCTGTTCAAAAGACAAGGACCATAAAACTGTTCCAAAGACAAGGACCATAAAATTGTTCCGAAGGTGAGGATCTTAAACTGTTAAAAAGGCGAGGACCATAAAAACTTTTTAAAGGTGACGCCCATAAAACTGTTCCAAAGACAAGGACCATAAAACTGTTCCAAAGACGGACCATAAAACTGTTCCGAAGGTGAGGACATTATAACTGTTTAAAGGTGAGGGCCATAAAACTGTTCCAAAGACAAGGACCATAAAACTGTTCTGAAGGTGAGGACCATAAAACTGTTCCAAAGACAAGGACCATAAATCAGTTCCAAATGCGAGGACCATAAAACTGTTCCGAAGACAAGGAACATAAAACTGTTCCAAAGGTGAGGACCTTGAACTGTTAAAAATGCAAGGACCATAAAAACTGTTCCAAAGACAAGGACCATAAAAACTGTTCCAAAGGCAAGAACTATAAAAACTGTTCCAAAGACGAGGACCATAAAACTGTTCCAAAGACAAGGACCATAAAACTGTTCCAAAGACAAGGACCATAAATCTGTTCCAAATGCGAGGACCATAAAACTGTTCCAAATGCGAGGACCATAAAACTGTTCCAAAGACAAGGACCATAAAAACTGTTTAACGTTGTCGACCATAAAACTGTTTAGAGGTGAGGACCATAAAACTGTTCAAAAGACAAGGAACATAAAACTGTTCCAAAGGCAAGAACTATAAAAACTGTTCCAAAGACGAGGACCATAAAACTGTTCCAAAGACAAGGACCATAAAACTGTTCCAAAGACAAGGACCATAAATCTGTTCCAAATGCGAGGACCATAAAACTGTTCCAAAGACAAGGACCATAAAAACTGTTTAACGTTGTCGACCATAAAACTGTTTAGAGGTGAGGACCATAAAACTGTTCCAAAGACGGAACATAAAACTGTTCCGAAGGTGAGGACGTTAAAACTGTTTAAAGGTGAGGGCCATAAAACTGTTCCAAAGGTGAGGACGTTAAAACCGTTCCGAAGGTGAGGACCTTAAACTGTTAAAAAGGCGAGGACCATAAAAACTGTTTAAAGGTGAGGCCCATAAAACTGTTCCGAAGGTGAGGACCATAAAAATTGTTTAAAGGTGAGGGCCATAAAACTGTTCCAAAGGTGAGGACCATAAAACTCTTCCAAAGGCGAGGACCATAAAAACATTTTAAAGGCGAGTACCATAAAACTTTTCTAAAGACAAGGACCATAAAGCTGTTCCAAAGACAAGGACCATAAAATTGTTCCGAAGGTGAGGACCTTAAACTGTTAAAAAGGCGAGGACCATAAAAACTTTTTAAAGGTGACGCCCATAAAACTGTTCCAAAGACAAGGACCATAAAACTGTTCCAAAGGCGGACAATAAAACTGTTCTGAAGGTGAGGACATTATAACTGTTTAAAGGTGAGGGCCATAAAACTGTTCCAAAGACGGTCCTTAAAACTGTTCCTCAAGGTGAGGACCATAAAAACTGTTTAAAGGTGAGGGCCATAAAACTCTTCCAAAGGTGAGGACCATAAAACTGTTCCAAAGGCGAGGACCATGAAAACATTTTAAAGGCGAGTACCATAAAACTTTTCTAAAGACAAGGACCATAAAGCTGTTCAAAAGACAAGGACCATAAAACTGTTCCAAAGACAAGGACCATAAAATTGTTCCGAAGGTGAGGATCTTAAACTGTTAAAAAGGCGAGGACCATAAAAACTTTTTAAAGGTGACGCCCATAAAACTGTTCCAAAGACAAGGACCATAAAACTGTTCCAAAGGCGGACAATAAAACTGTTCTGAAGGTGAGGACCATAAAACTGTTTAAAGGTGAGGACCATAAAACTGTTCCAAAGACAAGGACCATAAAACTGTTCCAAAGGCAAGAACTATAAAAACTGTTCCAAAGACAAGGACCATAAAACTGTTTAAAGGCGAGGACCATAAAACTGGAACCACGTCTCCCCATGTTTTAGTTCTAACATTTGGTATATGTAAAAGGCCGGTACCAGAAGACCTCAGGGTCTGCGAGGGCTTATAGCTTAAAACAAGGTCAGATAAACCAGAACACCAAGACCATTAAGACATTTGTAGATGACTAGAAGAACCTTAAAATCAATCCTGAAATGCACAAGGAGCCACTGTAGCCATTTTAAAACAGGTGTAATGTGTCCCCGCCCTCTAGTCCTCCAACTGGGACATGAAGTTATGGAACTGAACCTTGGCATTATTGATAGACCTGGTTGAACAGAATGTTCATCAGGCTCCACCCCAGCCTGATGAAGATCCACCTCCTCATCATTCGGGGGAAAGAGCAGAGTCGATGCCCCCCCTCCCTCAGAGAGTCGAGGGTCTCTGACGGAGCCACATCAAAAACACTGCTGCCTTCCTCCCTATCATCATCATCACTCTGACCAGTGATCAATAAGTTGGAGTAAGGTAAGGCAGCAGTTTTTGAGGTGTATGTGCGTAGCCTTCATCATCATCATCATTGTGTGTGCGTGTGTAACTGTGTCAGGTATGTGTGGCCTTCATCATCGTGTGTGTGTGTGTGTGTGTGTGTGTGTGTGGGTAATTGTGTGAGGTGTGTGTTGCCTTCATCATCGTTGTTTGTGTGTGTGTATAACTGCATAAAATCCAGACTTTTCCCGTTTATTGGAGCAGATTAAAGAGATGAAGCAGCTTAATGTTCAGATTATCATCCAGTAGAGAAAATCCTGTTATTATGAGTCACATTTACATCATGGTTCACACGCTAATGTCCACTTTCATCATGTTTCACACGCTAACGTCCACTTCATCATGGTTCACACGTTAACGTCTACTTTCATCATGTTTCACACACTAACGTCCAATTTCATCATGGTTCACACGCTAACATCCACTTTCATCATGTTTCACACGCTAACATCCACTTTCATCATGTTTCACTTGCTAACGTCTACTTTCACCATGTTTTGCCTGCTAACGTCCACTTTCATCATGTTTCACACGTTAACGTCTACTTTCATCATGTTTCACACACTAACGTCCAATTTCATCATGGTTCACACGCTAACATCCACTTTCATCATGTTTCACACGCTAACATCCACTTTCATCATGTTTCACTTGCTAACGTCTACTTTCACCATGTTTTGCCTGCTAACGTCCACTTTCATCATGTTTCACACGGTAACGTCTACTTTCACCATGTTTCACACGGTAACGTCCACTTTCATCATATTTCACTTGCTAACGTCCACTTTCACCATGTTTTGCCTGCTAACGTCCACTCTCATCATGTTTCACACGGTAACGTCCACTTTCATCATATTTCACTTGCTAACGTCCACTTTCACCATGTTTCACACGGTAACGTCCACTTTCATCATATTTCACTTGCTAACGTCCACTTTCACCATGTTTTGCCTGCTAACGTCCACTTTCATCATGTTTCACACGGTAACGTCCACTTTCATCATGTTTCACACGCTAACATCCACTTTCATCATGTTTCACTTGCTAACGTCTACTTTCACCATGTTTTGCCTGCTAACGTCCACTTTCATCATGTTTCACACGGTAACGTCTACTTTCACCATGTTTCACACGGTAACGTCCACTTTCATCATATTTCACTTGCTAACGTCCACTTTCACCATGTTTTGCCTGCTAACGTCCACTTTCATCATGTTTCACACGGTAACGTCCACTTTCATCATATTTCACTTGCTAACGTCCACTTTCATCATGTTTCACACGGTAACGTCCACTTTCATCATATTTCACTTGCTAACGTCCACTTTCACCATGTTTTGCCTGCTAACGTCCACTTTCATCATGTTTCACACGGTAACGTCCACTTTCATCATATTTCACTTGCTAACGTCCACTTTCACCATGTTTTGCCTGCTAACGTCCACTTTCATCATGTTTCACACGGTAACGTCCACTTTCACCATGTTTCACACGCTAACATCCACTTTCATCATGTTTCACTTGCTAACGTCCACTTTCATCATGTTTCACTTGCTAACGTCCACTTTCATCATGTTTCACACGCTAACATCCACTTTCATCATGTTTCACTTGCTAACGTCCACTTTCATCATGTTTCACTTGCTAACGTCCACTTTCACCATGTTTTGCCTGCTAACGTCCACTTTCATCATGTTTCACACGGTAACGTCCACTTTCATCATATTTCACTTGCTAACGTCCACTTTCAGAATGTTTCACTTGCTAACGTCCACTTTCATCATGTTTCACACGCTAACATCCACTTTCATCATGTTTCACTTGCTAACGTCCACTTTCATCATGTTTCACTTGCTAACGTCCACTTTCACCATGTTTTGCCTGCTAACGTCCACTTTCATCATGTTTCACACGGTAACGTCCACTTTCATCATATTTCACTTGCTAACGTCCACTTTCACCATGTTTTGCCTGCTAACGTCCACTTTCATCATGTTTCACTTGCTAACGTCCACTTTCATCATATTTCACTTGCTAACGTCCACTTTCACCATGTTTTGCCTGCTAACGTCCACTTTCATCATGTTTCACACGGTAACGTCCACTTTCATCATATTTCACTTGCTAACGTCCACTTTCATCATGTTTCACACGGTAACGTCCACTTTCATCATGTTTCACACGGTAACGTCCACTTTCATCATATTTCACTTGCTAACGTCCACTTTCACCATGTTTTGCCTGCTAACGTCCACTTTCATCATGTTTCACACGGTAACGTCCACTTTCATCATGTTTCACTTGCTAACGTCCACTTTCACCATGTTTTGCCTGCTAACGTCCACTTTCATCATGTTTCACACGGTAACGTCCACTTTCATCATGTTTCACTTGCTAACGTCCACTTTCACCATGTTTTGCCTGCTAACGTCCACTTTCATCATGTTTCACTTGCTAACGTCCACATTCACCATGTTTTGCCTGCTAACGTCCACTTTCATCATGTTTCACTTGCTAACGTCCACTTTCACCATGTTTTGCCTGCTAACGTCCACTTTCATCATGTTTCACACGGTAACGTCCACTTTCATCATGTTTCACACGGTAACCTCCACTTTCATCATGTCAGTGATCAATGCATCCTATATTCCCTGCCTGGCTCTTTATCTGGATCCATCTTCTTCACATTTCATTTATCAAAATTTTGATCTCAGTCAAATCTTTCAGATTATGATTGGTCCACATGCTGTCTCCTCTTTGTCCTCCAGGACTGGACTTTTTTGTGGGTAGTTTCGACATTCTGGACCTTCATCTGGTCAGACATTTTTATGGACAATTGTTCATCTTCAAGGGCTTTTTGGTGGTGGGTGAGTCCATTTCTTTAGACATGAATTCTGGCTGTCTTCTGAGCATGCTCAGTTGGACTATCCTGTCCCTGTCGGAGGAGTCACGCTATGGAGGTATGATCTTGAACTCCACTGGGCTCTGTCAGATGTCAGGTGGAAAAGAATCAGGACCAGAAGCTGAACCTAAACCCAAGATAAGGACGAGGAGGAGTTGGGTCTGGAACCAGTTCTTTGTCCTGGAGGAGTTCACTGGAGACGATCCTCAGTATATTGGAAAGGTATCAGTCTGAAATGTTCCGTCTGTTCAGCATTTCCTAACAGTCATATCTTTAATCTTGTGCTCATTCTTTGTCTTTCAAAACAAATATACTTTTCAGCAATGAAACAAAAGCAGTCTTATAGAATCAGTTGTCAAAAACAGTCTGACTGGTCTGTGGTCGATGCAACTGGTCTGACTGGTTTCTTCTCCCTCCAGCTCCACTCTGACATGGATAAAGGTGACGGTCAGGTGAAGTATTTACTGAGAGGTGAAGGAGCAGTGTCCATCTTTACCATCAATGAGGACACTGGAGACATCCACGCCACCAAGAGGTTGGACCGAGAACAGCAGGCTTACTACATCCTGAGAGCTCAGGCTCGAGATCGAAACACCAACCAGTTGCTGGAGCCAGAGTCACAGTTCATTATCAAGGTCCAGGACATAAACGACAATGCTCCAAAGTTCCTGGATGGTCCGTACATTGCCCACGTGGCTGAGAGGTCTCCCATCGGTGGGTCTGGAAATGTAACTGGTTTCTTAGATCAGGGGTGTCCACCTCTGGTCCTCAAGGGCCACAATCCTTTGGGTTTTCCATGTATCCCAAACGGCAACACATCTAACTCTAATTATTCATTCATTGGGCTAAACTTCATAGGCTGCTGGATCCATTTAATTTAGGCATGTGTGTTAGAAGAGGGATACATGGAAAACTTGCAGAACAGCGACCGATGTTGGACACCCCTGTTTTAGATCCTCTGCAGCTCTGGTCATCAGTAGAGAAGGATTTTTCTCCAGAAGTCTGCTGGAGAAACTGGTTCTAAAGTTGAAACTTGTATGTCTATTTTCCTGAAGGCAGTTCGGTTGTGACAGTAACTGCAATGGACGCTGATGATCCTACTTATGGAAACTCTGCCAGACTGGTTTACAGCATCTTGCAGGGTCAGCCTTACTTTTCTGTGGAGACAAATACAGGTGAGACCACACCAAACTAGATGTGTGCAATCTACTTCACAATTTGATTCGATTTTGATTCAGATGCTTTAATTCAAATTTTAAATGATTATGAAGAACATATTTTTCATATTGTCTATAAATTTTCCCATGTTATCTTCAGGAACAACAACCAAAACCAATATATTTCAAAACACCAGGTTTCAAGCCCTTTCAGCAACTCTCAGTCTCTAATCTCTCAATCTGTGAGGTTAGTGGGTAGCTTTGTGAGATCTCTGTTTGCTGTTCAGGCTGATGAACTTCTAGTTAGTCTTTCTAAAGTTTCTGGGTAGAAGCTTGACTTACATTGAAGCTGCATTTTTGTCATTTAATAATGAAAAATGTTGTCTTCGCGGTCAATAAAGCTACCTTGTAGTACCCTTCAGCAGCCTTAGGAGTTGCACAGATCCTTTACCATGCTTTCCACTACCAGTTGAAGCTCTGCAGGGGGTGGGAGCTGAAACTCCACGAGATGTACCCAGACCTCAACATCTTTGAGCCTGCCAGGTCGGACGTCATCCCCTTCCATCTCAACCAATTCTCGTCACATAGTGATCAGTTGACAGCTCTACTCCTCTCTTCACCAACACATGTCCAACGCATACGGCCGCAAGTCTGACGATACACTTACAAAGTTGATCATTGAGCAGCAGTGTCCTGGTGTCAGATGCACATGTGGACACTCTTAATACTTGAACATGATAATTTGTTATGAACAATCAATGATGAGCACAGAAGATCCTCCAACATGCTACTCCAGGAGCATTAAAGTCCTCTAGCAGAGTCTCCAGAAAGGGGAATTTTCTAACTTTCTGCATAAAGACTCCAACGGGGTAGAAAAGTCTGAACCTCTGTGCGGTGCACAGAGACAACAGGCAGGACCTGTCCCTTTGGTAGCCAATGATTGGACCACTGGGGTATCCATCTTTGGCTACCATCCAATTCACCCAACACCTGACCTTGATTTTCTTCCCCAAAGATGGCCTGGGCAATGGTCCTGGGGTTCATCGAAGGGATGGTTGAGATGATGATCATCAAAATCACCCTGAGGACTGCTCCTGTAAACCCATGTAACTGGGATATGATAAAACCTTCAGAAAGAAGAAGCCAATCATGCATCCTGAAACATGATGTGAGATGTTCATAATGCTGGTCCATGACCACCAGAGAGTGCCAACATCATGGATGTTAGGTTAGGGAAATGTTGGGTGACTACTCTTCCTCCTCTTCCTACACTTCAGATTAAAAGTGATTAATACAGATTAAACATGTTATCCTTTCACAGGGGGGGACCAGATTATTCCTGCTCACAGATCAGCTGCAGTCTGAGCTCACCACAGAGATCAAATTCAGAACGAAGCCCAAACGCTGCTGGATCTAAATCCCCTCCACCCAAAGTTAGAAAAGAGGCTGAGAGCAAACCAGCAGAACCAAAACTGAGAGTTCTGCATTTCAGTCTTTTCAAAATTATGTCACCATGTAAAGTCAGAACAGCTCAGTTAAATGTCAAATCAACAGACATCTGTTCATATAGGTACCCAGAACACCTGATCCAGTCTAATCCTGGTCGAGGGCCTCATTTCTAACCCTGCAGCACCAAACCCAGCTTACACCAGTTCTAGTCCACTTCTGGGGTTTCTAAAACCAGTCCACTTCTGGGGTTTCTAGAACCAGTCCACTTCTGGGATATCTAAAACCAGTCCACTTCTGGGGTTTCTAAAACCAGTCCACTTCTGGGGTTTCTAAAACCAGTCCACTTCTGGGGTTTCTAAAACCAGTCCACTTCTGGGGTTTCTAAAACCAGTCCACTTCTGGGGTTTCTAAAACCAGTCCACTTCTGGGGTTTCTAGAACCAGTCCACTTCTGGGGTTTCTAGAACCAGTCCACTTCTGGGGTTTCTAGAACCAGTCCACTTCTGGGATATCTAAAACCAGTCCACTTCTGAGGTTTCTAGAACCAGTCTACTTCTGGGGTTTCTAGAACCAGTCCACTTCTATTCAGTTCAATTCAATTCAACTTTATTTATATAGCGTCAAATCACGGCAATGCCATCTCAAGACGTTTTACAGACAGAGGGGAAAACATAATGAAGGCCAATTCATAACAGCCTATATAAGGAAACCAACAGATTGAGTTGAGTCCAACTCAATCTCCCATCCTAAGCAAGCACACTGGAGAGGGGCCTGATAACCAAAGGCTCTGCCTCCTGCTCGGCTCTTTGAGACTCTAGGAACCACAAGTAAGCCTGCAGTCTGGGAACGAAGTACTCTGCTTGGTATATAAGGAACTATGAGGTCTTTGATATATAGTGGTGCCTGGTTGTGGAGGGCTTTATATGTAAGGAGAAGGATTTTAAATTCTATTCTAGATTCAACAGGCAGCCACTTCTGGGATATCTAAAACCAGTCCACTTCTGGGGTTTCTAAAACCAGTCCATTCCTGGGATTTATAAAACCAGTCAACTTCTGGGATTTATAAAACCAGTCCACTTCTGGGATTTATAAAACCAGTCCACTTCTGGGGTTTCTAAAAGCAGGACTTGGCAGTAAAACGTCCTGACCTCCGCGCCAACTCTGACCCCGGCGTACGACATCTGGAGAAACAGGAAACGGCGACACCAAAGGCAGGAAATAAAAAGAAATCTGAGCCATTTGTTCCAAATGTAATGTAAACTTTCCCCCAGAATGTTGGACATTAACAGCATCTGCAGAAGAAGAGAAAAAGTTCCTCCAGCACGTAAAACGTCCAGCAGTAAAATGTTCTGGAACCAAGCAGTTCTACATGTTTGTAGCAACTTCCACAGTTGCTACTGAGGCGACGACTGGGTTCGGTCTATTTGTTTGAGACGCTGTTGGTGGTTCCCAAATGACGCACACAGGTCGCAGACATCAAGACTTGTTTATTGTAAACTGCTACATAAACTGCCTGATGATCGGATAGGATTTATTTTCACCAGTATAAGTGTGCAACGTCAAATGTGTATCTACTAGTGCGGTCAACAAGAATTACAGCTTCCCAGCTGCATCAAAACCCAGAGTGACTGGCTGACGGTGCCCTTTTAACTCCTTGGCCCTATACCGATCCACATCCACGTGACCCCAATTCATATCACCATGACAACAATATAACATCAACCATCCACCCAGTGATAATTCCCAACATAAACTACATTTATGGCTCCTTCACACCAGCCCCTTATTATAGTGATATCACATAATAATCAACCATATTAAACAAATAGGAGACATAAATACATGCAAAAAAACAACAAACCAAAATCATTAAGCAATCTCTATCATATTACCCAATGAGATCTTTTAACTAATTTTAGAGTCCATCTTCTTATCCAAGAAAACATGATAACAACAACAACAAAAAAAGAACCTAAAGAGTCCAGACACAGTCAAAGTCTGACCATATAAAGTCCAAAGGTTCAACTGTTATCTGCTTCCTGCAGCAAACAGTTTTATGATGGGTCGGTCCAGGCAGCTGGTCTGAGTCTTGATATGAACTCGACGAACAAATCCTCTTCGATCTGGAAAAGTGTCCATCACTCGTCCCATTGGCCACGAGGTACGAGGTGCAGAATGGTCCATGATAAGAACAAGATCTCCCACGGCGAGGTTCCTCTTCACTCCTGTCCAACGCTGACACTCCTGTTGTTCCAGTAGATATTCCTTTACCCGTCTTTTCCAAAACAAGTCAGACATGTATTGGATCTGTTTCCACCATATATGTGTGTACACATCTGTGGGTTGGAATACTCCTGGTGGAACAGATGGTGAGGTCTTTAACAGAAGAAGGTGATTCGGAGTTAAAGCTTCCAGGTCATTTGGATCCAAGGAGGCTTTAGTTATTGGTCGGCTGTTGAGGATGGCTTCAACCTCACACAGGACCGTATGAAGACTCTCTTCATCCAGATTTTGCACTTTCAAAAGGGAATTAAGCACCTTCCGAATTGACCTAATCAATCGTTCCCAAGTTCCCCGTGATGTTAGCCCGCAGGTGGATTGAAGCTCCATTTAACTCCTTTCTCATTAACTTTCACCTGATGCCATTCCTTAATCGCAGTCCTCAATTCACGTTCTGCTCCTATGAAGTTGGTTCCATTATCAGAACGTAGTTCACGAACCTGACCTTTTCTTGCAATAAAGCGTCGGAGAGCATTAATGAAAGAATCAGTATCCAGCGATGAAGCAACTTCAGTGTGAACAGCTCTGATTGGAAGGCAGGTAAAGATAACCCCATATCTCTTCACAATGCTCCTCCTGCTCTTTATTTCAAAGGGACAGAATCTGGAACGATTCTGTCACTGGGCAAGTCTGCCATCTGTTGGTTCACTGGCAGGGCGCTTAGACGTCGACAGACCATACATTTAGAGAGCACCCTCCTTATGGCTGTACTGACCCCAATCATCCAATACCTTTCCCTCAGCTTAGACACCATGTGGTCCCGACCACCATGTCCCACCTCCTGATGGATGTGTCTAAGCAAAAGCTCTGAGATGTGTTGATCCTTTGCAAGTATTATGGGATGTTTCACCTCAACAGGCATTGATGACCTACTGAGCCTGCCGCCGACTCTCATAATTCCATCTTGCAACTGTGGGCAGAGCTTACGAAGATGGCTGGATTTCACAATGAGCTGTCCCTTTTCCAGGTGGGATGGTTCCTCAGGAAATCCCTTTCTCTGGCTGAACTTAACGATGGCACACTCAGCTCTGTCCAGCTCTTCCACTGAAAGACTTCTTAACGCAGTTTTCCTTTTGATGTTGGTTAGCGGTTCTTTCACAGAAGATTCCAGTTGTTCTTTGCCGACATCAGACTGTGACAGGATCCGTTGTAATTGTTTCTTCTTTCTTACTTGGGACTCAAGTAAATCTTTAAGCCTTAAAATGCAGGCCACGGATTTCTTTAGTTTTGTCCAGGAGGAAAAGTACTCAAACAGGCGTGTCACAGGATCTTCTTCAGTCTGCACAACATTCAGTGCGCCAACTGTTTTTACCTCAGGATCATCTGGGGGCAGCTGATGGATGTAGTCTGGATTGACAGGCCACTCACTCAGAATGTTGAAGAAACTGAGGTCCTGACAACCTCATGGTATCACTCATGAATGTGTCCACTTTCACACCTCTTGAGGCTATATCTGCTGGATTACTTGCAGTGTCCACATATCTCCATTGTGCAGCAGATGAGACCTTTAGGATCTGTGAGACCCGGTTTGCCACAAAGACCTTGAACCGTGAAGTCTCATTCCTGATGTATTTTAGAACAGAAGCACTGTCTGTCCAGAAGACAGAGCTCATAAGGTCCATTTCTAACTCTTTCTTCCAGAGCACATCAAGTCGGCTGGCCATTGTTGCAGCAATGAGCTCCATTCTGGGGATTGTGACCGACTTGAGAGGAGCAACACGAGCCTTTCCCATCACAAATGCACAGTGTAGCTTTGAGCAATAGTTCTCAGACAGCAAATACGTCACTGTCCCATACCCATCTTCACTGGCGTCACAGAAATGATGCAACTGGGCTCTCGTGATTTCTCCAAATCCTGCAGGTTTCAGACATCTACTGACCTCAAACCTGTCCAATGAGTGGAGCTGCTGCAGCCATTTCAGCCATCTTTCACAGAATGGTTCTGGCACAATGTCATCCCAGCCAATATCCGTCCTGCACAAGTCTCTTAAGATCTTCTTGGCAGTTAAAACCACAGGGCTCAGCATCCCAAGAGGATCATAGATAGAACCGATGATTGAGAGGATTCCCCTTCTGGTAAGTGGTCTGTCTTTCAGTGCGATCTTGAACGTGAAGGAGTCTGAGTTTATGCTCCATTGCACACCCAGAACTCTCTCTAAGACAGGTAAATCCAGCTCCATGTTCAGCTCCTCCATACCTTTAGCTTTGTGGCTTTCTGGGATGTCTTTCAGCACTTCAGGTGTGTTGCTCATCCACTTGGTTAAAGAAAATCCTCCCTTAGAGCACAGAGAGACCAACTCTTGACATAATGAAACTGCTTCCTCCTCTTTTGCTACTGATGCAAGACAATCATCTACATAAAAATAGTGCAATAGTTTATTCACAGTTTCCTCACTGTAGAGATGTCCAAAGTCCTCAGCACACTTTCTGAGTGCGAAGTTAGCACAACTAGGTGATGATGTTGCACCAAACAGATGTACTCTCATCCGATACTCAGATGGTGGTTGTTCCACATCACCCTTTGGCCACCATAGGAACCTCAACAGATCTGCATCATTGGGTGGGACCAAAACTTGATGGAACATCGACTCAATATCACCCATGATGACAACAGGCTCCTTCCTGAATCGTGTGATGACTCCTATTAGTGAACTAGTGAGATCAGGTCCCTGTAGAAGTTGGGTGTTCAAAGAGGTACCCTGGTAACTAGCTCCACAGTCAAACATGACCCTGATTTTTCCTTTGGTGGGATGGTAAACACCATGGTGTGGTATATACCACACTTTGCCATCACTACGATCCAGCTCTTCATCAGGCACCTTCTCTGCATAACCTTTAGCCAAAAGATCATTCATGAATGTGATGTATTCAGAACAAAATAGTGCATCCCTCTGAAACCTCCTTTTCAGAAGGCTTAAACGTTGTTGAACAACCTTTTTGTTATTAGGCATATTGATGGGAGAATTCCGTAAAGGTAATGCAATCTGGAAATGTCCATTCACCTGTCTGGCAGATTTTGTGACGAGTTCCAGAAATCTCTGATCTTCTCTTGACATTCCAGGCTGCTCATCAATTCTGCTTTCTGGAAAGTCATTTTTAAACTGTTGCTGCCAAAGCTCATCCAAATTTGCAACAGAAACTCTATTGACTGTTATGCATGGTTTGTCCTGATTAATGGTCTTTCCACAGTCTCCAGAAAGTGGTCCATTGACTGTCCAGCCCAGTCTAGTCCTTACAGTATATGGTCCACCATCAACACTGCACACCACCTCTAATGGTTCCAGAGCCCTGGGGATATTAGTTCCAATTAGAAGTTCAATTCCTGCATTGGTTTGAGGCAAATTGATGTGTTTTAGATGTGGCCATTTCTTAATACCCTCTTTTGTTGTTATATTTCCTGGATGAACAGGCATGGATTCCTGCATGTAGACCTTTGGCAGCTCCAGAAACTCATCTCCGACAAGTGCTGCTACGTCCAGTCCCAACACTGTGTTACTGCTCACAACTCTTTCTTGTCCCATGGTTCTAAGGAGAATATTTCCTTTCCTTCCCACTAGATGTAGCTTGTGCATCAGGCCTTCAGTGCAAAAACTGCTGTACTCCCCTGGTCCAAAAAGGCGTATGTTGTTATAATTTTGTTCCCTTTCTTTGACTTTACTTGGACTGGTACAATAGGCAGTTTACATTCCTGGTCTCCAGCCCCTGGAAGACCACTTGACATCAACGTCCACATGTGGCTGTGTGTTCCCATCAGTCTGTTCCAATATTGCATATTCTTTATGGAGGATAGTTGGATGCTTCCGGCTACACTTGGAACAGGAAATCCTTTTGCGACAATCTTTACTGATGTGTCCTATACACAAACAGCCAAAACAGATGCCATTTCCCTTTAAGAAGGTTATCTTCTTCTCGTGTGCCATTCTTCCCAACTGTGCACATACATCCAGCAGGTGTCCTCCTCCACAACAAATGCACATTTTTCTTCCACTTTGACTGGTCTCCTTTTCCCTTTTCACAGACTGAGATTTGTTCTCCACAGGTTGCACACTGGTGGCAAAGCTAGTTCCTCTATTTCCTGGTCGATTCTGGAATTTAGGTTTATTCATTCCTTTAGTTGGTGATGAAGAAGGACAATCTTGTATATCACCGAACACAGGATCTGTCAGAATCCTTATTTGTTTTTCAATGAAGTCTGCAATGTCTGTAAATTTGGCTCTTCTTTGGTGTTTCTCCTGTAGTTCACAGACGTGACTCCTCCATCCGTCTCTGAATTTATATGGAAGTTTTTTAATGATGTTAACCATGTTGGATGGCATGTCCAAGTCGTGAAGATACTGCACGTCCTCCATAGCATTACCGCATCCTCTGAGGAAGAGACTGTAGTTCTGAAGAGCTTTTACATCCTCTGTTTTTATCTGAGGCCATGAAAGAGCTTTGTCCATATAAGCGGCTGCCACCTTCTGTTCGTTGCCATAGTGTTCCTTTAACAACGATTTTGCTTTGAAATAGCCACGATCTGGGTTTATGTGTTGACAGCTCCTTACCAATTCCTTTGCATGGCCTTTTGTATGTTGTTCCAGAAAATATAAACGATCACAGATGTTGTTGGTGTTGTATTCAACTCAATTCTCAAAAGCTTTAATAAATGAATGATAATGAAGTGCATCTCCATCAAACATTGGAATTTCTCTTTTTGGAAGCACTGAAAGTCCTTGCTGTTGGATCAAGAGTGTTATTTCATTTTGTTTCCTCATGACTCCAATGACATCACCTTGTGGTTCCAGCTGTGCTACAGCATCTGTATGAAATGTATTTTGTCCATGTTGATCAGGTGAGATTGGATGAATTGCAGAATATGAATGAGGATGATTATTTGAAGGAAATTCAGTCCTCACTGGTTCTTGTTTGCTTTTCTGTTTTGCTCCAAGATTCATTTCAACATTAGTTGCTGTACTTTGATTTGGACGAAGGAGAGGGATAAATTCATTTGCGTTGGCATTGAGTGGCTGTTTCACTTGTTCCTTTTCATTCCATCTGAAACCTTTGATGATCCTTTCCTGCTTATTGTGCTTTGAGTTTTAAAGACATTAAGTTTCGCCATTTTTTCAGCTATTTCAGCATCCAGTTGTAGCTTTTCCTTTCTTTTGCGCAGTCAATCTTCCTCTTCTTCAAGTGCATGTTTTTCATTCAGAAGTGTCTGCTTAATGGTTAAAGCTGCCAACTCAGCTTCAGCCACCATGAGTTGAAGATGTTGAAGATCTTGATGAAGAGGTTTTATAGCTTCCAATATTTGAAACACTGTCACTTGGCTTGATATTATCCTCCTTTTCTATTGCTGACTTTGATGGGAAATTTGTTGCATGGAGTTCACTTCTTTCTTGGTCCAGTTGCACTTCAGAACATGAAGTGATGGTTGGATATAAAATGCTCCCCAATGTGGCTTATCTGTCCCTGCTGGTGGACATGGAACATGGAGACTCTGGACTCCAGTCCGGCACCTTCCAAAGGGAAGGGACTGACAGGTCGGGTCCGCTCCTTTTCCCAACCCAGAGCAGAGGAACAGAACGATGTTCTCCACAGCCAGACGTGGTGTAGCGGCCATCGGGCAGATGGAGGCAGGTGGAGGTGCCTCCATGCCCAGGAGGAAACCTGTTGTACAGCTGCAGATGTCTGCAGATAGTGGAGACGCTACATAACATGCTACTAAATGGTAACGTGTCCCGTTCAGCTGCGACCAGCGCTGTTGTCCCCGACCTCCAACCATCATGTTGGAACCAAACTGCTGCCAAACGTCTAGAAGTGATGCAACACATCAGAGGTGGACAATTCTCATTTATTCATAAGTTTAGTCTCATTTCTGTCTTTATGTCTCCGTCTCCTGCACCTCCTCCTCTGCCAGGACACGCCTGCTGGGGGGACAAGGTGGACCAAGATGTCCTCTCTCCCTACATTTTACTGTCTGACCACTTTATTTGTCCTTTCTGGATAAGTCCGGTGGTCTGATGAGACGCTGACAGCATCTGTCCCCTGCTGACCTCCTCTGTCTTTCTGGTGGTGGTGATGTCCATCCTGTCTCCACCAGATAAAATACTTTTACATTTTACAGCTTTATCTGTTAGAATTTCTTCCTCATTTTCCAGAAAATTCCTCTTTTTTCCTGCAGAACCATCATGGAAATGAGATGGATTAATTCAATTCAATTCAATTCAACTTTATTTATATAGCGTCAAATCACGGCAATGCCATCTCAAGACGCTTTACAGACAGAGGGGAAAACATAATGACAGGAGACATACATGTTAATGATGCTACACTGTTATGGGGGGGGGGGGGAGATAAAGAGAAAAAGAAAGAAGCTCAGTGTATCAGGAAATGTCCCTCAGCAGTCTAAACCTATAGCAGCATAACTAAGGGATGCTAACCATCCCTAGCTATAGGACTTATCAAAAAGATAAGTCTTCAGCCCAGTCTTAAAGGTGGGGAGGGTGTCTGCTTCCCTAACACTAACTGGGAGCTTATTCCATAAGAGAGGGGCCTGATAACCAAAGGCTCTGCCTCCTGCTCGGCTCTTTGAGACTCTAGGAACCACAAGTAAGCCTGCAGTCTGCGAACGAAGTACTCTGCTTGGTATATAAGGAACTATGAGGTCTTTGATATATAGTGGCGCCTGGCTGTGGAGGGCTTTATATGTAAGGAGAAGGATTTTAAATTCTATTCTAGATTCAACAGGCAGCCAATGAAGAGAGGCTAAAACTGGAGAAATATGATCTCTCCTGCTGGTTCTGGTCAGGACTCTGGCTGCAGAATTCTGGATCAGCTGAAGGCTTTTCAGGGCATATTTAGGACAGCCCAGTAATAGAGAGTTACAGTAATCTAGTCTCGAAGTAACAAAAGCGTGAACCAGTTTTTCTGCATCACTCTGAGACAGAATGTCCCTAACTTTGGCTTTATTACGTAAATGAAACAAGGCTGTTTTAGTAACCTGCTTAATATGTGGGCCAAAGGACAGGTCAGGGTCAAATATTACTCCAAGGTTTCTCACTGTAGCACTGGAAGCTAAAGTAATGCCATCCAGGTTCATTACAAAACCAGAAAATTTAGCTCTGAGTTTTTCAGATCCAACGAGAATTACTTCAGTCTTATCTGAGTTTAAGAGGAGAAAATTTCTAGACATCCAAGTCTTTATGTCTATGAGACAATTTTGTAGCCTATTGGGCTGATTTGTTTCATCTGGTTTAAAGGATAAGTATATTTTGTCATGTTTTTGCCACCCTGATCTCCTGGCGCTCATCATTGATAACTCGATCCACCTGCTGGCTTCCTAATTGCCTCTGCTACCTCATTCAGTTCACCTGGTTTCTTTTTCTCTCACTGCCTACTTAAGCTCCCTCCAATCCCTCCTTTTCTGCCAGATAATAATCAGACCTATGTCTAGTTTTGTTCCAGCGGTCTACGGATTGTTCCTCAGTTGCCGACCCTCTGCTTCATGCCCCTGCATTACCCTCCTTGCCTTGCCGTCGACGGATACCGCTACCTTTCGGATCTTCTGGTTACCGACCCTGCCTGTCATTGGATCTCTGAGCCTTGTCTTTGCCTGGATGAGTATTTTGCCATCCTGTTTACCTCCCAGCTGTTGCCTGGTTTCTTCTGCAGACCATTCCCCTGGACTGATCTTCTATTCATACTCCTCCACCAATAAACTGGTCATTTGTCCAGAACTCCCTGTGTGTGGCTGTATTAAGGATCCTCAGGGTAACTCATTACATATTTGAGTATCATCTGCATAACAATGAAAGTTTATTCCATGCTGTCTAATAATTTTGCCTAAAGGGAGCATATATAGCGTGAAGAGTATTGGTCCAAGTACAGAACCTTGAGGAACTCCATGACTTACTGTAGTTTGTGAGGAGGACTTGTCATTTACATGAACGAACTGAAGTCTATCAGATAAATATGATTTAAACCAGCTTAACGCTGTACCTGTAATTCCAACCACCTGTTCTAGTCTCTGTAACAGAATGTTATGATCGACTGTATCAAATGCAGCACTAAGATCAAGCAAGATAAGTACGGACACAAGTCCTTTGTCTGAGGCCATAAGAAGGTCATTAGTAACTTTCACCAATGCTGTCTCAGTACTATGATGAGCTCTAAATCCTGACTGAAACTCCTCGCATAAATTATTTCTGCTCAGGTGGGCATGTAGCTGAGCTGAAACTATTTTCTCCAGAATTTTGGACATAAACGGGAGGTTAGATATAGGTCTATAATTTGCTATCACCTCTGGATCCAGAGATTGCTTTTTAAGTAAAGGCTTGATTACAGCAGTTTTAAATGATTGTGGTACATATCCTGTCACTAAAGACATATTGATAAGATTTAGTAGTGATGTATTAATTAAAGGGAAAATGTCCTTAAAGAGGCTCGTTGGGAGAGGGTCTAAGATACAGGTGGATGGTTTAGATGAAGCTATTATTTTAGTTAATTCAGAGGGTTGGACAGGACAGAAACTATTTAGACACAAGTCAGATCCTGGTTCTAAGGATGCTTCAGAGACCACAACAGGCTCAACATTATAGGTAGAAGGAAGAATATTGTGAATTTGATCTCTATTAGTGTCAATTTTATTCCTGAAAAAATACATGAAATCATCACAGCTAAGTGAGAAAGGAATACATGGCTCCACAGCGCTCCGGCTCCTAGTAAGCCTGGCTACAGTGCTGAAAAGAAACCGAGGGTTGTTTTTGTTTTCCTCTATCAATGATGAATAATAAGCTGTTCTTGCCATACGTAAGACTTTTTTGTATACGATTAAACTTTCTTTCCAGGTTAAGTGAGACTCCTCTAGTCCTGATGAACGCCATCTGTTTTCCAAACGCCTTGACGCCTGTTTTAGAGCTCGAAGCTGGGAATTAAACCAGGGCGCCTTCATAATCTTACCTAATTTCTTCTTCTTTAGGGGGGCAACATTATCCAAGGTTGTATGCATTGAAGCTGTTATAGTATCAGCATGTTGATCAATCTGAGCAGGAGTAAGGCTTAAAGGGGGACTCTCAGTCATGCTAACACATGGTAGAGGGGAAAAAATTGATTCAATTGATTGTTTAAATTTTGTAATATTATTGTCTGATAAACATCTACTATAGTAGAATTTATTTTTGGTCAGTGAGTAATCAAATAAAGTGAATTCAAAGGTTAATAAGAAGTGATCGGACAAGACAGGGTTTTGAGGAAATACTTTGAGCTTATCAGTCTCAATACCAGATGTTAGAACCAGATCAAGAGTATGACCATGAGAGTGAGTGGCTCCATTGACATTTTGTGAAAACCCAACCGAGTTTAGAATAGAGCTAAAGGAAATGTTTAAACTATCATTTTCATGGTCAACATGAATATTAAAATCACCTAGTACAATGACCTTATCAGTAGTCAGCACTAACTCAGACAAGAGATCAGAGAATTCGGTCAGAAACTCGGAGTAAGGTCCAGGTGGGCGATACACTAATGCTAAAAGGAGCGGTTTCTCTCAATTCCATTTTGGATGAGATAAATTTAATGTCAGGAATTCAAAGGATTTATAGTTAGTTTTGTGCTTAGGACTAATTAATAATTCTGACTTAAAAATAGCTGCAACACCTCCTCCTCTGCCTGTAGTTCTAGGAATGTGAAAGTTTAAATAGTTAGCTGGCGTAGCTTCATTAATACTAACATAATCCTCTTGCTGTAACCAGGTTTCCGTAAGACAGAATAAATCAATGTGGTGATCACCTATCAAGTCATTGACTAATAAAGACTTATTTGGGAGGGATCTGATATTCAGTAGGCCACACTTTATTGCCTAATTTTCAGATTTTATTAGATCCATTGTTTTTATTTTTATGAGGTTTTCATGATTAACCCCAGAAGTGTTTTTGTGTTGTTTAATTCTTACTGCTGGGAAGTTGTATAAGGTCGGAATGGGGTTTTGGGTGGGCGGCGGCAGGTGGGAAGCTGCAGAAAAGTGTGTAGGACTACAATTCTGCCTCCTGGTCCCAACCCTGAGTTGTCAATTTAGCTGACTAATAAAAGAGTCCATATTGCTAGATAAGAGAGCGGCTCCATCCAACGTGGGATGGATGCCATCTCTCCTAATAAGACCAGGCTTTCCCCAAAAAGCGCTCCAATTATCTATAAAACCCACGTTGTTATCGGGACACCACCTAGACAACCAGCGGTTGAAGGATGACATGCGGCTAAACATGTCATCGCTGATTAAATTTGGCAAGGGACCAGAGAAAACTACGGAGTCCGACATGCTCTTGGCAAAGTTACACACCGAAGCAACATTCATTTTAGTGACCTCCGATTGGCGTAACCGGGTGTCGTTACCGCCGACGTGAATTACAATCTTACGGTATTTACGTTTAGCCTTAGCCAGCAGTTTCAAATACGATTCGACGTGGCCCGCTCTGGCCCCAGGAATGCATCTGACTATGGTCCCCGGTGTCTCTAGAGCCACGTTTCTGACTATGGAACTACCTATAATCAGGGTTTCTGCCTCAGTGGGTGTGTCGCCGAGCGGGGAAAATCTGTTAGAAACGTGAACAGGTCGGTGGTGGCCAGTGGGTTTTGGTTTGGGGCTACGCTTCCGCCTGACCGTCGTCCAGCCCGCCTCGGCTCCCGGCTGCGCGGGAACTGCTGAGGGACGGCTAGGTGGGCTAGCTGCCCTGGCTGGTAGCTCTGCACTGGCTAATGGGGGCTTGCTGACTAACTGCTTCCCTAACTGAGTGCGGAGCTGGGCTTCTAACTCACAGAGCCTCGCCTCCAAGGCTGCCAAGCTGCTACACTTAATACACCTACCGTTATCACTAAAGGAGGCGGAGGAGTAGCTAAACATCAGACACACCGAGCAAGAAAAGGCAGGGGACCGGGGTGTGGGAAGAGAGCTAGCAGCCATGCTAAAACCGAGTGCTTGAGCTGTTTAAGTCAGTAAACAGAAAGCCAAAGATCCCAAAAATAAATGCAATGTATAGAACAGTGGTTTGGGAAGATATTGTGCGCTAAAGTGAGTGGTTGGTTAACAATAAATAGAAGTTAGAAAGAAGTTAAAGGAGCCAACGGCTCGTAGCAATCCGCAGTGACACACGCTAGGAAAACAGGAAATGACACAATACGTTACCACAACGTCAGCGCGTCCAACAGGAGACACAGCAATTAATATTTATCAGGGTGTCGGCCTGACATTTTATGGCCAACATGTGGGCGTGGCCAGATGTTCCTTCACCGTGTTAAACTTCCTGTTGATCCTGATTTATGAAGGAAACCGGCGTGGGATGGGCTGCTGTAGAAACCTGGAAGGTTCCCCTGGTTTCAGTACGGACGCCGTCTGGAGGTATCGTTGATACGCAGGGTTAAAAATCAGGCTCCTAATCCTGTCCTGATTGAGTTCTGATCCCAACTTGATCATCAAAATTCTGCATTAAAGCTGGATTAAGTAAAGTTGGGGAGTTGGCAAGATGTGAAAGTGGTGCCCTGTCTTGGCCCCTCGTCTTATATTGGCTCCTCCCCCTCTGGTTCTGCTCCTTGCGTGATCAGAGGCTTTTTTTATTCGCAGCTTTTTCCACCAACGATTTTCTCTTTCTCGGCTGTTTAGCAGGAGGAGGCAAATAAACCGAGCCGGGTCGGGAAATCCTTCCTGCATTTTCTCAGCCAAGTTTGCCTTCCGAGTTTCTTCTTCACTACTTTGTATTTTCATCCTAACACGCTGTTTATATGCAGGGTGTTGCTATCAGGTATGTGCTGCTGGAGGGGGAGGAGGGGAGTCGGGAGAAGAAGTTTACGGAATATAAGAAATGAAAAACTCCATTTGGGCCCAAACGTTTGGATTCGTCAGAGTTTTTACAGATTTACAGTAAACTGAGGGGTCTAACTATATTTCTTATTGTTCATGATTGCAGAATGTATAGACTACTATCAGATTCCAGTTTTTATCCAGTTGTTTGAGCCAAACCAGAGTGGGAGTGAGTCTTCATCCCATGAAAATAGACCATGCATGGTCCAAATACATGCCCTCTGAACTGTTTCTGAAGCTTCAGGGGTGGGTTCTGTATCTGAAGTGTTCTCTGATTGGTCAGTCACGTCTGACTGGATTGGTACAGTCGATACGCCGGTGGTAACTTGTATGGTATTTCTGTAATGTCATCATTCTGGATCTTTAACCTGTCGTTCAGGTGTGGTGCGGACAGCTTTACCTGACCTGGATCGAGAGGCTCAGGATCGCTACATAGTAGTGATCCAGGCCAAAGATATGATGGGTCAGATGGGGGGCTTATCTGGGACCACGTCCATCCTGGTGACTCTGACAGACGTCAATGACAACCCGCCTCTCTTCCCTCGTAGTGAGTCTGAACTCCTTGCTTCACTGATAGCATCATGCAAATGGCATGGCCATGCAATCAGTTAGATGATCAGGAGATCACCAACCAGATCCTAAGCCAGTGTCCATGTCCTCTGCAGAGAGTTATCAGTTCACAGTTCCAGAGTCGGTTCTTGTGTCATCTGTGGTCGCAAAAGTCAGAGCTGTGGATGTTGATCTGGGTCCCAACGCTGAGGTGGACTACAGGATCCTCGATGGAGACGGACTAGGAATCTTCAGGATCTCCACTGATCCAAGCTCGCAGGAAGGCCTAATCACGCTGCACAAGGTTACACCACACACAGCCTGCCTCAGGTTCTGGCTCAGATCTGAGTCAGGATCCTCACATGACCATTAGGATGAAGCCAGATGAGGAGAGGAGATGCTGGAGGACGCCAGTCTTCCACTTCTGGCTTTAGCACATTAGTTTTCTGCCTCTGACGATGCGTGAAGTATCCCAGCTGTGAAGCAGGTCAACCTTCCATCCCAGAGGACCTTCCTGCTTCCTGCAGCCGCTGACGGCATCCTGACCTGTTTCAGAAAATAAACATGCAGTCCAGAGAGGAACCGTCAGTTTCACTGGCGAATGCTGATTTTACCTGTCACCCCGATTTACATCTGTCACCACGATTTATATCTGTCACTCCAATTTACATCTGTCACCCCGATTTACATCTGTCACCACGATTTACATCTGTCACCACGATTTATATCTGTCACTCCGATTTACATCTGTCACCCCGATTTACATCTGTCACCACGATTTATATCTGTCACTCCAATTTACATCTGTCACCCCGATTTACATCTGTCACCACGATTTATATCTGTCACTCCAATTTACATCTGTCACCCCGATTTACATCTGTCACCACGATTTATATCTGTCACTCCAATTTACATCTGTCACCCCGATTTACATCTGTCACCACGATTTATATCTGTCACTCCAATTTACATCTGTCACCCCGATTTACATCTGTCACCACGATTTACATCTGTCACCACGATTTATATCTGTCACTCCAATTTACATCTGTCACCCCGATTTACATCTGTCACCACGATTTATATCTGTCACCACGATTTATATCTGTCACCACGATTTATATCTGTCACTCCAATTTACATCTGTCACCCCGATTTACATCTGTCACCACGATTTACATCTGTCACCACGATTTATATCTGTCACCACGATTTATATCTGTCACTCCAATTTACATCTGTCACCCCGATTTACATCTGTCACCCCGATTTACATCTGTCACCACGATTTATATCTGTCACCACGATTTATATCTGTCACCCCGATTTACATCTGTCACCCCGATTTACATCTGTCACCCCAATTTACATCTGTCACCCCGATTTACATCTGTCACCACGATTTACATCTGTCACCCCGATTTACATCTATCACCCCGATTTACATCTGTCACCACGATTTATATCTGTCACTCCAATTTACATCTGTCACCCCGATTTACATCTGTCACCACGATTTACATCTGTCACCCCGATTTACATCTGTCACCACGATTTACATCTGTCACCACGATTTATATCTGTCACTCCGATTTACATCTGTCACCCCGATTTACATCTGTCACCACGATTTATATCTGTCACTCCAATTTACATCTGTCACCCCGATTTACATCTGTCACCACGATTTATATCTGTCACTCCAATTTACATCTGTCACCCCGATTTACATCTGTCACCACGATTTATATCTGTCACCACGATTTATATCTGTCACCACGATTTATATCTGTCACTCCAATTTACATCTGTCACCCCGATTTACATCTGTCACCCCGATTTACATCTGTCACCCCGATTTACATCTGTCACCCCGATTTACATCTGTCACCACGATTTATATCTGTCACCACGATTTATATCTGTCACTCCAATTTACATCTGTCACCCCGATTTACATCTGTCACCCCGATTTACATCTGTCACTCCAATTTACATCTGTCACCCCGATTTACATCTGTCACCACGATTTACATCTGTCACCCCGATTTACATCTATCACCCCGATTTACATCTGTCACCACGATTTATATCTGTCACTCCAATTTACATCTGTCACCCCGATTTACATCTGTCACCACGATTTATATCTGTCACTCCAATTTACATCTGTCACCCCGATTTACATCTGTCACCACGATTTATATCTGTCACTCCAATTTACATCTGTCACCCCGATTTACATCTGTCACCACGATTTATATCTGTCACTCCAATTTACATCTGTCACCCCGATTTACATCTGTCACCACGATTTACATCTGTCACCCCGATTTACATCTGTCACCACGATTTATATCTGTCACTCCCATTTACATCTATCACCCCGATTTACATCTGTCACCCCGATTTACATCTATCACCCCGATTTACATCTGTCACCCCGATTTACATCTGTCACCACGATTTATATCTGTCACTCCCATTTACATCTATCACCCCGATTTACATCTGTCACCCCGATTTACATCTATCACCCCGATTTACATCTATCACCCCGATTTACATCTGTCACCCCGATTTACATCTGTCACCACGATTTACATCTGTCACCCCGATTTACATCTATCACCCCGATTTACATCTGTCACCACGATTTACATCTGTCACCCCAATTTACATCTGTCACCACGATTTACATCTGTCACCACGGTTTACATCTATCACTCGGATTTATATCTGTCTCACCGATTTATATACGTCACTCCGATTTACATCTGTCACCCCGATTTACATCTGTCACTCCTGATCTCCATCTGTCACCCCAATTTACATTTGTCACCCCATTTACATCTTTCACCCCGATTTATATATGTCACTCCGATTTACATCTATCACCCAGATTTATATCCGTCACTCCGATTTACAAGTGTAACCCCGATTTACATCTTTCACCCTGATTTATATCTGTCACCCCGATTTATATCTGTCACTCCAAATTATATCTGTCGCCCCGATTTATGGCTGTCACCCCGATTTACATCTATAACCCCATATTTCATCTATTAGCACCATTTACATCTGTCACCCCGATTTACATCTGTCACCACGATTTACATCTATCACCCCATTTACATCTATCACCATGATTTACATCTGTCACCACGATTTATATCTGTCACTCCCATTTACATCTATCACCCCGATTTACATCTGTCACCCCGATTTACATCTATCACCCCGATTTACATCTGTCACCCCGATTTACATCTGTCACCACGATTTATATCTGTCACTCCCATTTACATCTATCACCCCGATTTACATCTGTCACCCCGATTTACATCTATCACCCCGATTTACATCTATCACCCCGATTTACATCTGTCACCCCGATTTACATCTGTCACCACGATTTACATCTGTCACCCCGATTTACATCTATCACCCCGATTTACATCTGTCACCACGATTTACATCTGTCACCCCAATTTACATCTGTCACCACGATTTACATCTGTCACCACGGTTTACATCTATCACTCGGATTTATATCTGTCTCACCGATTTATATACGTCACTCCGATTTACATCTGTCACCCCGATTTACATCTGTCACTCCTGATCTCCATCTGTCACCCCAATTTACATTTGTCACCCCATTTACATCTTTCACCCCGATTTATATCTGTCACTCCGATTTACATCTATCACCCAGATTTATATCCGTCACTCCGATTTACAAGTGTAACCCCGATTTACATCTTTCACCCTGATTTATATCTGTCACCCCGATTTATATCTGTCACTCCAAATTATATCTGTCGCCCCGATTTATGGCTGTCACCCCGATTTACATCTATAACCCCATATTTCATCTATTAGCACCATTTACATCTGTCACCCCGATTTACATCTGTCACCACGATTTACATCTATCACCCCATTTACATCTATCACCATGATTTACATCTGTCACCACGATTTATATCTGTCACTCCAATTTACATCTGTCACCACGACTTACATCTGTCACCCCGATTTACATCTGTCACCACGGTTTACATCTATCACTCGGATTTATATCTGTCACCACGATTTATATCTGTCACTCCAATTTACATCTGTCACCACGACTTACATCTGTCACCACGATTTACATCTGTCACCACGGTTTACATCTATCACTCGGATTTATATCTGTCTCACCGATTTATATACGTCACTCCGATTTACATCTGTCACCCCGATTTACATCTGTCACCCCGATTTACATCTATCACCACGATTTACATCTGTCACCCCGATTTACATCTGTCACCCCGATTTACATCTGTCACCACGATTTATATCTGTCACTCCAATTTACATCTATCACCCCGATTTACATCTGTCACCACGGTTTACATCTATCACTCGGATTTATATCTGTCTCACCGATTTATATACGTCACTCCGATTTACATCTGTCACCCCGATTTATATCTTTCACTCCGAATTACATGTGTAACCCCGATTTACATCTGTCACCACGATTTACATCTGTCACCACGATTTACATCTGTCACCACGATTTACATCTGTCACCCCGATTTACATCTGTCACCACGATTTACATCTGTCACCACGATTTTCATCTATCACACCAATTAACATCTGTCACCACGATTTACATCTGTCACCACGATTTACATCTATCACCCCGTTTTACATCTGTCACTCCGATTTATATCTGTCACTCCGATTTACATCTATCATCCCGATTTACATCTATCACCACGATTTACATCTATCCCCCCAATTTACATCTGTCACTACGATTAACATCTGTCACCCCGATTGACATCTATCATCCCGATTTACATCTGTCACACCTATTTACATCTGTCACCACGATTTACATCTGTCACCACGATTTACATCTATCCCCCCAATTTACATCTGTCACCCCGATTTACATCTGTCACCACGATTTATATCTGTCACCACGATTTACATCTATCACCCTGATTTACATCTATCACCACGATTAACATCTGTCACCCCGATTTACATCTGTCACCCCGATTTACATCTGTCACCACGATTTATATCTGTCACCACGATTTACATCTATCACCCTGATTTACATCTATCACCACGATTAACATCTGTCACCCCGGTTTACATCTGTCACCCCGATTTACATCTGTCACCACGATTTACATCTGTCACCCCTATTTACATCTGTCACCACGATTTACATCTGTCACTCCAATTTACATCTTTCACCCCGATTCATATCTTTCACCCCGATTGACATCTGTCACCCCGATTTATATGTGTTACTCCAATTCATATCCGTCACACAAATTTACATCTATCACCATGATTTATATCTGTCACCCCGATTTATATTTGTCACCCTGATTTCCAACTGTCACCCCGATTTACATTTTTCACCCCGATTTATATATGTCACCCCGGTTTACATCTATCACCCAGATTTACATCTGCCACCCCGATTTACATTTATCACCCCGATTTACATCTGTCACCACGATTTATATCTGTCACCCCAATTTATATCTGTCACTCCAATTTATATCTGTCACCCCGATTTATATCCGTCACCCCGATTTACATCTGTCACCCCGATTTATATCTGTCACCCCAATTTACATCTGTCACCCCGATTTATATCTATCACCACGATTTATGTCTGTCACCCCGATTTATATCTGTCACTCCAATTTATATCTGTCACCCCGATTTATATCTGTCACCCCGATTTATATCTGTCACCCCGATTTACATCTATCACCCCAATTTACATCTGTCACCCCAATTTATATCTGTCACACAAATTTACATCTATCACCACGATTAACATCTGTCACTCCAATTTACATCTTTCACCCCGATTCATATCTTTCACCCCGATTGACATCTGTCACCATGATTTATATCTGTCACCCCAATTTATATTTGTCACCCTGATCTCCATCTGTCACCCCAATTTACATTTGTCACCCCATTTACATCTTTCACCCCGATTTATATATGTCACTCCGATTTACATCTATCACCCAGATTTATATCCGTCACTCCGATTTACAAGTGTAACCCCGATTTACATCTTTCACCCTGATTTATATCTGTCACCCCGATTTATATCTGTCACTCCAAATTATATCTGTCGCCCCGATTTATGGCTGTCACCCCGATTTACATCTATAACCCCATATTTCATCTATTAGCACCATTTACATCTGTCACCCCGATTTATATCTGTCAACCTGATTTACATCTATCACCCCCATTTACATCTATCACCATGATTTACATCTGTTACTCCGATTTACATCTGTCACCACGATTTACATCTATCACCATGATTTACGTCTGTCACACGGATTTATATCCGTCACTCCGATTTACAAGTGTAACCCCGATTTACATCTTTCACCCCGATTTACATCTGTCACCCCGACTTATATCTGTCACTCCAATTTACATCTGTCACCCCGATTTATATCTGTCATTCCAATTCATATTCGTCACACCAATTTACATCTGTCACCATGATTTACATCTGTCACTCCGATTTATATCTGTCACTCCGATTTACAAGTGTAACCCCGATTTACATCTTTCACCCTGATTTATATCTGTCATCCCGATTTATATCTGTCACTCCAATTTACATCTATCACCACGATTAACATCTGTCACCCCGATTTATATATGTCACCACGATTTATATCTGTCACTCCGATTTATATCCGTCACTCCGATTTACATCTGTCACCACGATTTATATCCGTCACTCCGATTTACATCTGTCACCACGATTTATATATGTCACTGCGATTTACATCTGTCACCACGATTTATATCTGTCACTCCGATTTATATCTGTCACTCCGATTTATATCTGTCACCCCGATTTATATCCGTCACTCCGATTTACATCTTTCACCTTGATTTATATCTGTCACCCCGATTTATATCTGTCACTCCGATTTACATCTGTCACCACGATTTATATATGTCACTGCGATTTACATCTGTCACCACGATTTATATCTGTCACTCCGATTTATATCTGTCACTCCGATTTATATCTGTCACCCCGATTTATATCCGTCACTCCGATTTACATCTTTCACCTTGATTTATATCTGTCACCCCGATTTATATCTTTCACTCCAATTTACATCTGTAACATCTGGCGGCTGTAGCTCAGGAGGAAGAGCAGTTGTCCTTCAACTGGTAAGTTGGCGGATCGATTCCAGGCTTCCCCTGAAATGCCAAAGTGTCCTAGGGCAAGACACTGAACCCCAAAACTGCCCCCCGATGGGCCTATCGGGGTATGAGTGTGTTGAGTGAGTGTGTGTGTGAATGGGTGAATGTGACAAGTAGTGTAAATCGCTTTGAGTGGTCTGTATGACTAGAAAAGCGCCATAGAAGTACAAGTCCATTTACCATTTACCATTTACCCCAATTTATATCTGTCACCCCGATTTATATCTGTCACTCCAATTTATATCTGTCACCCCGATTTACATCTATCACCACGATTTACATCTGTCACCCCGATTTATATCTGTCATTCCAATTCATATCCGTCACACCAATTTACATGTATCACCACGATTTATATCTGTCAACCCGATTTATATTTGACACCCCGATTTACATCTGTCACCCCAATTTACATCTGTCACCCCGATTTATATCTATCACCACGATTTACGTCTGTCACTACGATTTATATCTGTCAACCCGATTTATATCTGTCAACCCGATTTATATTTGACACCCCGATTTACATCTGTCACCACAATTTACATCTGTCACCCCGATTTATATCTATCACCACGATTTACGTCTGTCACTACGATTTATATCTGTCACCCGGATTTATATCCGTCACTCCGATTTACAAGTGTAACCCTGATTTGCATCTGTCACCCCGATCTATATCTGTCATTCCAATTCATATCTGTCACACCAATTTACATCTATCACCACGATTTACATCTGTCACCCCGATTTACATCTGTCACCACGATTTATATATGTCACCACGATTTACATCTGTCACCACGATTTATATCTGTCACTCCGATTTATATCCGTCTTTCCGATTTACATCTGACACCACGATTTATATCTGTCACTCCAAATTATATCTGTCACACCGATTTACATCTATAACCCCATATTTCATCTATTAGCACCATTTACATCTGTCACCCCGATTTATATCTGTCAACCTGATTTACATCTATCACCCCCATTTACATCTATCACCATGATTTACATCTGTTACTCCGATTTACATCTGTCACCACGATTTACATCTATCACCATGATTTACGTCTGTTACTCCGATTTACATCTGTCACCACGATTTACATCTATCACCATGATTTACGTCTGTCACACGGATTTATATCCGTCACTCCGATTTACAAGTGTAACCCCGATTTACATCTTTCACCCTGATTTACATCTGTCACCCCGACTTATATCTGTCACTCCAATTTACATCTGTCACCCCGATTTATATCTGTCATTCCAATTCATATCCGTCACACCAATTTACATCTGTCACCATGATTTACATCTGTCACTCCGATTTATATCTGTCACTCCGATTTATATCTGTCACTCCGATTTATATCTGTCACCCCGATTTATATCCGTCACTCCGATTTACAAGTGTAACCCCGATTTACATCTTTCACCCTGATTTATATCTGTCATCCCGATTTATATCTGTCACTCCAATTTACATCTATCACCACGATTAACATCTGTCACCCCGATTTATATATGTCACCACGATTTATATCTGTCACTCCGATTTATATCCGTCACTCCGATTTACATCTGTCACCACGATTTATATATGTCACTGCGATTTATATCTGTCACCACGATTTATATCTGTCACTCCGATTTATATCTGTCACTCCGATTTATATCCGTCACTCCGATTTACATCTTTCACCTTGATTTATATCTGTCACCCCGATTTATATCTGTCACTCCAATTTACATCTGTCACATCTGGCGGCTGTAGCTCAGGAGGAAGAGCAGTTGTCCTTCAACTGGTAAGTTGGGGGATCGATTCCAGGCTTCCCCTGAAATGCCAAAGTGTCCTAGGGCAAGACACTGAACCCCAAAACTGCCCCCCGATGTGCCTATCGGGGTATGAGTGTGTTGAGTGAGTGTGTGTGCGAATGGGTGAATGTGACAAGTAGTGTAAATCGCTTTGAGTGGTCTGTATGACTAGAAAAGCGCCATAGAAGTACAAGTCCATTTACCATTTACCATTTACCCCAATTTATATCTGTCACCCCGATTTATATCTGTCACTCCAATTTATATCTGTCACCCCGATTTATATCTGTCACCCCGATTTACATCTATCACCACGATTTACATCTGTCACCCCGATTTATATCTGTCATTCCAATTCATATCCGTCACACCAATTTACATGTATCACCACGATTTATATCTGTCAACCCGATTTATATTTGACACCCCGATTTACATCTGTCACCACAATTTACATCTGTCACCCCGATTTATATCTATCACCACGATTTACGTCTGTCACTACGATTTATATCTGTCACCCGGATTTATATCCGTCACTCCGATTTACAAGTGTAACCCTGATTTGCATCTGTCACCCCGATCTATATCTGTCATTCCAATTCATATCTGTCACACCAATTTACATCTATCACCACGATTTACATCTGTCACCCCGATTTACATCTGTCACCACGATTTATATATGTCACCACGATTTACATCTGTCACCACGATTTATATCTGTCACCCCGATTTATATATGTCACCCCGATTTATATCTGTCACCCCGATTTATATCTGTCACCCCGATTTACATCTATCACCACGATTTACATCTGTCACCCCGATTTACATCTGTCACCCCGATTTATATCTGTCTCCCCAGTTTACATATGTCACCCCGATTTATATCTGTCACCCCGATTTATATATGTCACCCCGATTTATATTTGTCACCCCGATTTATATCTGTCACCCCGATTTACATCTATCATCACGATTTACATCTGTCAACCCGATTTATATTTTTCACCCCGATTTACATCTGTCACCACAATTTACATCTTTCACCCCGATTTATATCTATCACCACGATTTACGTCTGTCACCCCGATTTGTATCTGTCACTCCGATTTACATCTATCACCCCAATTTACATCTATCACCACGATTAACATCTGTCACCCCGATTTACATCTGTCACCCCGATTTATATCTGTCACCCCGGTTTACATCTGTCACCCCAATTTACATCTGTCACCCCGATTTACATCTTTCACCCCGATTCATATCTGTAACCCCGATTGACATCTGTCACCCCGATTTACATCTATCGCCATGATTTACATCTGTCACTCCGATTTACATCTGTCACCACGATTTATGTCTGTCACCCCAATTTATATCTGTCACTCCAATTTATATCTGTCACCCCGATTTATATCTGTCACTCCGATTTACATCTATCACCACGATTTACATCTGTCACCCCGATTTATATCTGTCAACGCGATTGATATTTGTCACCCCTATTTACATCTGTCACCCCAATTTACATCTGTCACCCCGATTTATGTCTATCACCACGATTTACGTCTGTCACCCCGATTTATATCTGTCACTCCAATTTATATGTCACCCCGATTTATATCTGTCACTCCGATTTACATCTATCACCCCAATTTACATCTATCACCACGATTAACATGTCACCCCGATTTATATCTGTCACCTCGGTTTACATCTGTCACCCCAATTTACATCTGTCACCACGATTTACATCTGTCACCCCGATTTACATCTTTCACCCCGATTCATATCTGTAACCCCGATTGACATCTGTCACCCCGAATTACATCTTTCACCCCGATTCATATCTGTAACCCCGATTGACATCTGTCACCACGATTTACATCTATCACCCCCATTTACATCTGTCACCCCGATTTACATCTTTCACCCCGTTTCATATCTGTAACCCCGATTGACATCTGTCACCCCGATTTACATCTATCGCCATGATTTACATCTGTCACTCCGATTTACATCTATCACCACGATTTATGTCTGTCACCCCGATATACATCTGTCACCACGATTTACATCTGTCAAACCGATTTATATCTGTCACTCCAATTTATATCTGTCACCCCGATTTATATCTGTCACTCCGATTTACATCTATCACCACGATTTACATCTGTCACCCCGATTTATATCTGTCATTCCAATTCATATTCGTCACACCAATTTACATCTATCACCACGATTTACATCTGTCACCCCGATTTATATCTGTCAACCCGATTGATATTTGTCACACCTATTTACATCTGTCACCCCAATTTACATCTGTCACCCCGATTTATGTCAAGCACCACGATTTACGTCTGTCACCCCGATTTATATCTGTCACTCCAATTTATATCTGTCACCCCGATTTATATCTGTCACTCCGATTTACATCTATCACCCCAATTTACATCTATCACTCCGATTTACATCTGTCACCCCGATTTATATCTGTCAACCGGATTTATATCCGTCACTCCGATTTACAAGTGTAACCCCGATTTACATCTTTCACCCTGATTTATGTCTGTCACCCCGATTTATATCTGTCACTCCAATTTACATCTATCACCATGATTAACATCTGTCACCCCGATTTACATCTATCACCACGATTAACATCTGTCACCCCGGTTTACATCTGTCACCCCGATTTACATCTGTCACCACGATTCATGTCTGTCACCACGATTTTTATCTGTCACTCCAATTTACATCTGTCACCCCGATTCATATCTTTCACACCGATTGACATCTGTCACCCCGTTTTACATCTATCACCACGATTTACATCTGTCACTACGATTTATATCTGTCACCTGGATTCATATCCGTCACTCCAATTTACAAGTGTAACCCTGATTTGCATCTGTCACCCCGATTTATATCTGTCACCCCGATCTATATCTGTCATTCCAATTCATATCTGTCACACCAATTTAAATCTATCACCACGATTTACATCTGTCACCCCGATTTACATCTGTCACCACGATTTATATATGTCACCACGATTTACATCTGTCACCACGATTTATATCTGTCACTCCGATTTATATCTGTCACTCCGATTTATAACCGTCACTCCGATTTACAAGTGTAACCCCGATTTACATCTTTCACCCTGATTTATATCTGTCACCCCGATTTATATCTGTCACTCCAAATTATATCTGTCATCCCGATTTATGGCTGTCACCCCGATTTGCATCTGTCACCCCGATTCATATCTGTCGCCCCGATTTACATCTATCACCATGATTTACATCTGTTACTCCGATTTACATCTGTCACCCCGATTTACATCTATCACCACGATTTACATCTGTCACCCCAATTTATATCTGTCACCCCGGATTACATCTGTCACCACGATTTACATCTGTCACCATGATTTACATGTCACCACGATTTACATCTTTCACCACGATTTACATCTGTCACTACGATTTATATCTGTCACCCGGATTTATATCCGTTACTCCGATTTACAAGTGTAACCCTGATTTGCATCTGTCACCCCGATTTATATCTGTTACTCCGAATTATATCTGTCACCCCGATTTATATCCGTCACTCCGATTTACAAGTGTAACCCCGATTTACATCTTTCACCCTGATTTATATCTGTCACCCCGATTTATATCTGTCACTCCAATTTACATCTATCACCACGATTAACATCTGTCACCCCGATTTATATCTGTCACCCCGATTTATATCTGTCACCCCGGTTTACATCTGTCACCCCGATTTACATCTGTCACCACGATTCATGTCTGTCACCACGATTTTTATCTGTCACTCCAATTTACATCTGTCACCCCGATTCATATCTTTCACACCGATTGACATCTGTCACCCCGATTTACATCTATCACCACGATTAAAATCTGTCACCCCGATTTACATCTGTCACCCCGATTTATATCTGTCACCCCGATTTATATCTGTCACCCCGATTTACATCTGTCACTACGATTTATATCTGTCACCTGGATTTATATCCGTCACTCCAATTTACAAGTGTAACCCTGATTTGCATCTGTCACCCCGATTTATATCTGTCACACCAATTTAAATCTATCACCACGATTTACATCTGTCACCCCGATATACATCTGTCACCACGATTTATATATGTCACCACGATTTACATCTGTCACCACGATTTATATCTGTCACTCCGATTTATATCTGTCACTCCGATTTATAACCGTCACTCCGATTTACAAGTGTAACCCCGATTTACATCTTTCACCCTGATTTATATCTGTCACCCCGATTTATATCTGTCACTCCAAATTATATCTGTCATCCCGATTTATGGCTGTCACCCCGATTTGCATCTGTCACCCCGATTCATATCTGTCGCCCCGATTTACATCTATCACCATGATTTACATCTATCACCCCGATTGACATCTGTCACCCCGATTTACATCTATCACCACGATTTACATCTGTCACCCCGATTTACATCTATCACCCCGATTTACATCTGTCACCACGATTTACATCTGTCACCACGATTTACATCTTTCACCACGATTTACATCTATCACCACGATTTACGTCTGTCACTCCGATTTATATCTGTCACCCGATTTATATCTGTCACTCCAATTTACAAGTGTAACCCTGATTTGCATCTGTCACCCCGATTTATATCTGTCACACCAATTTAAATCTATCACCACGATTTACATCTGTCACCCCGATATACATCTGTCACCACGATTTATATATGTCACCACGATTTACATCTGTCACCACGATTTATATCTGTCACTCCGATTTATATCTGTCACTCCGATTTATAACCGTCACTCCGATTTACAAGTGTAACCCCGATTTACATCTTTCACCCTGATTTATATCTGTCACCCCGATTTATATCTGTCACTCCAAATTATATCTGTCATCCCGATTTATGGCTGTCACCCCGATTTGCATCTGTCACCCCGATTCATATCTGTCGCCCCGATTTACATCTATCACCATGATTTACATCTATCACCCCGATTGACATCTGTCACCCCGATTTACATCTATCACCACGATTTACATCTGTCACCCCGATTTACATCTATCACCCCGATTTACATCTGTCACCACGATTTACATCTGTCACCACGATTTACATCTTTCACCACGATTTACATCTATCACCACGATTTACGTCTGTCACTCCGATTTATATCTGTCACCCGATTTATATCTGTCACTCCAATTTACATGCGTAACCCCGATTTACATCTGTCACCACGATTTACATCATTCACTCCTATTTATATCTGTCACCACGATTTACATCTATCACCCCGATTTACATCCGTCATCCCGATTTATGTGTCACCCCGATTTATATCTGTCACTCCAATTTAAATCTGTCACCCCAATTTTTATCTGTCACCCCGATTTACATCCGTCATACCAATTTACATCTGTCACCACGATTTATGTGTCACCCCGATTTACATCTATCACCCCAATTTACATCTATCACCACGATTTATATCTGTCACCCCAATTTACATCTATCACCCCAATTTACATCTGTCACCATGATTTACATCTGTCACTCCGCTTTACATCTGTCACCCCGATTTAAATCTGTCACCCCGGTTTACATCTGTCACCCCGATTTACATCTGTCACCCCGATTTACATCTGTCACCCCGATTTATATCTGTCACCACGATTTACATCTATCACCACGATTTACATCTCTCACCCCCATTTACATCTATCTCCACGATTTACATCTGTCACCACGATTTACATCTATCACCCCAATTTACATCTGTCACCATGATTTACATCTGTCACTCCGATTTACATCTGTCACCCCGATTTAAATCTGTCACCCCGGTTTACATCTGTCACCACGATTTACATCTTTCACCCCAACTTACATCTATCACCACGATTTACATCTTTCACCCCAACTTACATCTCTAACCCCGATTTACATCCGTCATCCCGATTTTTGTGTCACCCCGATTTATATCTGTCACTCCAATTTTAATCTGTCACACCGATTTTTATCTGTCACCCCGATATACATCCGTCACACCAATTAACATCTGTCACCACGATTTACATGTGTCACCCCGATTTACATCTATCACCCCAATTTACATCTATCACCATGATTTATATCTGTCACCCCAATTTACATCTGTCACCACGATTTATATCTGACACCCCGATTTATATTTGTCAACCCGATTTACATCTATCACCACGATTTACATCTATCACCCCCATTTACATCTATCTCCACGATTTACATCTGTCACCACGATTTATATCTGTCACCACGATTTATATCTGTCACCCCAATTTACATCTATCTCCACGATTTACATCTGTCACCACGATTTATATCTGTCACCCCGATTTGTATTTGTCACCCCGATTTACATCTATCACCCCCATTTACATCTGTCACCCCAATTTACATCTGTCACCCCGATTGACATCTGTCACCCAGATTTACATCTATCACCATGATTTACATCTCTCACTCCGATTTACATCTGTCACCCCGATTTACATCTATCACCATGATTTACATCTGTCACCCCGATTTATATCTGTCACCCCGGTTTACATCTGTCACCACGATTTATATCTGTCACTCCGATTTATATCTGTCACTCCGATTTATAACCGTCACTCCGATTTACAAGTGTAACCCCGATTTACATCTTTCACCCTGATTTATATCTGTCACCCCGATTTATATCTGTCACCCCGGTTTACATCTGTCACCACGATTTACATCTATCACCACGATTTATATCTGTCACCCCAATTTACATCTATCTCCACGATTTACATCTGTCACCCGATTTGTATTTGTCACCCCGATTTACATCTGTCACCACAATTTACATCTGTCACCCCGATTTATATCTGTCACTCCAATTTACATGTGTAACCCCGATTTACATCTGTCACTCTTATTTTTATCTGTCACCACGATTTACATCTGTCACCCCGATTTATATCTCTCTCTCCAATTGATATCTGTCACCCCGATTTATATCTGTCACCCCGATTTACATCTATCACCCCAACTTACATCTATCACCATGACCGATTTATATCTGTCACCACGATTTACATCTGTCACCACGATTTACATCTATCACCCCAATTTACATCTGTCACCCCGACTGACATCTGTCACCCAGATTTACATCTATCACCATGATTTACATCTGTCACCCCGATTTACATCTATCACCACGATTTACATCTGTCACCACGATTTACATCTTTCACCACGATTTACATCTATCACCACGATTTACATCTGTCACCACGATTTATATCTGTCACCCCGATTTACATCCGTCATACCAATTAACATCTGTCACCCCAATTTACATCTGTCACCATGATTTACATCTGTCACTCCGATTTACATCTGTCACCCCGATTTAAATCTGTCACCCCGGTTTACATCTGTCACTCCGATTTACATCTGTCACCCCGATTTAAATCTGTCACCCCGGTTTACATCTGTCACCACGATTTACATCTGTCACTCCGATTTACATCTGTCACCCCAATTTATATCTCTCACCCCGATTTACATCCGTCATCCCGATTTTTGTGTGTCACCCCGATTTACATCTATCACCCCAATTTACATCTATCACCATGATTTATATCTGTCACCCCAATTTACATCTATCACCACGATTTACATCTGTCACCACGATTTATATCTGACACCCCGATTTATATTTGTCAACCCGATTTACATGTGTCACCCCGATTTACATCAATCACCCCAATTTACATCTGTCACCACGATTTATATCTGTCACCCCAATTTACATCTATCTCCACGATTTACATCTGTCACCACGATTTATATCTGTCACCCCGATTTGTATTTGTCACCCCGATTTACATCTATCACCACGATTTACATCTATCACCCCCATTTACATCTGTCACCCCAATTTACATCTGTCACCCCGATTGACATCTGTCACCCAGATTTACATCTATCACCATGATTTACATCTCTCACTCCGATTTACATCTGTCACCCCGATTTACATCTATCACCATGATTTACATCTGTCACCCCGATTTATATCTGTCACCCCGGTTTACATCTGTCACCACGATTTACATCTATCACCATGACCGATTTATATCTGTCACCATGATTTACATCTGTCACTCCAATTTTTATCTGTCACTCTGATTTACATGTCTAACCCCGATTCACATCTGTCACCCCGATTTATATCTTCCACCCCGATTTATATCTCTCACTCCAATTTACATCTGTCACCACGATTTATATCTGTCACCCCAATTTACATCTGTCACCACAATTTAATCTGTCACCACGATTTACATCTTTCACCACGATTTACATCTATCACCATGATTTACATCTGTCACCACAATTTACATCTGTCACCACAATTTACATCTGTCACCCCGGTTTACATCTATCACCCCAACTTACATCTATCACCATGATTTACATCCGTCATCCCGTTTTATGTGTGTCACCCCGATTTTTATCTGTCACCCCGATTTACATCCGTCACACCAATTAACATCTGTCACCACGATTTACATCTATCACCACGATTTATATCTGTCACCCCAATTTACATCTATCTCCACGATTTACATCTGTCACCACGATTTATATCTGTCACCCCAATTTACATCTATCTCCACGATTTACATCTGTCACCACGATTTATATATGTCACCCCAATTTACATCTATCTCCACGATTTACATCTGTCACCACGATTTATATATGTCACCCCAATTTACATCTATCACCACGATTTACATCTATCACCCCGATTTATATCTGTCACCCCGATTTGTATTTGTCACCCCGATTTGTATTTGTCACCCCGATTTACATCTATCACCACGATTCACATCTATCACCCCCATTTACATCTGTCACCCCAATTTACATCTGTCACCCCGATTTGTATTTGTCACCCCGATTTACATCTATCACCACGATTCACATCTATCACCCCCATTTACATCTGTCACCCCAATTTACATCTGTCACCCCGATTTACATCTGTCACCCAGATTTACATCTATCACCATGATTTACATCTGTCACCCCAATTTACATCTATCACCCCGGTTTACATCTGTCACCCCGATTTACATCTGTCACCCCGATTTATATCTGTCACCCCAATTTACATCTGTCACCCCGATTTATATCTGTCACCCCGGTTTACATCTGTCACCCCGATTTATATCTGTCACCCCAATTTACATCTGTCACCCCGATTGACATCTATCACCATGATTTACATCTCTCACTCCGATTTACATCTGTCACCCCGATTTACATCTATCACCATGATTTACATCTGTCACCCCGATTTATATCTGTCACCACGATTTACATCTGTTACCCCGATTTACATCCGTCACCCAGATTTACATCTATCACCATGATTTACATCTCTCACTCCGATTTACATCTGTCACCCCGATTTACATCTATCACCATGATTTACATCTGTCACCCCGATTTACATCTGTCACCCCGATTTACATCTATCACCATGATTTAAATCTGTCACTCCAATTTTTATCTGTCACTCTGATTTACATGTCTAACCCCGATTCACATCTGTCACCCCGATTTATATCTTCCACCCCGATTTATATCTCTCACTCCAATTTACATCTGTCACCCCGATTTATATCTGTCACTCCAATTCATATCCGTCACACCAATTTACATCTATCACCACGATTTACATCTGTCACCCCAATTTACATCTATCACCACGATTTACATCTATCACCCCGATTTACATCCGTCACCCCGATATATGTGTGTCACCCTGATTTATATCTGTCACTCCAATTTACATCTGTCACCACAATTTACATCTGTCACCCCGAATTATATCTGTCACCCCGGTTTACATCTGTCACCACGATTTACATCTTTCACCACGATTTACATCTGTCACCCCAACTTACATCTATCACCATGATTTACATCTCTCACCCCGATTTACATCCGTCATCCCGTTTTATGTGTGTCACCCCGATTTTTATCTGTCACCCCGATTTACATCCGTCACACCAATTTACATCTATCTCCACGATTTACATCTATCACCACGATTTATATCTGTCACCCCAATTTACATCTATCTCCCCGATTTACATCTGTCACCACGATTTACATCTGTCACCCCGATTTATATCTCTCTCTCCAATTGATATCTGTCACCCCGATTTATATCTGTCACCCCGATTTACATCTATCACCCCAACTTACATCTATCACCATGACCGATTTATATCTGTCACCACGATTTATATCTGTCACCCCAATTTACATCTATCTCCACGATTTACATCTGTCACCACGATTTATATCTGTCACCCCGATTTACATCTGTCTCCACGATTTACATCTGTCACCACGATTTATATCTGTCACCCCAATTTGTATTTGTCACCCCGATTTACATCTATCACCCCGATTTACATCTATCACCACGATTCACATCTATCACCCCCATTTACATCTGTCACCCCGATTGACATCTGTCACCCAGATTTACATCTATCACCACGATTTACATCTATCACCCCCATTTACATCTGTCACCCCAATTTACATCTGTCACCCAGATTTACATCTATCACCATGATTTACATCTCTCACTCCGATTTACATCTGTCACCCCGATTTATATCTGTCACCCCGGTTTACATCTGTCACCCCGATTTACATCTATCACCACGATTTACATCTGTCACCACGATTTACATCTGTCACCTTGATTTACATCTGTCACCTTGATTTACATCTGTCACCCCGATTTATATCTATCACCATGATTTAAATGTGTAACCCCGATTTACATCTGTCACCCCGGTTTACATCTGTCACCCCGATTTACATCTGTCACCACGATTTACATCTATCACCACGATTTACATCTGTCACCACGATTTACATCTGTCACCACGATTTACATCTGTCACCTTGATTTACATCTGTCACCCCGATTTATATCTATCACCATGATTTAAATGTGTAACCCCGATTTACATCTGTCACCCCGGTTTACATCTGTCACCCCGATTTACATCTGTCACCACGATTTACATCTGTCACCTTGATTTACATCTGTCACCCCGATTTATATCTGTCACCCCGATTTACATCTGTCACCTTGATTTACATCTCTCACTCCGATTTATATCTGTCACCCCGATTTAAATCTTTCACCCCGATTTATATCTGTCACCCCCATTTACATCTATCACCATGATTTACATCTGTCACTCCTATTTATATCTGTCACCACGAATTACATCTGTTACCCCGATTTATATCTGTCACCCCGATTTATATTTGTCACCCCGATTTATATCTGTAACCCCGATTTATATCTGTCACCCCGGTTTACATTTGTCACCACAATTTATATCTGTCACCCCGATTTATATCTGTCACTCCGATTTACATCTGTCACCACGATTTATATTTGTCACCCCGTTTTACATCTGTCACCACGATTTACATCTTTCACCACAATTTACATCTGTCACCCCGATTTATATCTGTCACCCCGGTTTACATCTGTCACCACGATTTACATCTGTCACTCCGATTTATATCTGTCACTCTGATTTACATGTGTAACCCCGATTTACATCTGTCACCACGATTTACATCTGTCACTCCGATTTATATCTGTCACTCTGATTTACATGTGTAACCCCGATTTACATCTGTCACCCCGATTTATATCTTTCACCCCGATTTATATCTCTCACTCCAATTTACATCTGTCACCCCGATTTATATCTGTCACTCCAATTTACATCTATCACCCCAATTTACATCTGTCACCACGATTTACATCTGTCACCCCCATTTACATCTGTCACCCCAATTTACATCTATCACCACGATTTACATCTGTCACCACGATTTATATCTGTCACCCCGATTTATATTTGTCAACCCGATTTACATCTATCACCACGATTTACATCCATCACCCCCATTTACATCTGTCACCCGAATTTACATCTGTCACCCCGATTCCTATCTGTCACCCCGACATACATCTGTCACCCAGATTTACATCTATCACCATGATTTACATCTGTCACCCCGATTTACATCTGTCACCACGATTTACATCTGTCACCCCGATTTACATCTGTCACTCTGATTTACATGTGTAATCCCGATTTACATCTGTCACCCCGATTTATATCTTTCACCCCGATTTATATCTCTCACTCCAATTTACATCTATCACCACGATTTACATCTGTCACCCCGATTTATATTTGTCACCCCGATTTACATCTGTCACCATGATTTACATCTGTCACTCCGATTTACATCTGTCACCCCGATTTATGTGTGTCACCACGATTTATATTTGTCACCCCGATTTATATCTGTCACCCCGATTTATATCTGTCACCCCGGTTTACATCTGTCACCACGATTTATATTTGTCACCCCGATTTATATCTGTCACCCCGATTTATATCTGTCACCCCGGTTTACATCTATCACCACGATTTATATCTGTCACCCCGATTTATATTTGTCACCCCGATTTACATCTGTCACCATGATTTACATCTGTCACTCCGATTTACATCTGTCACCCCGATTTATGTGTGTCACCACGATTTACATCTGTCACCACGATTTATATTTGTCACCCCGATTTATATCTGTCACCCCGATTTATATCTGTCACCCCGGTTTACATCTGTCACCACGATTTATATTTGTCACCCCGATTTATATCTGTCACCCCGGTTTACATCTGTCACCCCGATTTATATTTGTCACCCCGATTTATATCTGTCACCCCGATTTATATCTGTCACCCCGGTTTACATCTGTCACCACGATTTACATCTGTCACCACGTTTTACATCTGTCACCACGATTTACATCTATCACCATGATTTACATCTGTCACCCCGATTTATATTTGTCACCCCGATTTACATCTGTCACCCCGATTTATATCTGTCACCCCGGTTTACATCTGTCACCCCGATTTACATCTGTCACCCCGATTTATATCTTTCACCCCGATTTATATCTCTCACTCCAATTTACATCTATCACCCCCATTTACATCTGTCACTCCGATTTACCTCTGTCACCCCGATTCATATCTGTCATTCCGATTGACATCTGTCACCCCGATTTACATCTATCACCATGATTTACAACTTTCACTCCGATTTACATCTGTCACCCCGATTTACATCTATCACCACGATTTACATTTGTCACTCTGATTTACATCTGTCACCACGATTTACATTTGTCACTCTGATTTACATCTGTCACCACGATTTACATCTGTCATTCTTATTTACATCTATCACACCGATTTATATCTATCACACCAATTTATATCTGTCACCCCGATTTACATCTGTCACCACGATTTACTTTTGTCACTCTGATTTATATCTGTCACCCCGATTTACATCTGTCACCCCGACTCATATCTCAGCCTGAGTCCCAGGATTACGACGTATAAAAGGTCCGCCTGAGTTGCAGGTTTACGACATATAAAATGTCCGCCTGAGTCCCAGGATTACGACGTATAAAATGTCCGCCTGAGTTCCAGGATTACGACGTATAAAATGTCCACCTAAATTGCAGGATTACGACGTATAAAATGTCCGCCTGAGTTCCAGGATTACGACGTATAAAATGTCCACCTAAATTGCAGGATTACGACGTATAAAATGTCCGCCTGAGTTCCAGGATTACGACGTATAAAATGTCCGCCTAAGTTGCAGGTTTACGACGCGTAAAATTTCCGCCTGAGTTCCAGGATTATAATGTATAAAATGTCCACCTGAGTTCCAGGATTACGACGTATAAAATGTCCACCTGAGTTCCAGGATTACGACGTATAAAATGTCCACCTGAGTTCCAGGATTACGACGTATAAAATGTCCACCTGAGTTCCAGGATTACGACGTATAAAATGTCCAACTGAGTTCCAGGATTACGACGTATAAAATGTCCACCTGAGTTCCAGGATCACGACGTATAAAATGTCCGCCTAAGTTGCAGGTTTACGACGCGTAAAATTTCCGCCCGAGTTCCAGGATTACAACGTATAAAAGGTCCACCTGAGTTGCAGGTTTATGACATATAAAATGTCCGCCTGAGTCCCAGGATTACGACGTATAAAAGGTCCGCCTGAGTTGCAGGTTTACGACATATAAAATGTCCGCCTGAGTCCCAGGATTACGACGTATAAAATGTCCGCCTGAGTTGCAGGTTTACGACGCGTAAAATTTCCGCCTGAGTTCCAGGATTACAACGTATAAAAGGTCCACCTGAGTTGCAGGTTTATGACATATAAAATGTCCGCCTGAGTCCCAGGATTACAACGTATAAAAGGTCCGCCTGAGTTGCAGGTTTACGACATATAAAATGTCCGCCTGAGTTCCAGGATTACGACGTATAAAATGTCCACCTAAATTGCAGGATTACGACGTATAAAATGTCCGCCTGAGTTCCAGGATTACGACGTATAAAATGTCCGCCTAAGTTGCAGGTTTACGACGCGTAAAATTTCCGCCTGAGTTCCAGGATTATAATGTATAAAATGTCCACCTGAGTTCCAGGATTACGACGTATAAAATGTCCACCTGAGTTCCAGGATTACGACGTATAAAATGTCCGCCTGAGTTGCAGGTGTACGACGCGTAAAATTTCCGCCTGAGTTCCAGGATTACAACGTATAAAAGGTCCACCTGAGTTGCAGGTTTATGACATATAAAATGTCCGCCTGAGTCCCAGGATTACGACGTATAAAAGGTCCGCCTGAGTTGCAGGTTTACGACATATAAAATGTCCGCCTGAGTCCCAGGATTACGACGTATAAAATGTCCGCCTGAGTTCCAGGATTACGACGTATAAAATGTCCGCCTAAGTTGCAGGTTTACGACGCGTAAAATTTCTGCCTGAGTTCCAGGATTACAATGTATAAAAGGTCCGCCTGAGTTGCAGGTTTACGACATATAAAATGTCCGCCTGAGTTCCAGGATTACGACGTATAAAAGGTCTGCCTGAGTTGCAGGTTCACGACATATAAAATGTCCGCCTGAGTCCCAGGATTATGACGCATAAAATGTCTGCCTGAGTTGCAGGTTTACGATGCGTAAAATGTCCGCCTGAGTTCCAGGATTATGACGTATAAAATGTCCGCCTGAGTTCCAGGATTACGACGTATAAAATGTCCGCCTGAGTTGCAAGATTACGATTTATAAAATTTCTGCCTGAGTAGCAGGATTATGATGTATAAAATGTCCGCCTGAGTTATAAGAAAACAATGTGTAAAATATCCACCTGAGTTATAAGAAAACATCGTATAAAATGTCCTTCTGAGTTCCAGGATTACGATGCGTAAAATGTCCGCCTGAGTTCCAGGATTATAATGTATAAAATGTCCACCTGAGTTCCAGGATTACGACGTATAAAATGTCCGCCTGAGTTGCAGGTTTACGGCGCGTAAAATTTCCGCCTGAGTTCCAGGATTACAACGTATTAAAGGTCCACCTGAGTTGCAGGTTTATGACATATAAAATGTCCGCCTGAGTCCCAGGATTACGACGTATAAAAGGTCCGCCTGAGTTGCAGGTTTACGACATATAAAATGTCCGCCTGAGTCCCAGGATTACGACGTATAAAATGTCCGCCTAAATTGCAGGTTTACGACGCGTAAAATTTCCGCCTGAGTTCCAGGATTATAATGTATAAAATGTCCACCTGAGTTCCAGGATTACGACGTATAAAATGTCCGCCTGAGTTCCAGGATTACGACGTATAAAATGTCCACCTGAGTTCCAGGATTACGACGTATAAAATGTCCACCTGAGTTCCAGGATTACGACGTATAAAATGTCCACCTGAGTTCCAGGATCACGACGTATAAAATGTCCGCCTGAGTTGCAGGTTTACGACGCGTAAAATTTCCGCCCGAGTTCCAGGATTACAACGTATAAAAGGTCCACCTGAGTTGCAGGTTTATGACATATAAAATGTCCGCCTGAGTCCCAGGATTACGACGTATAAAAGGTCCGCCTGAGTTGCAGGTTTACGACATATAAAATGTCCGCCTGAGTCCCAGGATTACGACGTATAAAATGTCCGCCTGAGTTGCAGGTTTACGACGCGTAAAATTTCCGCCTGAGTTCCAGGATTACAACGTATAAAAGGTCCACCTGAGTTGCAGGTTTATGACATATAAAATGTCCGCCTGAGTCCCAGGATTACAACGTATAAAAGGTCCGCCTGAGTTGCAGGTTTACGACATATAAAATGTCCGCCTGAGTTCCAGGATTACGACGTATAAAATGTCCACCTAAATTGCAGGATTACGACGTATAAAATGTCCGCCTGAGTTCCAGGATTACGACGTATAAAATGTCCGCCTAAGTTGCAGGTTTACGACGCGTAAAATTTCCGCCTGAGTTCCAGGATTATAATGTATAAAATGTCCACCTGAGTTCCAGGATTACGACGTATAAAATGTCCACCTGAGTTCCAGGATTACGACGTATAAAATGTCCGCCTAAGTTGCAGGTTTACGACGCGTAAAATTTCTGCCTGAGTTCCAGGATTACAACGTATAAAAGGTCCGCCTGAGTTGCAGGTTTACGACATATAAAATGTCCGCCTGAGTTCCAGGATTACGACGTATAAAAGGTCTGCCTGAGTTGCAGGTTCACGACATATAAAATGTCCGCCTGAGTCCCAGGATTACGACGCATAAAATGTCCGCCTGAGTTCCAGGATTACGACGTATAAAATGTCCGCCTGAGTTGCAAGATTACGATTTATAAAATTTCTGCCTGAGTAGCAGGATTATAATGTATAAAATGTCCGCCTGAGTTATAAGAAAACAATGTGTAAAATATCCACCTGAGTTATAAGAAAACATCGTATAAAATGTCCTTCTGAGTTCCAGGATTACGATGCGTAAATTGTCCGCCTGAGTTCCAGGATTATGACGTATAAAATGTCCGCCTGAGTTCCAGGATTACGACGTATAAAATGTCCGCCTGAGTTGCAAGATTACGATTTATAAAATTTCTGCCTGAGTAGCAGGATTATAATGTATAAAATGTCCGCCTGAGTTATAAGAAAACAATGTGTAAAATATCCACCTGAGTTATAAGAAAACATCGTATAAAATGTCCTTCTGAGTTCCAGGATTACGATGCGTAAATTGTCCGCCTGAGTTCCAGGATTATAATGTATAAAATGTCCACCTGAGTTCCAGGATTACGACGTATAAAATGTCCGCCTGAGTTGCAGGTTTACGACGCGTAAAATTTCCGCCTGAGTTCCAGGATTACAACGTATTAAAGGTCCACCTGAGTTGCAGGTTTATGACATATAAAATGTCCGCCTGAGTCCCAGGATTACGACGTATAAAAGGTCCGCCTGAGTTGCAGGTTTACGACATATAAAATGTCCGCCTTAGTCCCAGGATTACGACGTATAAAATGTCCGCCTAAGTTGCAGGTTTACGACGCGTAAAATTTCCGCCTGAGTTCCAGGATTACAACGTATAAAAGGTCCGCCTGAGTTGCAGGTTTACGACTTATAAAATGTCCACCTGAGTTCCAGGATTACGACGTATAAAATGTCCGCCTAAGTTGCAGGTTTACGACGCGTAAAATGTCCACCTGAGTTCCAGGATTACGACGTATAAAATGTCCGCCTGAGTCCCAGGATTACGACGTATAAAATGTCCGACTGAGTTGCAGGTTTACGATGCATGAAATGTCCGCCTGAGTTCCAGGATTACGACGTATAAAATGTCCGCCTGAGTTCCAGGATTACGACGTATAAAATGTCCGCCTGAGTTGCAGGTTTACGATGCGTAAAATGTCCGCCTGAGACTGTAAAGTAGCTGTGAGCCTAACAGGAAGTGACGTACGAGGAGTCCAGTCATACAGAAGACGATGTGGAGAGAGTGAATATTTGTCCAGTTCTAACATCTAAACTTCCTCTCACAGACGCTGGACTTTGAAACAAAATCCAGTTATGTTTTGCACGTGGAAGCCTCCAATCGGCAGGTCGACACCCCTTTCATCTTAGGGGGTGCGTTCAGGGACACCACGACGGTTCGACTCCTGGTGGAGAACGTAGATGAGCCCCCGGTTTTTTCGCCCTCCGTCACCTCGTTGCTGGTTTCTGAGGCGGCTCCAATTGGGACAAATGTTGGATCAGTTTCAGCTCATGACCCCGACCTCCCCAGCAGTCCGATCAGGTGGGATGGTACCCCAGCATGAAAACAGACCAAGCAGTCAACCAAAACCTGGTCACCTGTCTGTCTCATTACCTGTCCATCTGGTCACCTGTCTGTCTCATTACCTGTCCATCTGGTCACCTGTCTGTCTCAGTACCTGTCCACCTGGTCACCTGTCTGTCTCATTACCTGTCCATCTGGTCACCTGTCTGTCTGATGACCTGTCTGTCTCATGACCGCTGTGTCTGGTCCATCTGGTCACCGGTCTGTCTCATCACCTGTCCATCTGGTCACCTGTCTGTCTGATGACCTGTCTGTCTCATGACCGCTGTGTCTGGTCCATCTGGTCACCGGTCTGTCTCATCACCTGTCCATCTGGTCACCTGTCTGTCTCATTACCTGTCCATCTGGTCACCTGTCTGTCTCATTACCTGTCCATCTGGTCACCTGTCTGTCTCAGTACCTGTCCACCTGGTCACCTGTCTGTCTCATTACCTGTCCATCTGGTCACCTGTCTGTCTCATTACCTGTCTGTCTCATGACCGCTGTGTCTGGTCCATCTGGTCACCGGTCTGTCTCATCACCTGTCCATCTGGTCACCTGTCTGTCTCATTACCTGTCCATCTGGTCACCTGTCTGTCTCATTACCTGTCCATCTGGTCACCTGTCTGTCTGATGACCTGTCTGTCTCATGACCGCTGTGTCTGGTCCATCTGGTCACCGGTCTGTCTCATCACCTGTCCATCTGGTCACCTGTCTGTCTCATTACCTGTCCATCTGGTCACCTGTCTGTCTCATTACCTGTCCATCTGGTCACCTGTCTGTCTCATTACCTGTCCATCTGGTCACCTGTCTGTCTCAGTACCTGTCCATCTGGTCACCTGTCTGTCTCATTACCTGTCCATCTGGTCACCTGTCTGTCTCATTACCTGTCCATCTGGTCACCTGTCTGTCTCATTACCTGTCCACCTGGTCACCTGTCTGTCTCATTACCTGTCCATCTGGTCACCTGTCTGTCTGATGACCTGTCTGTCTCATGACCGCTGTGTCTGGTCCATCTGGTCACCGGTCTGTCTCATCACCTGTCCATCTGGTCACCTGTCTGTCTCATCACCTGTCCATCTGGTCACCTGTCTGTCTCATTACCTGTCCATCTGGTCACCTGTCTGTCTCATTACCTGTCCATCTGGTCACCTGTCTGTCTCATTACCTGTCCATCTGGTCACCTGTCTGTCTCAGTACCTGTCCATCTGGTCACCTGTCTGTCTCAGTACCTGTCCATCTGGTCACCTGTCTGTCTCATTACCTGTCCATCTGGTCACCTGTCTGTCTCATTACCTGTCCATCTGGTTACCTGTCTGTCTGATGACCTGTCTGTCTCATGACCGCTGTGTCTGGTCCATCTGGTCACCGGTCTGTCTCATCACCTGTCCATCTGGTCACCTGTCTGTCTCATTACCTGTCCATCTGGTCACCTGTCTGTCTCATTACCTGTCCATCTGGTCACCTGTCTGTCTCATTACCTGTCCATCTGGTCACCTGTCTGTCTCATTACCTGTCCATCTGGTCACCTGTCTGTCTCAGTACCTGTCCACCTGGTCACCTGTCTGTCTCATTACCTGTCCATCTGGTTACCTGTCTGTCTGGTCACCTGTCTGTCTCATCACCTGTCCATCTGGTCACCTGTCTGTCTCATTACCTGTCCATCTGGTTACCTGTCTGTCTGATGACCTGTCTGTCTCATGACCGCTGTGTCTGGTCCATCTGGTCACCGGTCTGTCTCATCACCTGTCCATCTGGTCACCTGTCTGTCTCATTACCTGTCCATCTGGTCACCTGTCTGTCTCATTACCTGTCCATCTGGTCACCTGTCTGTCTCATTACCTGTCCATCTGGTCACCTGTCTGTCTCATTACCTGTCCATCTGGTCACCTGTCTGTCTCAGTACCTGTCCACCTGGTCACCTGTCTGTCTCAGTACCTGTCCACCTGGTCACCTGTCTGTCTCATTACCTGTCCATCTGGTTACCTGTCTGTCTGGTCACCTGTCTGTCTCATTACCTGTCCATCTGGTCACCTGTCTGTTTCATTACCTGTCCATCTGGTCACCTGTCTGTCTCATTACCTGTCCATCTGGTTACCTGTCTGTCTGATCACCTGTCTGTCTCATGACCGCTGTGTCTGGTCTGTCTGGTCACCTGTCCATCTGGTCACCTGTCTGTCTCATCACCTGTCCATCTGGTCACCTGTCTGTCTCATCACCTGTCCATCTGGTCACCTGTCCATCTGGTCACCTGTCTGTCTCATCACCTGTCCGTCTGGTCATCTGTCCATCTGGTCACCTGTCCATCTGGTCACCTGTCTGTCTGGTCACGTGTCTGTCTCATCACCTGTCTGTCTGGTCACCTGTATGTCTGGTCACCTGTCCGTCTGGTCACCTGTCTGTCTCATCACCTGTCTGTCTGGTCACCTGTCTGTCTGGTCACCTGTATGTCTGGTCACGTGTCTGTCTCATCACCTGTCTGTCTGGTCATGTGTCTGTCTCATCACCTTTCTGTCTGGTCACCTGTATGTCTGGTCACCTGTCCGTCTGGTCACCTGTCTGTCTCATCACCTGTCTGTCTGGTCACCTGTCTGTCTGGTCACCTGTATGTCTGGTCACCTGTCTGTCTCATCACCCGTCTGTCTGGTCACCTTTCTGTCTCATTACCTGTCCATCTGGTCACCTGTCTGTCTCATTACCTGTCCATCTGGTCACCTGTCTGTCTGGTCACCTGTATGTCTGGTCACCTGTCTGTCTCATCACCCGTCTGTCTGGTCACCTTTCTGTCTCAATACCTGTCCATCTGGTCACCTGTCTGTCTCATTACCTGTCCATCTGGTTACCTGTCTGTCTGGTCACCTGTCTGTCTGGTCACCTGTCTGTCTCATCACCCGTCTGTCTGGTCACCTTTCTGTCTCATTACCTGTCCATCTGGTCACCTGTCTGTCTCATTACCTGTCCATCTGGTTACCTGTCCATCTGGTTACCTGTCTGTCTGGTCACCTGTCTGTCTGGTCACCTGTCTGTCTGGTCACCTGCCTGTCTGGTCACCTGTCTCTCTGTTCACCTGCCTGTCTCACCATTTGACTACCTGTCTAACCTAGTGTCTGTCTATGCTGTCTGCCTGTCCAACTGTATGTCTGACTGTGTATCTGACCATCTTATTGACCATCTGTGTTTCTTAGGTACTCTATAGACAGGAATTCCGATGTGGATCGCTACTTTGACATTGACAGCATCTCAGGTATCATCCGGACCAGCAAGCAGCTTGACCGGGAGATCTGTGTTTTGCACAACATCACTGTGATCGCCACTGAGAGCTGTAAGTTCACCATGTCCTGGGTTTGGGTTCACCATCTGTATGTACCTGACAGGTGTGACTTTATTTCAGTGGACCGGACTCAAGTGGGCCAAGCTGTGGTTCTGATATCCATTACAGATGTAAACGACAATGCTCCAAGTTTTGCCATCAACTACCAAACCTTTGTTTGTGAGAAAGCCCAACCTGGACAGGTAAACTTTATCTGTTTGGTCGTGATATTTTCGGTAAATATCTACACCACATCTGTTCATGTCCTTAAGAATCAGAGTTTCAACATTCAAATGAATTTTTGTTAAATGGGGTATATGTAGAGCACATTAAATTCTATATGATTTATTTATGTTACTGGTGAGTTTTGTAATGACTTCTATTTTTTCCACTACTCGATACAGAACAGTGCATTTGATTTCACTTTTAGGTATTATAAAGATTCCTACGGATGCATGCCTGGTGATATTTCCTCTCATTTTTCTCTTTATTTTTCAGGGGATTTTAAACAAACTATGAAGTAATTTTAATTTATTTAATTTATTTTAATGGTAGGGTTCCCAATGGACCTGCTTTAAGAAATGCTTGACAAATGACCAGTAATCCAGCAGGTTAATGGTATAGGGACTAACAGGATGACTGGCGAGAAGGTTAATGAGCTAGATCAGTGATCCTTACTGTTAATTCCACAAGAGCCGCACTCAATATACTAAGACAACAGGAGAGTTCCCATGCTACGTATCCTGCTACGTTGCCAAATCAGTAACATTCAGCTTTTTAGCAAGGAATAGTTATCCTAAATATTACACGGAGTAATGGCAAAAGTATCTGGTCAAAATACAATAATGCCTCCAGAATGTGGGCGTTTCTTTTTCATTATCTATACAGAGCTACTGACGGAGCAGCTCTGAAATCAGCCAGAACTGGCAACTCTGACCGGGTCAGTTAGGGCCGTTAGGACAGCAGAGTTTCTGCAAGCAGCCTACAGCTCTTGTTAGTGGAGAGAACTGCAGCGTTGAGGACCAAGGCCGGCTCTAGGAATGCATACTTGAGGGGACAGGCAGATACGTGAAGGGGGCATCATGCGTGCACATCACGCTTGTGCTCTTTTTGTTATTGTTCTTTGTGTTTTCTTAATGGGACTGTTAGTCTGACACTAAAGAAATGGGTTCCACTTCATCAGGCCTCGAACCAAAGACCTGTCCAGCTTGGGTGTCCCACCAGAAACTAAAGCTCCTGCTGGTACAGCTCTTAGGGTCACTGAGGCACCAAACCCCTCTGACCACAATAAGGTGGCAATCCCTCAGAGAGAAAGGAATATACAAATAATAGATACAGTAAAGTAAGAAAAAAAATTACAAACACCAGTCAAAGTTTTAACTGCTAACAACATAACAAATGTCTCAGACGGCCAAATAACAATAAACTAAAATATAAAACTAAGCTGGCATAGTTCAGCAAACACAGACAACCAACACAGGACATTTTCTTAATTTTGACTTTTTCCTTTTTTTTTTTTTTTAAATCAAACTCATTCCCTACTTTAAAATAACAGTCTCCTACTTTTCTGCCCAAAAACTCACAAAGTTGTCCATGTCCAGTAATGGTCTTCTCATGGGCCAATATCACCAAATTCCTCTTTCTGTCAAACGACATGGTGCGACGGTACGGGGTTAGGACCCGTGCCAATGTGCAGAATGAACTCTCACACGATGCTGAAGACACACCAATCACCAGGGCTGCCACATACAATTAATGCAACATAGGAAAGGCCTCCTTGTACTCCTGCAGGTGTTTACACACAGTGGACAGGTCACTGTGGTGTTGCTGTTGTCTGCCACAGAGCCAGCCAGCTCAGTCAGTGGGCACAACAGGGTTGAATCTAGAAATTTGCTAGATTTGGGTGCAAGGCTTGATATGGCTTTCATCACATTCTTTGAAAATCTATTTTCAATTTCTGAAATAGCCCTGTCAAGGATGTTGAGCAGAAACCTTTTCAGAGATTGATGAGGGGAGGCAGAGTCTGTATGGCCCACAGTTGACAGCGCCACACTTTCACCGAGATGTTTGCTCATTGTTCTCTTTGGAGGATGTGAATCATCCCCAGCAGCCGCCTGAGACAACTCTCCCCAGTACTCATCGTCTTGGTCTCGCATGTTTTTTAACAACTAGTGCTGCACCAACAACCTCAGAAGCGCTGCACATATTAACTGTCTGAGACTGGAGTCTTGCATTGGCTGGTTTCAAGACACCAAGCACTCACACTAAAAACTTGCCAGTCTCAAAGAAGTCTTGCCTCTTCATTTGACAGAGAAGGCCTAATCAAATCCAATCAAGGATACTTTATTCATCCCCGAGGGGAAATTCAGAGTTCAAGTCAGCTCGTCCAAAGTCAGACATGTAACATTAATGACAAAAGAGTAATACAGAACCAAGCTAAAGCTTAGGCTGTGCAGCTAGTTTACCAGCGCTGCCTTACAAGATAAGAGATACATTAGAGATACATGAGTTCAGTTTAAGTTCCACAGGCCTCAGAAAGGGAGGGGGACTGAGCGTCAGACAGCATTACATTCCAGGAGACGTGATAACCAGCCTGCCCAAGGTCAGTCAGGGAGCCAGATCTAGATAACAGCTTTGTTTTGGGTCAAGCTGATCTTCATTGATCTTCATTTGGCTCAGCCTTTGAGTCCTTAGTGGTCTCAGTCGGACTCCCAAACAGCCGAATCGGGGGTCAGTTTCCACCAAAACCGAACAAGATGTTTCCCACTTACGGAAGAGCTCCAGAACCACAACCAGCTTCATTCGCGGTCCAGTGCCGTCACGCATGAGTTCAAGTGCTAGTTGCTCGGTGTAGTCCATCACAGATCTTCCAGAATTTGCAAGACACCAGGAAACCATAATATTATATCATAAATCCAATCGTGTTAAAATCCTCCACAGAAAGAAGCAGCAGGCACATGATCTTCATCACGTATCCAGCAGCATACACTCCATCAGGACCTGCAGGCTCCCCTTCGCCTATTCTTCGGGGAAAAAAAGATTTTATAAATTGCATTGAGAGACCAGCTGACCAGATCCATGATTTAAATTCAGAAGGAAATGGAGCAAGAGGTTCAGATAGATAGATGACAATACAAAGAAGCAGCAGGTCAGCGTGAGAACGGGAGGGAGAGAAAAAGCGTCTGTCTGCAGGAAGTGAAAAGCACAGCTCAACTGCAGCATTATCATCCTCTGTCATATCAGAGAGTATGTGGAGAATCTGGTCTTTGTTTTCCACAATGCATCTTGTCACTTCATAGTGGCTTGTCCATCAAATATGAAGCAGCCTTCTAAGATTAGGAGCATCATATTGTTTGGACACAATGATGCGGAAAAATGCTGAAGAGTGAGTTGGAGACAAAAAAAAAAAATCTTCTTGCACATGGTTCACTCTGCATGGCATGCACAACCACCGAGTGCAGTTGGTGGTTGTAGCAGTGTATGTAAGGAACATGTCTTCCAAGCTTCTTTTGGTACACCAGCTCTTACTCCACTCATCCCAGAGGCTCCATCATAACACTGGCTCAGTATGTTGTCAGCATTGTAGCCAGCATCAGAAAGGTGTGTCACGGCAGGGAGAATCTGCCACACGAGGTTGGACCCAACATGCAGACAGCAAGTAGGAGCACAATTTATTGCAAGTGTATGTAGAATTGCTTGGGTATTCTGTCCAGGTTGTATTTCTAGGAGAAGATAATTAGTGGTGTCCAAAAGAAATGAAGTCTCGGAGATTGCTCCATTTTTGCAAGAACCTTACTGTGACCAGGGGTGGTTGGTTGGCTCGAGAGGTGGCGGGGGGGGTTCAAGTTCCCAGGCGTGGTGAACAAGATGGCGGGGCGAATAGGCAAGTGGAACAGCTGGAAATAACTCTGGATTGGTGGAGTCAATCCAGGCAAGGTGAGGCAAGGCAGCGCTACATAGATAGCAGGAGCAAAGAACATTGGTTAAATAACCCTTCGGGAACATGGAAAATCTCAAGGAGCCGGATTTACCAGGTACTGTGAGCTAATCTGGTGGAGACTGGAGCTCTTGCAGGTGCTTAAACAGCAGCGCCAGATGAGCAGCAGGTGTGTTCCATTAGCACTCCAGACTCCGCCCTGAGCCTCCAGGAAACCTGCTCAGCCCCGCCTAAAAATCCAGGAGAAAAGGAAAAACTAAACACTGCCAGGAGAAGCCCATGACAAGGTGTGTCAGTGTTGCAGAGGTGATGTACTCTGCATCAAGTTGACCCAGGCCAAGCAACCCAATAAGAGGCTCTTCTATGGAATTGCTCACAAATCGAATCATCACAGACAAATTTTCCACTCTGCACCTGTCCCTGGTGCCATCACTTTTCAGACAAAACCCTGCACAATCAGCACTTTCATATTTTTTCTTGACTTCTCCAAGAACCATGTCTGCCAATGTTTGAATTATTTCATTTTGAATATCCTTAGATGTGTATTTTGCATTTTTGGGGATACTTTGATATTTTGTTTGCCAGTTTTTCATCTTTCTCCAAAGTGTATTCCATCAGTTTTAGAAACAAACCTGAAGCAATATAATCACCTTCAGCTGTAGGCCTGTCATGTGTCAGAGTTTCTGTGGTCCCACGCAGCCCCAACTCATTGACACAGAGAAACTTTACAGCATTGCCTACACTCTTGACATAGTAATGGTTTTTTTCAAGTTGTGTTTTACCAACCAACAAGGAGTCAACAGTCCCCCCTGCTGGAAGTATGGACATGGTTATGGCTGGACACATGCCTCTGTAGACCCTTGTCTCGACCAAGTGCTGCTTTCCAGTTGTTAAAACCAGTTAAAGTAAAAACAACATCCTTCTCATTAGCAGATGCACATTTCCGACACGGGAAACAGAAGCGTGCATCGCGTACAACTGGCTGGATTAAATGATCTTAATGTTGTTCCAAATGCATGCTTTGGGTAGCTACTTACTGTTGGCTGAGATGGTGCATTGCCATTTAAACCACGAGGTAGACCTTGCTTAGTAAGCTGCATGAAAGGACCAGCACAGGAGGCAGGAGAAGCAGCGTTTGCTGGAAAGGGAGTCATTAGCTGGGTTTTGGCTGCTGTCTGTGAGGGACTAGCAGCTTCATGGCTACTGGTGGAAGCAGGAGCAGTACTGCCTTTTTTACAAGCTCTGAAGAATGGATGCATCACAGAGAACTGAATTAAACTTCGAGTATGGCAGAATAGTTTTTGTAATGTTATTAGTCCAAAGAACCAAATCCGTAATGCACGCTGTCTACAGTTTGAGTTGGGAGACGCAAACATTAAAGGGGTCCTATTCTGGTATTTGGAGTTTTCTGAGCTTTCTACAGTGTTACAGTGTTGAATCCTCATCAGACATGTGAACTGTTTTTTTATCACCTAAACGCCTGTTTGAGTTTGAGTTTGAGTTCCAGCACGCTCTCCACTCGGTTTCCATGGCGACGAAAAACACGTGGTTTTAGAGAGTTTTTTCTACGTGGAAATCCTTGTGACGTCCCGGGGGATAAGGTTGGGTGATTGGTTACCTTCTACTGGTTAACAAGGGCATGTACAAATACATCAGGCGGGTGGAAAACGTGGGATAAAGTTATTTCCAACGATGGCTGGTGAGTTTACCAAAGAGAGACATCCTGCTGCATTCGTTGCTGTGGGTTGCTGTTTTCCACTTCGTTTTCAGGCTCTGATTCAGGTTCCAACATGTAGGGCTGGATGCTATGTGTTGACATTGTAGTTTGTTTTTTTATTAAGTTCATATGAGCCTAATCCTTCTGTTTATGAGACGTTACAATGACGGTGAAAGCAGGTGCGGTGCGCGCTCCCGATGTAGTGCAGTGGCGGGAGGCGGGGCTTAATGCGGAAGAGTCTCAATCCACTCGCTTTGCCCGCAGGCTGATCTGACCATAGACATCATATATACGTAGACGCCGCATTGTATCACGCCACCTACACGAGCTGACGTCTCATCGTGCCGCCATCTTGGATGGGTCTCCATGCGCCTCCAATGCATTTATTTGTAAGGTGTAGGTCCAACCACGACAAGAACTCCACGGATTTTTACCTGTTTTTCCTCACAGTTTGGTTTGTTACAAAGGGCAGAGACATTGTTATGATACAGATCACTGTAAAACATTAAAAAACAACGTGCTTTTAAGTTAAAATATTTTGATAAGTCCAATAGTTAGGGATCCCTAGCTATCTAACTATCCCTTAGTTATGCTGCGATAGGTTTAGACTGCCGAGGGACATTTCCTGGTACACAAGGGCTGCTAACTTTCCAAAAACCTCGGAGTAAGATTTAATGAAGACAATCCAAATTTTGTCTTGTTCCGGAGGCTGATGGCTGCTGGCAGGAATGATCTTCTGTATCTTTCAGTCTTCCATCGGACCTGAAGAAGCCTCTCACTGAACACACTTTGTTGTTTCATCACTGTGTTGTGGAGAGGGTGTGAAGAATCCTCCATCATCTTCATCAGCTTGTGCAGCATTCTTCTTTGGACAATCAGCTCCAGCGGCTCCAGAGTTACTCCAAGCACAGAAGCAGCTTTCTGGATCAGTTTGTTGATTCTCTTCAAGTCTCTGGTTCTGATGCTACTACCCCAGCAGATGCTGCAAAGCTGACTGCACTCTCCACAACAGACTTCTAGAAGATATGCAACATCTTGGTGCAGACGTTAAACCATCTCAGCTTCCTTAAGAAGTCCAGTCTGCTCTGACCTTTCTTGTAGATGTAGTCAGTGTTGCATTTCCAGTCCAGTTTGTTGTCCAGCTGAACTCCAAGATACTTGTATTCCTCCACCACCTCCACCTCCTCTCCCAGGATGGAAACAGTGCTTTGTTTATTCTTCTTCCTCCTGAAGTCAACAATCATCTCTTTTGTTTTGCTGCTATTTAATATGAGATGATTGTCACCGCACCATTTAACAAACTGACTGACCAGTTCTCTGTACTCTGCTTCTTGTCCATCCCTGATACACCCCACAACTGCAGAGTCATCAGAGTATTTCTGCAGATGACAGGACTCAGAGTTGTACTGGAAGTCTGAGGTGTACAGAGTGAAGAGGAATGGCCAGAGTACAGTTCCTTGTGGTGCACCAGTGCTGCTGACCTCCATCTCAGACACACAACCTTTCAGTCTCACAAACTGGGGTCTGTTTGTGAGGTAGTCATAGATCCAGGTGGTTGTGGAGGTATCCACCTGGAATTTATGGAGCTTCTCACATAACAAAGCAGGCTGAATGGTATTAAAAGCACTGAGAAATGAAAGAACATGACCCTCAGAGTGCTGCCTGAATGGTCCAGATGAGAGTGTGCTCTCTGGAGCAGGTATATGATGGCATCTTCAACCCCAAGTCCATTACGATATGCAAACTGGAATGGGTCCTGAAAGGTGTTTACTTGCTTGTTGAGGTGAGCCAGTAAGAGTCTCTCCAGGACTTTCATGATGTGAGATGTCAGGGCAACTGGTCTGTAGTCACTTGGTTCAGCTGGTTGTGTTTTTTTAGGCACTGGAACAAGGCAGGAGGTTTTCCACAGCACTGGGACTCTATTTTGTCTCAGACTGGTGTTGAAAAGTATATTATATATATATATATATATATATGTGTGTGTGTGTGTGTGTGTGTGTGTGTGTGTGTGTGTGTGTGTGTGTGTATTAGTGTTAATTTAGGTTTATGTTATTCTTCATTCATTCTTTGTTAAATGTAATGTCTTCTCCCCACTTGTTGTCTCATGATTGTCCTTTGTGCAGTACATTAAATCCTCCAGCGCTCTGCTTCGTTACTCATATATGAAGCTATGCTTTTTTTCTTCTTCTACTTTTTAATCCTGTGTTGCCTCTACTGGGTTCTTGGTGTGTAGGAATAATTCTAATAATAATATCATAATAATTCTAATAATTCACTTGCATTCAGGAGATTATTCACCGTGTTAATATTATTTATCAACCAATTATGCAGAAAAGTGTTTTTATTAGTGTTTAATATATACGCGTTGGTCCACAAAAGAGTTTTGTGGGGAAACTACGTTGACACTGCAGCAAAACTCGACAGCGGAGACCCATCCAATATGGCGCTGGTTCACTCTCCAGCGCTCAATGAGGCGTCTACGTATATATGATGTGTATATATATATATATATATATATATATATATATATATATATATATATATATATATATATGATGTCTATGGATCTGACAGCCTACAGAGAGGGTCGGTCTGAAGTAAATAAAGCCATTTGTGACAATAACTCCATCAATCCCAGCTCTTCTGGGCTCAGAAATAAAAATAAATTAGCCTGAAATGCACAGAATAGTTCCACTCTAAGCTCTATATGAGCTGCTGAAACGAGTGGGAGAAGGAAAAAAAACAAAACTTCAAACCAGCATGTAGAACTAGAGGCTGGGCGGAGCTTCCTGATGGGGTCATTTTCCCTCCGTCTGATTGGCTCTGAGCGGGCACACACTTCCAGTGTTCATGTGGGGTAATGCTCCCACTGACAGGCTTACACACTTAAAAAGCAACAATAACCTGTTGACACAACATATAGATGGTATATACTACTGTATTTATTGTTAATTACTTATTAAGTAGCTGATCTCACCGTATAAATCGCTACGAGGTGTTTAACTTCACTTCCTGACAATTTTACCGCTGCAGCGCCTCAGCGAGGCGGACAAAACAAGACGCGGGTTGTCAACCGATCAGCTCCTGGAGGATTCCTGGACCCAGACACGGGGCTGAGACGCCGTTACTCCGTGTAATATTTAGGATCACCATTCCTTGCTAAAAAGATGAGTGTTACTGATTTGGCAACGTAGCAGGATACGTTGCCTGGCAACGCTTTGTTGGGGGGGGGGGGGGGGGGGGGGGGGGCTCTCTGCTGAGTGCGGCTCTTGTTGCATTAACAGTGACTGTCACCGCCCTACGACAACGTCTTCTTCTTCTTCGTTTGGCTTTTAACGGCGGATGCGAACTGGCTTTGCGCACTACCGCCACCCTCCCAGTTTATTGTGAACAATCATCTTTATAGTTTACAGCTTAAGAAAGATAGCGTACAAGCTATTTAAAATAAAAAAAAAAACTGACTATATTCTTTTGTAAAGCCTTGTGTTTTTAAGAAACTGGAATAGGTATTTCACTGTAATGTGATCTGATGGTTTGGTCAAAATATTTCTCAAGCTAAAGGTCTCCCCAGAATCCACTATTTTCCTCTTAGTGAGGCGTCTCTCATCGTTGCATTTTCTGCAGTTCATTATCACATGCTCCACTGTTTCACATACATTGCAAGTGTCACAGTTTCCCGTCCCGTGCTTCCCTATTAAATGTAAGGTTTTGTTTAATCCTGCATGCCCAATTCGCAGCCTTAACAAAATGACCTCCTCTCTCCTGCACCTTCCCCCTTGGCGACCTGACCCCACCTGGGGGCTGACACTGTGCAGGTCTCTGCCCTTGTCATGTGTGTCCCATTTAATTTGCCATAATGTCTTGATTTTACTCTTGATTATTGATTTGGCCTCTGATTTTGCAATTTTACAATGAACAGAAATAGAGTTTGCACTTAGGGCTTGTTTAGCTGCCTTATCTGCCAGCTCATTTCCAGGCAGGCTCACATGAGCCGGTACCCAGACAAATTGGACATGTGACCCTCCACCTTGAATACCCTGAAGCAGAACCAAAATTTCACAAATAAGGTCATACCTTTCACTTGTGTTACCCGATTTGATGTCTTCTAGCGCTGACAATGAATCTGAGCATATGACAGTTCTTAATGGTTTGATTCGCTCCACCCACTGTAAAGCCAATATTATTGCTATAAGCTCTGCTGAGCACACAGACAGATGATCAGTTACTCTTGCAGAGAACTTAATATTGAATTCAGGAATCACATACGCTACTGCCACTCTCCCTGTGTCTGGTTGCTTTGACCCATCAGTAAAAATTTGAACGTACCCATAGTAGTTATCTACATACCTCATCGCTAACTGACCACTATTTTCTTTATAGTTCTTGATTTTCCCATGTAGGGCTGTGTCAGCCCCTGGAACAGGCAGTAACCATGGGGGGTGTGGGGGATAAACAACTGACGGACTAAGGTCAACGTTTGCAACACCAGCTTCCTCCGCTTTTCCCTGTACACAAGCACCAAAGAAGGCTTTTTTAGCTTTTCCATACTCCCATGTAGGAGTGAGGACATTCTTAGTTGGATGATCTTCCTTATGTCCTTTCAGGTGGACATAGTATGACAATGACAGTTGAAGGTGCCTCAACTCAAAAGGCATTTCACCCACCTCAACCTGAAGTGCACTTACTGGGGACGTTCTCATTGCTCCTGAACACAGCCTGAGCGCCGTACTCTGGATTACATCTAACTTCTTCAGTTCAGACCTTGCTGCAGACCCATAGGCCAGACACCCATAGTCAACAACAGACCTGATTAATCCATTATATAGCCTTTTCATAGAAATCATGTTTGCTCCCCAGTCCTTGCTGCACAAGCATCTCATTATGTTAATAACTTTTTTACACTTATTCACCACTTTTTCAATATGACTACGCCAGGTGAGCTTAGAATCAAAGTGCATCCCCAGGAATCTAATACAGCTTACCCTCCCCAGATCTTGGCCGTAAAGTTTAAATTTAAGATTTTCCTCAATTTTTTAAAATGAGAAAAACACTACCTTGGTTTTTTCCACAGAAAACCTAAACCCCCATTTTCCTGCCCATACTTCCAACAGTGTCTATAGCCTTTTGTAAGCTTTTAACTGTATATTGGATATTTTCCCCCTTTTCCAAAGAGCACCGTCGTCTGCAAATGGCGACTTGCCAATAGAACAATCCAATGAGTCATAAATATCGTTTATCATTATTAAAAATAAAATGGGAGAAATTACGCTTCCTTGGGGCACGCCATTTTCTACAAACAGGGTTTCAGAGAGACTACCATTTATACTTACTTGCATCATTCTGTTGCTAAGGAAGTCTGTGATCCAGCTGAACATTCTACCATCTAAGCCGAGCATCCGAATTTTAATTAGCACACCATCCTTCCAAAGCATATCATAAGCTTTTTCCACGTCGAAGAAAACAGCAGCCACCACATCTTTACATACTTGGGCTTTCCTCATGTCACTCTCAAGCTTGATGACTGGATCCATAGTTGATCTCCCTTTTCTGAATCCACTTTGAAATGGAGATAGTAAATTGCGGGATTCAACATAAAAATTAATTCTTTCTACAATCATTCTTTCCATAACCTTGCCAAGATGCGATGTTAATGCAATTGGTCTGTAATTCAAGGCCACTGTGGCGTCTTTCCCTGGTTTCCTAATCGGGATAATCACAGCCAACTTCCAGCTTCTTGGGATTTTCCCCTGATCCCATACTTTATTATAAAGCTCCAAAAGAGTGTTAAGGGCACCATTACTAAGATGCTTCAGCATGGCATAGCTAACCCTATCTTTTCCTGGGGCTGTGACCTTTGCCTTGTTTATAGCCTTTTTCAACTCACCCAGAGAGAACTGAATATTCATACTGTCGCCTGTGTTTTCTACGTTATTCAGAAGATGCTGATACTGGTTTCTCGTTGCCTCCCTTCCCAACTTTTCCCCCTGAGTTAAGTTATCACTGCTATGAACCTTAGCAAAAGCTCTGACCATCAGCGTTGCTTTATCTTCATCTTTTACTGCTACACTCTCCCCACTCTTTAGAACTGGATAGCTCCAAGATTGCTGCACCCCACTCATTTTCTTAACAACTCTCCATACGTCATTTATCAGGGTTTGCCTCCCAATCGTGTTACAATAATTTTGCCAATACTCCTTTTTAACTCTCCTAGTAGTTTTCCTCGCTATAGCTTGCTCCCTTTTGTACTCCAAATACTTATGAAAATTCAGATTAATCCTAAAATCCTTAAGAACCTTATTTCTGTTATTTATTACTCATGAACACTCATCTGCCCACCACGGGACCATCTTTCGCTTCTTGCCTCCTGATCTTGACTCTCCAATACATGCTTTTGCAGCATCAAAAATCGCAGCACAAACATTATCGCTAAAAGCCTCCACATCATCTATTATTGCAACTTGGCTCATATTTCTATCACTTAAAAATTTAAACATAGTCCAGTCAGCTTTTTTAAAATTCCATCTTTCAGATAATGTAGGGGCAGTTCTGTAGTCCCTGCTGCCAAGCTTACACATAATAGGATAGTGATCACTGCCAACAGTAGACTCACTATAAACTTCCCATACTATTTTATCCGCAAGAGACTGAGACACCAAAGTTAAATCCAGCACTGACTGCACAGACAGGTCCACTCTAGTAGGGAACCCATCATTCATACAGACCAGTTCCTTCCTGTCCATAAGATCCTCTAAAACTAATCCATTGTGATCTGTTCTATTACCACCCCACAAAAAACTGTGCGAATTAAAGTCCCCAAACCACATTATCTCTCTATTATCTTGGCCTTCAATCGACTCTAAAGTCGTAATATCCAGTTTTTTACAAGGATTGTAGAAATTTACTCCCACTAGGCTACCCGTTTTACACCAAACTTCAACCACCAGATACTCCAATGGATCACCATCACCCTTACCCAATACTCTGTAAGGGATCCCCTCTTTAATAAAAGTAGCACATCCACCCCCACTACTATCAGCTCTATCACTCCGCTCACATACATACCCATTTAAAACAAAATTCAATGGTGGTTTTAGCCAAGTCTCAACAATACAGATAATTTCAGGGCCCGTCTCTAGGTCGGATATAAATCTCTTAAGCTCTTGGCCGTTTGCTATCAGGCTTCTAGCATTCCATTGCAGAAAATAAATGTTTAGGCCTTAGTTATCAGGGGCGAGGCTGACATTTGCGAAGAAGACTGTGATCGGGAGGCTGCCCTCACAGCTTCATCTCTCTTCTGAAGCTCTTCATAAACACTCTCCCACTTAACATCTGTAATACCCAGGTGCCTTGCTGCGCTTTTGACCACAATAGCGGTCTTTTCGGACCTGTGTTTGGCTTGGGATGTACAATTTATAACTTCAACGATAAAATCTCTCTTCTTAACAAACATCGATTCCTCATCAGTAACTGAGCTATTCTCTGCTCTCGGTGCCCGGCTCATTGTGCTGGGCTCAGTTCGTACCCGCTTCGCTGCCAAAGCATAAGACAGCTTCTCCTCTGTTCTGATAAGCTGGATTTCAGCTGCTCTCTTTCTGGCCGCACACTCTCTGTGGCCGACACTATGCGGCCCCCCACAGTTGACACATTTCTCTTGGACTCCGGCTCCACATTCCCCGTAATCGTGTTCACCCCCACTTCTCCCACATGTTTGAGTGCCTTTGCAGTAAGCAGCTATGTGGCCATATTTCTGGCATTTGAAGCAGCGCAACGGTAGCGGAGCATATAGCCTCACACTGTAATTTAGGTATCCAACTGTAATGAATTTAGGAAGTGTTTCCTCTTGGAATTCCACTAGAACAGACAGACTGTCAACTTTAACTCCAGCCCTCCATGCCTTAAGTCTCTTTAGGTTCACCACACGCCCACCCCGAATGCTCTCTTTAAGTTTGCCAAGCTCCTCATCTAGGGGGATACCATATATAAGCCCCCTGCAAATCTCTCCGGCCCCCCTCCTTTTAATTACAGTCAGCACTTGCTTTTTACAAACGCTCGCCAACTTTAGCGCTTTCTCCTGCTGAGCTGCATTTTTACATACTATCATCAAGTCACCATCTGAATGCACTCTGGCTCTTACTACCTCACCAAGTTTGTCATGCAAAAACCGAGAGAGCGCCACCGGCCCCACCACCCTTATGTTGTGGCCTTCCTTGAACTTCACAAGCACTTTCAGCCCTTCTAGGTCTGTGTTCCTACGGATAGCTTGCTGCCTTACATTCACTTCCTCAGAATCACTGCCCTGACTTAACACTCGCTTTCTCTGTATTCCAGAATCCTCTTCACCCCCCTCCCCAGACTATCCTCACTCCACCGCCCCCCCGATCCTGCCATAAAGCGACTGTTCACAATATATTTTGAGTAATTTTCACCTCCCTACGACAACGTCCTCTAGCTTTATTTATTAAATAAAACCATGCAGTCTCTCTACTGCACCGCCATCATTCAGACTGACCGGAAGGAAAGCTCCGCCCCCCTCCTCTCATTCCCGCCGCGTCAGACAAGCGGCAGACGCGGCCGGAGCGTTTTGGGCGTCGGACTCAGAAGTGGCCGTTTAGCGACCAGCATCAAGCTTTCAGCATTTTGAGCGTTTTCGACGCGTTTTGTCTGAACACACAGTTAGGCTGCTTGTCAACTCATTTGCATACTAAATGCTGATTGGTTGTTGACTGGGGGAGAAGGAGGGGGTCAGGCAATGCAATGCTGTCCAACCGGCACGCAGCTCTGTGCAGAGGGAGAGAGTTTAGGTAGTTTGTGCAGTTTTGGTAGGTTTGATTTGAGGGGGCATTGGCCCTCTTTCCCCTGCCTAAAGCCGGCCTCGTTGACGATCATTAAGACTTGTTTAGGTAGCATTTTCAGACAGCCAATGGCTGCTTCAAGTCAGGAGCCGCGCAATGAGGAACACTGGCTAGAGGCTATCAGGGTGACTGGCTGGCAGGTCAATGGCCGAGAGCATACATGTCAAACTCCGGCCCGCGAGATGATTTCAAATATATATCACGTCTGGCCCGCTGATCCATTATACAGCGCAAGAACCCCGAACACTACAAATCCCACAATGCTGTCTGAGCGAGCTAGACTCCAGACAGGAAAACGCCCCCACCTCAATGTGCTCAATCTGCAGCTACAGGGGCGCGCACGTCATCACCATAACAATGCCATGAGGGCTTTTAGAACCAAGTTGCACTTGTGGGAGAGTCAGATGCAGCGAGGAAACTTGCCTCACTTTTTGTGCTGCCAAGTCATGAAAGATCTGGAGCCTGATTTTTAACCCTGCGTATCAACGATGCCTCCAGACGGCGTCCGTACTGAAACCAGGAGAACCTTCCAGGTTTCGACCGCAGCACGTCCCACGCCGGTTTCCTTCATAAATCAGGATCAACAGGAAGCTTAACATGGTGAGGAAACATCTGGCCACGCCCACATGTTGGCCATAAAAGGTCAGGCCGACGCCCTGATGAATATGAATCCATCTCATTTCCATGACGGTTCTGCAGGAAAAAAGAGGAATTTTCTGGAAAATGAGGAAGAAATTCTAACAGATAAAGTTGTAAAATGTAAAAGTATTTTATCTGGTGGAGACAGGATGGACATCAGCACCACCAGAAAGACAGAGGAGGTCAGCAGGGGACAGATGCTGTCAGCGTCTCATCAGACCACCGGACTTATCCAGAAAGGACAAATAAAGTGGTCAGACAGTAAAATGTAGGGAGAAAGTGCATCTTGGTCCACAGGAGGAGGAAGTTCTCCAGGGTTCTCCAGTCCCTTCCCTTTGGAAGGTGCCGGACTGGAGTCCAGAGTCTCCATGTTCCATGTCCACCAGCAGGGACAGATAAGCCACATTGGGGAGCATTTTATATCCAACCATCACTTCATGTTCTGTATCTGCAGGTGGAGGAAACACCTGAGCAGCCTGATGATGGGCTGTTGTCATGGCAACCGCCTCCTTTTACCTGCAGGTCTTCATGTAGAGCTTTATTAGTACGGCAGCTTCTGTACGACTTATTAACTGTGTGATGTGGCTTTTCTAACATGTAGAACTGCTTGGTTTCAGAACATTTTACTGCTGGACGTTTTACGTGCTGGAGGAACTTTTTCTCTTCTTCTGCAGATGCTGTTAATGTCCAACATTCTGGGGGAAAGTTTACGTTTCATTCGGAACAAATATATATATATATATATATATATATATATATATATATATATATATATATATATATATATATATAGGTCTATAATTTGCTATCACCTCTGGATCCAGAGATTGCTTTTTAAGTAAAGGCTTGATTACAGCAGTTTTAAATGATTGTGGTACATATCCTGTCACTAAAGACATATTGATAAGATTTAGTAGTGATGTATTAATTAAAGGGAAAATGTCCTTAAAGAGGCTCGTTGGGAGAGGGTCTAAGATACAGGTGGATGGTTTAGATGAAGCTATTATTTTAGTTAATTCAGAGGGTTGGACAGGACAGAAACTATTTAGACACAAGTCAGATCCTGGTTCTAAGGATGCTTCAGAGACCACAACAGGCTCAACATTATAAGTAGAAGGAAGAATATTGTGGATTTGATCTCTAATAGTATCAATTTTATTCCTGAAAAAATACATGAAATCATCACAGCTAAGTGAGAAAGGAATACATGGCTCCACAGCGCTCCGGCTCCTAGTAAGCCTAGCTACAGTGCTGAAAAGAAACCGAGGGTTGTTTTTGTTTTCCTCTATCAATGATGAATAATAAGCTGTTCTTGCCGTACGTAAGGCTTTTTTGTATACAATTAAACTTTCTTTCCAGGTTAAGTGAGACTCCTCTAGTCCTGATGAACGCCATCTGTTTTCCAAACGCCTTGATGCCTGTTTTAGAGCTCGAAGCTGGGAATTAAACCAGGGCGCCTTCATAATCTTACCTAATTTCTTCTTCTTTAGGGGAGCAACATTATCCAAGGTTGTACGCATTGAAGCTGTTATAGTATCAGCATGTTGATCAATCTGAGCAGGAGTAAGGCTTAAAGGGGGACTCTCAGTCATGCTAACACATGGTAGATGTGAAAAAATTGATTCAATTGATTGTTTAAATTTTGTAATAATATTGTCTGATAAACATCTACTATAGTAGAATTTATTTTTGGTCAGTGAGTAATCAAATAAAGTGAATTCAAAGGTTAATAAGAAGTGATCGGACAAGACAGGGTTTTGAGGAAATACTTTGAGCTTATCAGTCTCAATACCAGATGTTAGAACCAGATCAAGAGTGTGACCATGAGAGTGAGTGGCTCCATGGACATTTTGTGAAAACCCAATTGAGTTTAGAATAGAGCTAAAGGAAATGTTTAAACTATCATTTTCATGGTCAACATGAATATTAAAATCACCTAGTACAATGACCTTATCAGTAGTCAGCACTAACTCAGACAAGAGATCAGAGAATTCGGTCAGAAACTCTGAGTAAGGTCCAGGTGAGCGATACACTAATGCTAAAAGGAGCGGTTTCTCTCAATTCCATTTTGGATGAGATAAATTTAATGTCAGGAATTCAAAGGATTTATAGTTAGTTTTGTGCTTAGGACTAATTAAAAATTCTGACTTAAAGATAGCTGCAACACCTCCTCCTCTGCCTGTAGTTCTAGGAATGTGAAAGTTTAAATAGTTAGCTGGCGTAGCTTCATTAATACTAACATAATCCTCTTGCTGTAACCAGGTTTCCGTAAGACAGAATAAATCAATGTGGTGATCACCTATCAAGTCATTGACTAATAAATTACTTTTAATTTTGGCCCTCTGTGAATTTGAGTTTGACACACCTGGGCTAGAGGCTATCAGGGTGACTGGCTGGCAGGTTAATGGGTAGCTCCTTCTTCACCACGACAGACCGGCGCAGAGTCCGCATTACTGCAGACGCCGCACCGATCCGTCTGTCGATCTCGCGCTCCATTCTTCCCTCACTCGTGAACAAGACCCCGAGATATTTAAACTCCTCCACTTGAGGCAGGACCTGACTCCCGACCCGGAGAGGGAAATCCAACCTATTCCGGCTGAGGACCATGGTCTCAGATTTGGAGGTGCTGATTCCCATCCCAGCCGCTTCACACTCAGCTGCGAATCGCTCAAGCGAGAGCTGGAGATCACGACCAGATGAAGCCAACAGGACCACGTCATCTGCAAAAAGCAGAGACCCAATCCTGAGGCCACCAAGTCGGATCCCCTCAACTCCTCGGCTGCACCTAGAAATTCTGTCCATATAAGTGATGAACAGAATCGGTGATAAAGGGCAGCCTTGGCGGAGTCCAACCCTCACCGGAAAGGAATCCGACTTACTACCGGCAATGCGAACCAAGCTCTGACACCTGTCATACAGGGACCGGACAACTCGTACAAGGGGGTCCGGTACCCCATACTCCCGGAGTACCCCCCACAGGAGCCCCCGGGGGACACGGTCGAATGCCTTCTCCAGGTCCACAAAGCACATGTAGACTGGTTGGGCAAACTCCCATGCCCCCTCCAGGACCCCAAAGAGGGTATAGAGCTGGTCCACTGTTCCGCGACCAGGACGAAAACCACACTGCTCCTCCTCAATCCGGGATTCGACTATCCGGCGGACCCTCCTCTCCAGGACCCCTGAATAGACCTTACCAGGGAGGCTGAGGAGTGTGATTCCTCTGTAACAGTAACACACCCTCCGGTCCCCCTTCTTAAAAAGGGGGACCACCACCCCAGTCTGCCAGTCCAGCGGTACTGCCCCCGATGTCCACGCGATGCTGCAGAGGCGTGTCAGCCAGGACAGCCCCACAGCATCCAGAGCCTTAAGGAACTCCGGGCAGATCTCATCCACCCCCGGGGCCTTGCCGCCAAGGAGCTTTTTGACCACCTCAGCGACTTCAGCCCCAGAGATAGGAGAGTCCACCCCTGAGTCCTCCAGCTCTGCTTCCTCATCGGAAGACGTGTTGGTAGGATTGAGGAGGTCTTTGAAGTATTCCTTCCACCGACCCACAACGTCCCGAGTTGAGGTCAGCAGCTCCCCATCTCCACTGTACACAGTGTTGATGGAGCACTGCTTCCCCCTCCTGAGCCGCCGGATGGTGGACCAGAATCTCCTCAAAGCCGTCCGGAAGTCTTTCTCCATGGCCTCGCCGAACTCCTCCCATGCCCGAGTTTTTGCCTCGGCGACAGCCGAAGCCGCATGCCGCTTAGCCTGTCGGTACCCATCAGCTGCCTCCAGAGTCCCACAGGCCAAGAAGGCCCGATAGGACTCCTTCTTCAGCTTGACGGCATCCCTCACTGCTGGTGTCCACCAACGAGTCCTGGGATCACCGCCACGACAGGCACCAACGACCTTACGGCCACAGCTCCGGCTGGCCGCCTCAGCAATAGAGGCACGGAACACAGCCCATTCGGACTCAATGTCCCCCGCCTCACTCATCCTGCTTGCTTAAATGCTGGACAAGACAAAAATAAAACACTTTGTAACATTGTTGAGAAATATTTTATAAATAAAGTTTTATTGTTGTCCAGCTGACCTTTGTCTCTGATCTCAGATCATTGAGACGCTGAGCGCTGTGGATCCAGATGAACCAGAGAATGGACATCACTTCCTGTTCTCTCTTTTGGTCGAGGCTGCTGAGAACCACAGCTTCATCCTGAGAGACAACAACGGTAAACAAGACGTCTGTCTTCGGGTCAAGTTAAAAACAGCCTGATGTGGATCCTCCTGAGTTGTTTCTGTCTGTCCTCAGACAACACAGCATCCATTCTGACTGGTAAAACTGGTTTCCAGCAGCCGGTCTCTTTGCTGCCTGTGTTGATCTCAGATGGTGGCAGTCCGTCTCTTAGCAGCACCAACACGCTTACAATCAGCCTTTGTGAATGTGATGCCCATGGAAAGCGGCGCCGCTGCAGCCAGGATGCTTTGCTGCTTCCTGCTGGTCTTCTCACCATCCTCTCCTGTCTTCTGGCTCTTCTGGGTAAGAATCACACATTAAATTAGAAAACAGAATCTCTGAAAAATAAAAATGTCCACAGACAGAAAAGTTTAATGTCCTCATCAAGTTTAAGATGTAGAACCTCCAACTCTGACTGACTCATTATTTACTGGACCAAAAGTCAGAACCAGAAAAAACTGGTTCCTCTTCAGGTTCATCAGCTTTTAGAAGTTCCTCCAGTAGCAGGAACTTGTAATTTTGCTCTACTCTTCCTTGCTCCGTTGCTATGGAAGCCCACCACAGCATCTCATGAACGGCAATTCTGCATCTTTTTACCACCTGTTTATTTGACGTCCCTCCATCCTTCTGCTTTGGAGACCTACAGCTTCAAAGCTTTATCATCATTTAATCCTCTTTAGAGTGATTTGTTCTTCAGGTGTTTATTTGGTTTTAAAATTACATACAGCACTAAAACAGCGCTGCTAAGAGGTTTTAACTATGTTTTGCTGGTGACACATTCTGGACATTTGGTGTTTTGGACTTAGCGGCAGCCTTTAATACTGTGTGGACCACCAGATATGGTCTGATCTGCAGAGCTGGCCGGGGATTTAGGGATGTACCTTGCAGTGGCTTCAGTCTTGTCTGACACCCAGATGTTTGCCACTGATAAAGTACTGCTTACTGCATAAAGCCACTTTTATGTTGTATTGAAGAAACTGAAGTCTAGATGTCTTTGAATTTTCTTCTTTTTAACAATAAAACTGAGATGTTGTTGCCCGAAAGATGTTTCTTCAGCCTTCCTGGACTACTTGGTTCAGTATCCCAGGCGTTACAGTGACAAACCTTGTTGCTCTACAGTTCGCTACACAGATTAGCGCCGTTGAGAAATCCATCTTAGACAATTGTCCAGAATCAAACCGTTTGTTTCCCATTGTGATTTGGAGATTTTAATTCAAGCATTTCTTACAAATTGCCGAAATTACTGCAATGCACTTTATGTTGAACTCAGTCAGTCAACTCTTGCCCGACGACTTCAGACTGCTGCAGCTCAGCTTTTAACAGGTGCCAAGAAACAGGAGCACATCACTCTGGTATTCAAGTCTTTGCACTGGTTATCAGTCTCATTCTGTGTTCATTTTAAAATCCTTTTATTTAAATAACATGGCTTTGTCTTAGGTCAGCCGATGCCTCCCTGTTGTCCCTAAATCCAACATGTGTCATGGTGTTCAGGTGTTTGACCATGCAGTGAAGCTCAAGCAGAATTTAAGTGAACAGAATGAAAGTTAATGCTGTCCGGTAAAAGTCCTGGGTACGGCACTGTAGCGTTCCTGAAGAGAGAGACGTAAATGTGAGCTGGGGTGGGATTACAAGATCTTGGAAAGTACTGTATTTCCAACTTGTTTTTGAAGATGTATGTGGCCTGGGAGATGATGACGGATCCAGGAAGGAAGTTCTGTGAGGGAACCCTTGAGGAAAGCTGCAAGTCTGGACCAGTGGTGGGGAGACAATGGAGGGTGGACAAGCTGCACAGAGATGATTGTTGGTAGACCTGGATGGCTGCCAGTGGTGGTTCGATGACCAGAGGACAATGTTGCTGCAAAGATAATTCCTTGAGATGAATGTGAAGACAACAGGAAGCTCAGAGAAATCCGATGGAGGAGGATTCTGGAAAACACAGAATCTGTAAGGTTTCACTGGGATCACTAAAGACGATCCCTGGATTAAATCCAAGTAGGACCACCCCCTTTCAGGTGTTGATCTTAAACTTTGGAATTCACTGCTGTGGCATTTTAGTTTACCACTCTGTCCACCTCTGGCTGTGTCAGCTGTGAACACCTGTCCTGAAAAAGTTGCACAACTAGAAACATAGATATCCACTCTGAAATCCTAATGGATACCATTATCCTCGATGATGCTTTATGTCATCGTTCCCTGCCATACCATACTATACTATACCATACCATACCATACCATACTATACCATACTGTACTATATCATACTATACGATACTATACTATACTATACCATACCATACCATACCATACTATACCATACTATACTATACGATACTATACTATACTATACTAGACTAGACTAGACTAGACTATACTATACCATACTATACCATACCATACTATACGATACTATACTATACTATACTAGACTAGACTATACTATACCATACCATACTATACCATAATATACTATACGATACTATACTATACTAGACTATACTATACTATACCATACCACACCATACTATACCATACCATACTATATTATACCATACCATACTATACCATACCATACTATACTATACTATACTATACTATACTATACCATACCATACTATACCATACCATACTATACTATACTTTATTACACCATACTATACTATACTATACCATACCATACTATACTATACTATACTATACTATACTATACTATACTATACTATACTATACTATACCATCCCATACTATACCATACTATATTATACCATACTATACTATACTATACTATACCATACAATACTACACTATACTATACCATACTATACTATACTATACTATACTATACTATACCATACCATACTATACCATACTATATTATACCATACTATACTATACTATACTATACTATACTATACTATACTATACTACACTATACTATACCATACCATACTATATTATACCATACTATACTATAATATACCATACCATACTATACCATTCCATACTATACCATACTATATTATACCATACTATACTATACCATACTATACTATACTATACGATACTATACCATACTATACTATACCATACCATACTATACCATACCATACTATACCATACTATACTATACCATACTATACTATACTATACTATACTATACTACACTATACTATACCATACCACACTATACCATACTATACTATACTATACCATACCATACTATACCATACCATACTATACCATACTATATTACACCATACTATACTATACCATACTATACTATACTATACTATACTATACTATACTATACCATACTATACTATACTATACTATACCATACCATACTATACCATACCATTCTATACCATACTATACTATACCATACTATACTATACTATACTATACTATAATATAACATACCATACTATAGCATACCATACTATACCATACTATACTATACTATACTATACTATACTATACTGTACTGTACTATACTATACTATACTATAACATACCATACTATACCATACCATACTATACTATACCATACTATATTATACCATACTATACTATACCATACCATACTATACCATACCATACTATACCATACTATATTATACCATACTATATTATACCATACTATACTATACCATACTATACTATACCATACTATACTATACTACACTATACTATACTATACCATACCATACTATACCATACCATACTATACTATACTTTATTACACCATACTATACTATACTATACCATACCATACTATACTATACTATACTATACTATACCATCCCATACTATACCATACTATATTATACCATACTATACTATACTATACTATACTATACCATACAATACTACACTATACTATACCATACTATACTATACTATACTATACTATACTATACTATACCATACCATACTATACCATACTATATTATACCATACTATACTATACCATACTATACTATACTATACTATACTATACTATACTATACTACACTATACTATACCATACCATACTATATTATACCATACTATACTATAATATACCATACCATACTATACCATTCCATACTATACCATACTATATTATACCATACTATACTATACCATACTATACTATACTATACGATACTATACCATACTATACTATACCATACCATACTATACCATACCATACTATACCATACTATACTATACCATACTATACTATACCATACTATACTATACCATACTATACTATACTATACTATACTATACTACACTATACTATACCATACCACACTATACCATACTATACTATACTATACCATACCATACTATACCATACCATACTATACCATACTATATTACACCATACTATACTATACCATACTATACTATACTATACTATACTATACTATACCATACTATACTATACTATACTATACCATACCATACTATACCATACCATTCTATACCATACTATACTATACCATACTATACTATACCATACTATACTATAATATAACATACCATACTATAGCATACCATACTATACCATACTATACTATACTATACTATACTATACTGTACTATACTATACTATACTATAACATACCATACTATACCATACCATACTATACTATACCATACTATATTATACCATACTATACTATACCATACCATACTATACCATACCATACTATACCATACTATATTATACCATACTATATTATACCATACTATACTATACCATACTATACTATACCATACTATACTATACTACACTATACTATACTATACCATACCATACTATACCATACTATACTATACTATACTATACTACACTATACTATACCATACCATACTATACCATACTATATTATACCATACTATACTATACTATACCATACCATACTATACCATACAATACTATACCATACTATATTACACCATACTATACTATACCATACTATACTATACTATACTATACCATACTATACTATACTATACTATACTATACTATGCTATACTATACTATGCTATACCATACCATACTATACCATACTATACTATACTATACCATACTATACTATAATATAACATACCATACTATAGCATACCATACTATACCATACTATATTATACTATACTGTACTGTACTGTACTGTACTATACTATAACATACCATACTATACCATACCATACTATACTATACCATACTATATTATACCATACTATACTATAACATACCATACTATACCATACCATACTATACTATACTATACTACACTATACTATACTATAACATACTATACTATACCATACTATACCATACCATACCATACCATATTTATTTCTAAAGCACTTTAAAAACAACAAACAGCTGACCAAAGTGCTTTACAGTAACAGTAAGTGAATAAAACAGCATAAGAAAATAAAATAACCATAAAATGGTAAAATAAATAAATTTGTTAAAAAAAAATAATAATAATAATAATAACAATAATAATAATAATAAGTGAAACAATTGTACAAGGACACGATGACTCAAATGCCAAAGAATAAAAATGTGTTTTTTAACGGCTTTTAAAACAGCGGGGGAGTTATCCTATCTAACCTGCAGAGGGAGGCTGGTTCAGATGTTTGAAGCTGGAACTGAAAAGGCTCCTCTGGTTTTACAGCATGTCCTAGGGACAGTTAAAAGCATCTGGTCTGCTGATCTCAGAGCGCGTTGTGGTGTGTAAGGAGGGGTAAGGCCGTTAAGACACTTAAAAACTAATAATAGAATCTTAAAATTGATCCTAAACTGAACAGGAAGCCAGTGAAGGGACGCTAAAACCGCAGATATGTGCTCGTGTTTTCTTGTGCCAGTTAAATATCTTGCAGCAGCATTTTGTACCAGCTGCAGATGAGAAAACGCGTTTTGACTGATTCCAATAAAAACTGAGTTACAATCATCTAGTCTTGAGGTAATAAAAGGATCACTGTCTCCAGATGTCGTCTCGATAAAAGGGGCTTAAGTCTAGACAGTCGTCTCTACTGGAAAAAGCAGGACTTCACCACAGTATTTACATGTGAGTCCAACTTTAAACAGGGGTCCACTTTCACACATAGATCTATAACGCTAGCCTTCACATGATGCCAGAAAGGACAAGTCCAAAGAGGCAGTGCAACCAGGGGCAGTAGGATTAAAAAGCATGACCTCTGTCTTTTTTCATTAAAACTGAGGAAGTTCACGGCCGTCCTACTTCTGACGTCACTCAGACAATCTAGGAGAGGCTGAAGGGAGACATTTTGTTTTAAGGAGAAGTAGACTTGACAGTCATCAGCGTACAGGTGAAATGGTACTCCATGCTTTCTAAAAATGGCACCAAGTGGCAGCAAATACAAAAGAGGGGAGGGCCAAGAATTGAGCCCTGTGGTACCCCCCACAAGGAAGAGCAGCTGAGGCAGACGTGAAGTCATCTATCATGACACTAAAACTCCTGTTAGATAAATATGATCTGAACCACTGCAAGGCGGTGCCAGTGATGCCAACACACTGCTCCAGCCTGGAGAGGACAACTTCATGATCCACTGTGTCAAAAGCAGCTGCCAAATCTAAAAGCACAAGTCCAACACAGTTCCCAGAATCCATTTCTAAAAATATGTCATTAAAAACTCTCAGAAGTGCTGACTCAGTGCTGTGGCTCGTTTAAACCCCGACTGAAACACCTCTGTAATGGAACTTCCTGTAATGTCATGCTTGTAAAAGCAGCTGGAAAACAGGGCTCTCGTCTAAAAGTTTCCCATTTGAGATGACAGCGTTGTTTACTCTCTGTATTTTCACATCTGGAGGAGGCAAAATAAGTGGAACCAATAAACAAGGCAAAGCTGCAACCAGACGTGATAATGCAAGAAACGAGAGGAAAACCCAGCTAACCAAGCTAAAGCTTACAGCACAACAGCGTGTATACAGCAAGAAAGTATTGCTGAACTCATGGCAGTGCTGAATTGAGTTGGGACCGAAAATCAAGAAGGTCCACACGGACCAAAGCCTTGCTGGATCGATTTGAACTTTCAGTACAGGAATTAAACACGGAAATTTTGAAGCAAGAAAACCGGCTTAACAAGGCAGAAAAGCGAATTAGCGTGGAGGACTGGGGGATGCGGCATGAACTACGCTATCTGCTCCGTCGAGAAGTGGACCTCACATCATACATCATGCAAGGACCTGCAAAATCGACTGAGATGCAACAACCTGTGAATCTACCAGGTTTCCGAGGGCAGCGAAAAACGCGACATGATGGGATTTATCCCTGATCTCATACGTTAACTCCTAAATATGCCAGAAATGGAGCTGAAGATTGAGAGAGCACACCACGCTTTAATGTCCCGGCCGAGAGATCCTACAGTCCCTCCAAGGTCCATAATTGTGAGATTTCTAGATTTCACTGTGAAAGAAAGTGTGCTTCGACTTGCGTGGGGACAGAAGAAAACGTCCTTTGAGGGGAAACCCATTTACTTCGACCATGATTATTCCTTAGATCTGCAGCGTAAAAGAACGCGAGTGTGGAGTGTGATCAAACAACTTAAAGTCAAGGGAATAAAAGCAAGATGCCTCTACCCCGCCCAACTCAAGATTCATCCTAAGACCGGTGAAAAGACCTTTTCAACGCTAATGGAGGCAGCCACCGTACTACAGGACATGGGTTCTCGTTCGAACGAGAACGACTGGAAGACGCGGCGAGGGAGGACAGGTGGACGCTGGTGGAAGGAGTGCGCAGAGGAGGAGCTACCCTTGCAGCCGTGGACTACAATGTTTTCTTCAGAGACACGCAGGAGATAAGTACACCCAAATAAAGTAAAGCTATTCTGTGGCTACACAATGCTAAGCCAAATATTTCCAAGATTTTTTTTTTCTTTTATAGCTGTAAAGATTACTGACCTAAGCTGTATATATAAAGTAATTTTAATGTGGACAATTCAGAGCAACCCTGGAGTGTAAAGCACTCACTCAGCAGTCCCCCCCTTAAAAGGGTTACTGCTCTGGCATTCTGCCCTACATTAACCCCAGAGATAGCTCGTCACCAATTTCTACCTGTGGCGCAACGGGAGCTGGTCATTCTGTTGTTCATTCTGGCTGTTGTTCTGCCTAATTTCCATGTTCTTTTCCCTTGACAGATGTTCTGGGTTTAAACAATTTGAAAAAATGTCTTACTGTCACTGAGAAAAACAGAAACTGTATATTGGTGAATAATCTTCTAGTCAAAAATGGTTGTACTTAATCTGGTGAGTTACAATATAAAAGGTATCAACAGTCCCATCAAGAGAAAAAATATATACAATCACTTGAAACATCCGGGTTGCTCTGTTGCACTTGTCCAAGAAACACACCTGTCTGACAAAGAACATTTAAACTAAAACGTGAGTGGGTAGATCAGGTAAATCAGTGCTTCGTGCAAAAATGGTCAAAAGGGAGGTGTTGTAATTCTTTTCCACAGATTGGTAAACTTCTCAAATGAAGAGTTAATACAGGATAATGAAGGTCGTTATGTAATTGTAATCAGCAAAATTAATAATGTTAAGGTGACCATAATGACTCTTTACACCCCAAATGAAGACTGTCCACAGTTTTTTTAGAAAATTGCGTCAATCCTGGCAGATAAAGGCAAAGGAATAATTATAGTAGGTGGCGATTTTAATTGTATACTGAATAAGACCCAAGACAGATTACCTAAAGATACTGGACAAAAATTTAGAAAAACAATAGCATTACAGTGTATGATAGAGGAACTAGGCCTGGTGGATATATGGTGTGCCCTTCACCCTCGAGAGCGGGACTTCACATTTATGTCTCATGTACGTGGGACATATTCAAGAATTGATTTTTTTCCAAAAAAGATTCCTATAGAGCTGCGGAAACTAAAATTGAACCTATTACAATTTCGGATCATGCACCAGTCACGCTACGTATGAATCTAGGTTCGGATGACTGCTTCAAGTATTGGAGGCCTAATGTCTCTCCTTTGACTGATCGCCAGGTTTGTCAGGAGTTACAGAATAACTTGATTGAATATTTAAATCTAAATGATGTTGACAATATTTCTCCGACAACTTTGTGGCAAGGATGCAAAGGCTGCTGACCTGGCAAAGCCCATCACAATATCTGAAGTCAAAGAGACCATTTCTAAGTTGAAAAAAAACAAGTCACCGGGAATCGATGGGTTCCCTGGTGAGTTTTATAAGACATTTATAAATGAGTTATCTCCACTTCTGACAAGAGTATATAACTATGCCTGAGATAATAAAGACCCTCCTACCTCCTGGTCAGATGCCATAATAACAGTGATCAAGAAGGAGGGAAAGGACCCCACACTGTGTACAGGATGCAGACCTATAAGTCTCTTATGTGTTGACCTAAAAATTTTAACAAGTATCCTGGCCAAAAGAATACAAAAATACATAAAAAATCTGGTCAAACCATATCAAACAGGCTTCATTAATGGCTGACACGGCTTACGTAACATAAGAAAAACTCTGAACCGGCAGTCACTCGCTATTTTGAGAAAAGAACCATTGATGCTTCTCAGCTTAGATGCTGAGAAGGCTTTCAATCGAGTTGACTGGGTATACTTAAAATATGTACTTCGAATTATGGGCTTTGGGGATAAATTTGTTGATTTTATAATGATGTTTTACAAAACTCCAAGCTCTAGAATAAGGGTAAATGGCTGGTGTTCAGATTTTTTCAACCTCGGTAGAGGAACAAGACAAGGCGATGGGTTCAGCGCAGTTTTATTTGCCTTAAGTATTGAGCCTTTAGCTGAAATGGTGAGACAGAACAAAAACATACATGGTATAAAAGATGAGAGCGGGGTAGAGCACAATAGTGCATTGTATGCTGATGATGTGCTACTGTACTTGCAAAACCCACAGTCCTCTATTCCAGCACTTATGAAAAACTTACATGATCATGGTTATATCTCAGGATTTAAAATAAATGAAAATAAATCTGAAGCAATGATGCTGTCTGGAATATGGCCAACCCAATTAACACAATGACTTCATTCAGACTGTGCCATCAAGGTTTTAGGTAACTCGGAATTACCTTAACAACAAATCCAATGCAACTTTTCAAAAAGAACTATAATAAACTAACAAAGCAAATAAAGGCTGACTTGTTGAGATGGGAGGTTCTCCCTTTGTCCTTATTTGGAAGAATTGAGACAATCAAAATGAACATCCTGCCGAGGCTCCTGTACCTATTCCAATCACTACCGGTATGGGCCCCCATGTCAATGTTTCCTCAACTAGATAGAATGTTTTGCAAATTTATATGGAAAAAGAAGAGACAGAGAGTTAGACTGAAGGTGCTATGCTCATCCAAGGATGGGTGGAGCCTCCCTCCCGAACATCAAATACTATTATTGGGTGGCTCAATTAGTTGCTATAACACGATGGATTGGTGATAACCAGGAGACAGGGTGGGTTCAAATAGAATAAAAAGACAATATCGGGGGTACGGTTCTCTGTCCAACCCATCCTCAGTGAAAAGTTTTGGAAGAAGCTCAAACTAAATAATGTTTGGATAAGACATATATTGGGATCCCATACAATATGGGATCTGGTGAGAAAAAAGTTAGGAGGTGCAACTAGTTTATCAATATGATAATGATTTATGATGGAAGGATGGAAGAAAGAATGGAAGGATGGATGGATGGATGGAAGGATGCAAGGAAGGATGGATAGAAGGATGGAAAGATGGAAAAATGGATGGAAGGATGGATGGATGGAAGGAAGGATGGATGGATGGATGGATAGATGGAAGGAAGGATGGAAGGATAGATGGAAGGAAGGATGGATGGACTGATGGATGGATGGATGGATGGATGGATGGATGGATGGATTGAAAGTTGGAAGGATGGATGGATGGATGGATGGATGGATTGAAAGTTGGAAGGATGGATGGATGGACGGATGAATGGATGGACAGAAGGACGGAATTAATAATGGAAGGATGTATGGATGGAAGGATGGATGAATGTATGTATGTATGTATGTATGTATGTATGTATTTTGTATGGATGGATGGATGGATGGATGGATGTATTTTTGTATGGATGGATGGACAGATGGATGGATGGAAGGAGGGATGGAAAGATCGATGGATGGATGGATGGAAGGATTGGTGGAATGATGGATGTATGGATGGATGTATAGATTAATGGATGGATGGAAGGATGGATGGATGGAAGGATGGAAGGAAGAATGGATGGATGGATGGATGATGGATGGATGTAATGAAGAATGGAAGGATGGATGGAAAGATGGAAGAATAGATGGATTGGTGGAAGGATGGATGGATGGATGGAAGGATGGATGGATGGAAGAATGGAAGGACAGATGGAAGGATGGATGGATAGATGGATGGATGGATGGGTGGATGGATGGACAGATGGATGGATGAATGGATGGATGGATCGAAAGATGGAAGGATGGATGGAAGGATGGATGGATGGACGGATGGATGAATGGATGGACAGATGGATGGATGGATGGATGGATGGACAGATGGATGGATGGATGGATGATGGATGGACAGATGGATGGATGGAAGGATGGATGGATGGATGGACAGATGGATGGATGGATGGATGGACGGACGGATGGATGGATAGATGGATGGCTGGATGGATGACTGGACGGATGGATGGATGAATGGATCTATGTATGGATGGATGGATGGATGGACGGATGGATGAATGGATGGACAGATGGATGGATGGATGGATGGAAGAATGGATGGCTGGATCGAAAGATGGAAGGATGGATGGAAGGACGGATGGATGGATGGAAGCACGGATGGATGGATGAATGGATCTATGTATGGATGAATGGATGGATGGAAGGATGGAAGCACGGATGGATGGATGAATGGATCTATGTATGGATGGATGGATGGATAAAAAAATGGAAGGATGGATGGAAGGACGGATGGATGGATGGATGGATGGATGGACGGATGGATGAATGGATGGATAGTTGAATGGATGAATGGATGGATGGACAGATGGATGGATGAATGGATGGATGGATCGAAAGATGGAAGAACGGATGGATGGACGGATGGATGGATGAATGGATCTATGTATGGATGGATGGATG